>NW_026712277.1:11123524-11187317 GCF_030504385.1 Musca domestica
ATAAAATTCAAATATATATACTCAAAATTGATTCGATATGCTTTCTATTATAGAAAGCTGCCAAAGCTGGAAGCTTCCACGGATACTGTGTTGTGTGATACTATTGTCGCGCTGCACAGATCAAGATACCAAAGTATAGTAAAGCACATAGGCTCCATGTCGTTTATTTACATTTCATTCTGTGGTACTTGTATCGAAATTTACACCACCCTTAACTTGCCGATCCTCACTCGTATTACTTTCTCTGGTCTTTGTGTCTCTTGTTATTTTACAATGTTTTATATTATCTGGTACGAAAAAAAAAAACGTTTCTATTTGCGGAAGGAGAATTTCGTATGAAAAAAAAAACAGATGTTTTGCAGAACCATAAACAAGCAACGACCGATGTCGTTGGCAAGTTGTCAGTGACCAAAAATGAACCAGGTAGTTAGGTTCGTTCCTATCTAAACCTGTGTGTTATCGGTTATGATGAGTTTTATATCTAGATACTTCATTGTTTATCACACTCACATTTGGAAAATTCTCAAGTAGAACCCTCTGACTCATGTCAGCCATATTTGCATAGATATTATATTCATTGTCGTGATTGCTAATAAAAAAACTATAAAAGATCGTCGTTAGTAACCTTGAAGTCATATTAAAACTGACAACATCAAGGCAGTTTTCCACGCACTACTTTTCAATTTTTCTTTACTATCTTAAATAATTGTCCCGGCAATTGGGGATGCATTTTTGGTTTTTGATTAACTTAAAAGCCCCAATTGATATATTGCTTAATACCCCTTGCGATTTAATATTTTTCTTACATTTCTGAAATAAAAAATTTATTATAGGTTTTGGTATATGGCCATTGTGGCCTGTTATCGCAATCGAACAACGTGTCAATGGCACGCATATGATACCCTAACAGCGCCAGCATCGTTTTTAAATAACAGTATTTCGGTATTGCACTATGACATTCATGTTGTAAATGGCCATCCCAACAATTCAGACGATCATCCCTTACATATGAGTTCTCCTTCGATCAACAGAATCTTTTAGAAATGTATTTAATATTCCTGTTGGTTTACATTGTTCTACTGCCCATGCAAATTTACGCGGTGCGTTTGCAGAAACATCCTGTCACAAAGTTGTTTACAATCAGTTTGCTAAGTGAGTTCGTAAGTTTAGTATTAATAACATCCCATCTGATCAAATATGCCAGCAATGGCAAAGGATTGCCAAATTTGCAGACATCGGAGACATTTTAGATATTGTAGTAGGGTAAGTGTGAATAGTGCCAACAAGTTCTTCTCAGTAGTATGCCTCTTTCAATTTTCCCTATAGACCACATTTATGTTAATACTGCTACTGCTAGCCAAGGGATGGGCTGTAACACGTCAACAAATAAGTCGCACCGGTTGGATTATATTGATGAGTATATGGGTGCCCTATTGTGCTTTTCATGTGTTCCTCTACTACTGGAATAGAGTAAGTTTGTGTATTTTCCATGCATTACAAATTTGTATATTTTATTATTCATGAATATAGACGGAAGTTGATATAATTTCCGATGTGGACGAGTATCAAACTTGGCCTGGTTGGATAGTTCTTATATTACGGTAAATATAAATTACTTTGCTGTTTTAGATAATAAATTTATTCTAATATTTTCTATATATAGCACCACATTCATGTTATGGTTCCTGTACGAACTACGCAATACCATGAAATATGAACATTCATCTAAAAAACTAGATTTCCTTTTACATCTGGGAGCATCCAGTCTGGGTGGTTTATTTATCTTCCGATAGTGGCCATAGTAGCATTACAAGTGAGCCCCATGTGGCGCTATAAATTATTATTGGGTATAACAAATTCAGCTGATGTTTGGCATATTGTGTTATGACAGGACTCTGTGGCCAATAGATCTGGACAGTATTTGCTTTTGACAGGCTCAAAATACGCAGGTATGTAAAAATCGAACTTTTTCCGAACAACTCATTTACTGATTGAATACCTTTGTTTCACTAGGTATGGATGAACTAGACGAATTCAATGAAGCCCCAACATTGTGCGGGAACGTGAGAGAAGGCAAAATTCTATCGACAATCCGTGGTGGTGGTTACGAATGCCACCAGCAATCATTCAACGAATCGGCCAAATGGTGACGCCTGCGCGGATCTTTTAGAAGCAGAAGACCTTGGACGCGGAACTTCTAACAGACCTTAATAAGAATAGTCATATTGTGGCATAAGAAGTGCCACACCGTATTTAGGACGTATGTTTAAACTGCGCAATTACTACTGAATAGTGCTTATGATAATGGTTTTTATTATTGTATTGTGCGCACACCTCATACACAATACACAGAAATACAATAGTTGAAAATCTTTTTGTATAAGCATTTGCCAAATGCTAAGATAACAGAGTGATAATCTTGTTTATAACCTGAGAGTTTCTTTCAATTATTATTTGTGTAATTCATATAATGTATACATAGTAACATTAGCGATATTAATTAATTATAATATAACATAAGCAACGAATGTTTTTTTTTTTTTTTAAGTTCCAACATTCTATTTTAGCAACAATGTAAAATATCTTTGTATCTAGACTCTTTTCATTTTTGTTCATTCATTTGATTCGATAAATATGTCATTCGCGGTTTCTTTTAAATTCGCTAATAGACGTACATTCAAGTTATAGCCATTATTTTTGTGATTTATGAAATGAGACACACAAAACAAAAACAAAGCAAAAAATACTTTATTGTTAATTATTAGTCTTTGTATATTTTTCTAAGAAAATATCATTGAATATGTTATATTTAAGTAACACAACAACAACAACATAACACAACATTACAAAACGAAACGCTGCATACATTCATTAGTTTTTAGTGTATATTTCTATTTAAGATCTAAAAGATTTAAATATTTTAAATTGGATAATAGTGTCAAAATGATGTGACAGCTTTTGATCAATCATGTCATATAAATTTTAAATGAACAAACAAAAGAGAAACAAAAATAAAAAAAAACAATTATAGAACTGAATTAATATCACTGGCAATGTATTTTCTTTTAGTTGAAAGCTATCCAAAATATGGAATGTAACCAGAATAAGCTTGACAACTTTATAGCCACTTGTGTTCCAACGATTTTCATTGCGGCAAACCACAAGAAAGTATATATTCTTAGTTATTCGGTCAAATATGTATTAATAATTAATTTAATGCACATGTGTGTGTGTTTGTTATCGTGAATATCTTCCTTTAATACGCCCAAATTAAACAACAACAAATAAAGTTGACGGCGTTTTCACCGTAGCAAGAGTTATTAACAAATTAGTAATGTCACGGCCAACATCGTTAACACTTAACCCTATTCTCAAACTTTGTTTTATGTGGTTGTATTCATCACTCAACTGTTTGGCCTATTAAATTTGCCCTTCAATTTTAAGACAAAACGTTTCTCACAAAAGGGAATTTACAATAGGATTTATTGTGGCATTCTTCACCTACTTTATTGTGGATTTTTACCCTTTGCTGCCACCTCACCCGTTACCGACAATGCCGCCTACAAGAAGGCATCGTTTTATGTCATTTTAAACTATGCCATTACCATTTTGAGATTACCAGCATTAATTTTCACCCTATGGGGAGTTTGGTGGCATAGCAAAAATCTTTACTGTGTGATTCAAGACTTCGAGAAATTGCGCTTGGAGAATTTCCATAATTTGAAGGAATCGAAACGATACCAGATAATCAAGAAGAACGATCGGTTGGTGTGGTCAAAAATCCTAACAACACTGAGTGTGATGATCATGTTCTACTTTCGAATATTTATGTTTGCCAAAGAACCCTCACTGAGTTTTATTTTGTTGTCCATTTATTTCGGCTGTTTGGAGTGTTTAACTATTTACACCATAAATTTCTTTTTCTGTGGCATATGTTATGCCAATTGTGCGCTACATTATGTCAAAGAGATATTGGATGAACTCGAAGGAGATTCAATTTCATTTAGAATACATCGCCTTTCCCAAGTGTTCGGAGATATTTGCAAGACCACTAAGAACTTGTTTATCATTTTCCAATGGCAAATATTGTCCATAATGTTGGCAGCAATGATTGCGCTGATTGCCTTATTCTTCAACTTGATAATCCTGTGGTTTACATCGCCGAGGATATTTCAAATTCCTGTGATAGTTTTAACTCTGCAAGCAGCCTTTATAAATATGGGAGAGATTTTTGTAACGGCATATGTATTGAATGACATGAAGGAGTGCCTGAAGGATATACAGCGAGTTCTGATGGAACTCACATGGAAATGTGATTTTTTCAACAACAAGGAGTTGGATAATGTTGTGAGTATTGAACGTGTTTTTTAGAGTTTTGTATAAATAAATAAATATTTTGGATTTCCATTTTAGATGGACATGTTTTCGCTGCACCTGTGTGTTCGAGCACCTCAAGCTAATCTCTGTGGATTCTTTGATTTTGATATGCGTATAGCTATTAAATTCTTACAAGCAATGCTGATTCATTTGATATTGTTGGTGCAATTTCATTTCAGACACATGGTGTAGAATTGTAGTGAAATAGAAAAAGTAAAGGGTCGATTTGGTGGCACTAAAGAAGAGAGTTTTATAAATCGGGAGTCTATAAGGCAGTTCAAAAATGTAAAGTAGTACTTTCAGAGTTTTGTATAAATTGTTCTATCTATGCAAGGTTTCTCCAGTAACATTTAATAAACTCTCCGTATGCAATTTTTCAAAATTTCACTCTCATGTTCTTATTTTTTCTGTACTTTTGGATAAGAGGACGACATCCCGTAAAATGGGGTAAAAATTGTTACAATAAATCGAATAAAACGATACATCAAATAGTCTTTTTATACCCTCAGCCATTGGCTAGAGAGGGTATATATCAATTGATATGGTCAAAGCGTGCCTAGTCGAAATAACGGTTTTAGACCCTAGGTCTCTTTGGACAAAATCCGTATCAGGACATTTGGAGTTGATCTGGCGTTGTCCGTCCGTCTGTCTGTCTGGTGCGCGCGATAACTTTCGAAGGGAGCATCCGATTTGGTCCAAACTTAGTACATCGTAACATTTTTGTCGAACTTAGATCGAGTTCGGAGATGGTCAATATCGGTCCACTCCTTCTCGAAATTTTCAAAAAAAAAAAAAAAATCTGCACAGAAAGAGGAACGATAATCCGATTTTGCTCCGACTTTGCAAATCCTAATATTTGCATCAGTGCTAGGTCAGGTGCGAAAATGGACAATATCGGTTCACTCCACCAAGTACCTCCCCCACAAAGGGTCAAGATTTTGAATAATTACAACTCTCATAAAATGTGATGAAAGAGTACAATTGTCTTTAAATTTCCCACATCCGAATATTTTTAAGAACCCAAGGTCTGGTGTGAAGATGGAATATCTCGGCCCAATCCTTCTGGGACATCCCCAACAAAAGGTCGAAGTTTTCAAAAATATATTTTCGGCACAGAAATAGATTTTTCTACAGCTTTGCAAAATCTAATATTTGCATCCATGCTAGATCAAGGGCAAAAATGGATAATATCGGTCAACTCCATGAAGTGTTTTTTGGTAAATAATTTGCAAAAATGGTTAAATTTGAAGATTTTTTCCACGTAAAGGAACAAAGTTAGGGTTAGGGCAGCTGTTTTTGTGATACAAAAAAAAAACAAAAGGCTATCTCCATCTATTGAATATTTATATATTATTTTAATTTTTCGTTTTTTTTTACATGGTTGTGTGAATGAATAAATGACATAAGAAGCTTTCGAAAGCGCCATCTGTTGTAAAGTTTTATCGGCAACACTTGTTTATTTTATTACTTCGCAGATGGCAACCTTGTGGCTGGGCGAAAAACACAATGTGGGCAAATTTGCTGAATTAGAAAACTACCAAGTATAAATTGTTGCTATAAAAATATCCTGATATTTTCCCAAAACTTTGTCATTCTTGCAGATTGTGAATAAAATAAATCAAAGACATATGCATTTTGTCCAGTCTTTATAGTTTAATGTCTTTGAATAAATAAAGGTTAAGCTGCATGACATAACTAGATGTCGCTGTTTATATAAATATGTATATCATTCCTCAAAGTTTCGTAGAATGTGTGAATTCAAATCCGCGAAAAAACATTAAATTTCCAAAATATTCATGTGTGAGGCCTACCCTTGCAAAATGTGTTGCTTTGTTTTAAAGTGTTGCTGAAATATGCAATTTTAACAGCTAAATTGTCCTTAGTTTTTTCTTCTTATTTAGCAATAGAATATACTTAATTTTAAAAGTAAATACAAGTAAAATTAGTTACAAATTTCAAGAATATGATGCATTGGTTTAAATGCTTTAACATTTCTTTTATTAAAGCACAGCGTATACATACAAATATCTTCCCACACTAATACAAGGGGGGAAAAGGAAACCAAATCACAATTATAATTGATTTCCTCGAACAAAAAAAGCAACAACATATTTGTCAGGGAATTCGAATCCTATATCAACATGGGAATATATGAATTATCCTGATGAATAAGGAAACAAAACATAATTTCATTCTGGGACTTAATTTGGCCAGAAGAAGAACACAAACAACAACACCAAAAACAATACACTGTCTATTTGCACAGCCAATTAGTTGTTGCGAGAAAAACAAAAATAGCAGATTGCTTACGTAAGTGTTCGTGTTTGCGTGTGTGTTAGTGCGTGCGTGTGTATGTGTCTATGTGTTTGTGTCAGATAATGGACAAGCCACTTTCATACACAGATATCGTTAGACGACAACTTTTAGCAACAGTTGATGGGTATAAAAATAACTCTGGGGAAAATTGCCACTACATAAAGACATCATTAAGGCCAATGTACTTCCATATCGATATATTAGGATGGACTCCTTATCGCATCAGAAAAATTCTCATTGAAACTTGGGATAACTGAAAGAGGAAAGCTACGATGGAGTTGGGTATCAAATTATTTGCAAGGGAAGGAAACTCAGTTTACAATATTTTCTTACAAAGAAAAAAGAAGTGTAAGGCAAACATAAATGGCTGCACATTTGAAGAATGCCCAAAATATGTCAAAATCTGGTTCGAAGTGGGCTTCTTAAGAAATCAAATTCAAATTTAGGCAATCTGTTTCTTTAATAAAAATGACAGATTTCAATATGCTATAATTCCGATTTTCCTTCTAATAGTGCTCTGCGTATTTCAGATGAATTTGTGGAAGCCAAGTAAACAACATTTTTATACCCTCAGCCATATGGTAATAATTTACTGCACAGAAAAGGAAATCATGATCCGATTTTGCTCCAACTTTGCAAATCCTAATATTTGCGTCAGTGCTAGGTCAGGTATATCCCCCACAAAAATTTGTCAAAATTTTGAATAATTATAACTCTTATAAAATATGATGTTAAATTCGATTGTCTTCAATAATTTATTAACCCAAGGTATGGTGTGAAGGTGGAATATGTCGGTCCACTCCTTCTGGTTCATCCTCCACAAAGAGTCATAATTTTGAATAACAAAAAATATTATAAAATAAGAAATAAGCATCTGGTTCTCTTCATATTTCACGCATCCCATTATTTCTACTAACACAAGATCTGTTGTGAAGATGGGCTATATCGACCCACTTCTACTGGTACCTCCACCACAAGGGGTCAGAATTTGGAATTGCCTTAAAAGCTAGAAAAACGAGAAATAAGCCTCCGATTCTCTTCAAATTTCACACATCTCAATGTTTTTACTAACAAAAGATCTGCTGTGAAGATGGGATATATCGGTCCACTCCTTGTGGTAGCTTCCCTACAAAGGGTCAATATTTTGAGTATCAATCAAGCTCATAAAATGGGAAATTTACATCCGATTCCTTTCAGACTTAGTAGTATTAATATTTCCATCAACACAAGATCGATTTTCTTAAAATTTTGCCCGTACCAATATTTTTATGTATATTATATGTAGTGTGAAGATGGAATACTTCGGTCCGCAATATTTGTTGCCTCACATATATTTCCACAGTTTTCAAAAATTTGCACATATTTCATGTAAAGTATGAAAGTGGTCGATATAGTCCAAATCTGGCACATTGTAATATTTATATCAGTCTTAGGTCAGATACGAAACGGTCAATATTGGCCAAGTACTTCGAGTAATAATAATAACTCAATGCTGGGGATATACCTTTGTCGACAAACCCTACTGATACTGTTTTACTTTTTTTTTGCAAATCAAGTCAAATGTTGTTTCTGCAAATTACTCTATTTCTTTACAATGCTCCGATCCATCCCATTATTAGCGTTTAATAGTTTTAACATGCAAACCTAACATATTTAGAGTATGTGCCGGCTTGCATATGCTCCCCCAAACATTTGTTTGCGAATAGTTGTGTTGCATAACGTGGCACTTGCCACCCCGCAAACAAAACCATCTAGGTTCGCTTCAAAAGCCGATAGTGATATAGGATTTGATTGATCGAAGGTGATGTAGGCTTAAGAAAATATCTCTGTCAAACCTTTGATAGAATACATTGACAAAAAAATATATTCATAGATATATTCTTATACACAATTCAGAGATGGAAATCTGTTTCTATGCAGCTACATTGGACTATTTATATTATAGAAAACATATTTGTCAAAAGGTACAATAAAAAAGGTAGCCTCAATCATGCGTATTTTTTCTTTAGTTTATGTTCAAAATACATTTTTAAAATTCCATTGTATATACACAAATCAGAGATGGAAACCAGATTTCTATGCATTTAAATTTGACAACTTAAATTGCCGAAAATACAGAGCTGGATATTCTCATTTGAAATTAGTTTACCGACAATTCCACCAAGGAACAGAAGTCGCAAGGTGACCAACATTTTCTATGTTTTTTGCAGTCGTTATGGATACCCAAAATTTTGCTTGCTGGGCATACTCCCCCATATGTGCACGGTTTGTTGCGGCCTTTTATGGTTTGTCTCTCAAAACGTCTGACGCTGGTAAATATAATGGCCTAAATCCTTAACGGTTTGTGCATCAATAATTGTTAATACAAAATGTTCGCAGTCGTGCGTATAATTGGAATTAATACAAAACCAAAATGAGCATAGTCAATACACACAAACAAGCTCTTTGGCAAACACACACACATACACAAATATCAGATACTAAATCCTATTGACTGATACTTAAATGTGCGTGTATGTGTGTGAGAGAGAGAGGTTGAGTATAGTGAGGGAAATCTAAAAGATAATACTTGTATTTGTCCATCTACAACTCAATTTAGCGATAGGGGAATAGTAATGTTGGCCACATTTGGAATGGATATGGCTGGGGTTATTATGGAAACCTATTTCAATTAATTAAAGTTTTGAAAAAATATGTAATTAGGAAAATTATATCGAATATGAATTAAACTAATCCCTTATATGAGACGTGCACTGTTCTTTATTTCCGAGTAGTTTTTCCCCGTAAAAATATTCTGCGTTGTTATTTTGTTATAAAAATAACAAATTATCTCATTTCATGTAAAATCACAGAATTGTTTCTTATCTCCTTCCCCATTCACCCACTAAATACTTCGACTCAGTAATCCCTCCAGTTGTACGGGGTGACTGATAACATCTCAATGAACTTGCCGGCTGACTGCTCACATACACCGGAAACACTTTTATGGTTTTATGAATTCTCTATGTGTGTGTGTGTGGGTCTATAGGTCTCACAGGTATTGTGAACTAATACAATCAAATGTCAGCACACAATATCCTGCTTCTTGCAAGGGAATCTCTGCTCAAAATATGGCAATTAGAGTAGCATTTAATGGAATTCTTATTAATTTCGATAGGCCTCTGGGAATCGAAGTGACCAACATATTTTGCCACAACAGGATTAATGCTGGTGTAGTGGATGAAATGAAGCTTCTTAGAGGAGCAGCACTGGAATATTTATGTATTCTTCTTCAAAAGCAAATGCTGCGAACTAATAGCTTTGTGTTTTTTTGGGAAATTGGGTTATTGATTTTTCATATCCTGCATACATGATTCAGTTTAATTGTATGTGTATTCAGTTTAATTGTTTGATTGATGGCTGGACTCCTCAGCTGGTTTCTTATAATTAATCTAATTGAATTGACTGAAAAAATAATTCATCTCCGATACAGATGCACGTGTTGCATTAAAAATATAAAAAAATATAATAAAAAAATACGACATTAACCTTGAGACAAAATGGTAAAATCCCCAGAATTTAACATAACCTATAAAAAAATGCAACAAAAAATCCACCTTGGAATAACAAGAAATAGAAAAAATATTTTTATTATTTTCCCTGTGGAAAATTTCCTTGAAATTTTGTTTTTATTGCATGCTCGGTTTACTCAGAGTAAACAAACGTGTCTCAGCTCCAAGACCAAATCATGGACATACAACAATAACAGCAGCGTTCACCGCTAACAGGACTCCTTCCACTCCATTGCCACTAAACACCTGGCCGAGGCTCCCTCTCCACAACCCCGTTTTCCATGTTCTCTAATAATAACAATAACATAAATGCTAAATTGTAAGCTTCATCTAATATGCAACTATTGCAGATTATATTTCGTATCATGGCACAAAGGGTGGACGCTAGAAGCATGATAAAAAATGTGAAGAAATATAATAACTGTTTTTAATTACATTTAATTTGCATTGTATTACCGACATCTTATTTATGAGTCCAGTACACATACATCCCATAATATGGGAAAATAGTAACTCCCATTTCGTATCACTTCATGGCTGAACCTTTTTTTTTTTGCTCTTGAATAATATTCGTTCTTGTAGAGCCGTTGCCAAAACTACCACAAACACAACCAACGAACAACATTTTCGTTTATGCTGCGAGCACCATCATCATCAACAAAAACAATGATAATAACAACAACAACAACAACAACAAAAGTAGTTGCAACATTATATCGCTGTAGTCATAACATGGCTGGGGAGTATGATAACAACCACATGTATGCGTCCAGCAGCCCATGCACACATCGCCATACACATAGAGATATACATGTGTAGGTGTGTATGTATGTAACTCCACCGCCACCATCAACAAAAACACCAACAGACACAGACACACATATTCATTTGAATGGATGGCAACATCATATACTACAAACCAGACCTCTAGACCCATAACATGGAACAACAACAGCAACAAAGCCTGCAACTATCTGTCCGTACATACCTACAACAAGAACAACAACAACAACAACAAAAGCACTAGCAAGTACAAGTTTTAATTGTTGATTACATTAAAAGTTGTATTGTATGCATTTTATCTAATTGCCACAAAATTCAACTCTAGAATAATTTTAGAAAACGTCGAAAGAAGGCGACGACGACGACGCCGGCGATGATGAAAAAATTCCCTCAAAATATTTTGAATTATTAAAAAAATGAATACTAATGAGTTTGGAATGTTTTTGTTTTGGTGCAAAAGGAAATTGTTTTTACTTAAAAAAGTTATGGGAGTGTGTGCGTGTGCAGAGATGCGTATGGTGGCAGTGTGTGTTCTCTATGGGGAAGTCTAGGAAAGTTGGGTATTGAGAAATGTCCACATTCTGAGGGAGTTTTTGTGCAAACTTTGTAAATACCAATATTTTTGCCAGTGCTAGGTCAGGTGCTTAAAGGGACAAGTTTGGTCCACTCCAGCAAGTACCTCTCCCACAAAGGGTCAAAATTTCGAATAATTATAATTTCGAATAATTATAACGAATAATTGTCTTCAAATTTCACACATCCTAGTATTTTTGTTAACAAAAGATCTGTTGTGAAGATGGGATATATCGGTATACTCCTCCCCCACATTGGATCAAATTTTTGAATAACCATGAAGTTCGTAAAATGCGAAATCTGCATACGATTCTTTTCAAATTTCACACATCCCAATACTACTACTTAGGAAAGATTTGGTGTGAAGATGTTAGTTATCGGACAACTCCTTCTGGAAGCTTCCCCACAGAGGATTTGAACTAAGAGTCCGATAGTCTTAAAATTTCGCACATTTCAATATTTCAACTAACACAAGGTCTGGTAACGTTCTTCATGTTAGTGGAAATACCACTGAATGGACCACTCCTTCTAGTACCTCTTCCACAAAGGGTCAAAATTTGGAATAACCATTAACCACATAAAACGCGAAATGAGCATTCAATCCAAATTTGATACATTTTAATATTTTAAACAGACTTATGTCAGAACCTCTCCTTCGAAACCTCTTCTGTGAAGGATAAATATTTTGAATAATCATAACGCAAGTCCAAAAATATATTTAAATAACCCAACATTAGCTGAGGGTATGCAGCCGCCGGTAAAACCGACTGTTTCAATTTAACTTCTGTTTTTTTTTTTGAATTCCCATTTTGTATTTTAATGAGTAGTGCTCCTTCTGCCCAAAAAAAAATGACTAATATAAGTCCTTTATTGTCATCCCTATTTACACATGCTCATCCACTGGAGTTTGTCATCCGTCAGTTTTATTCCAGGGAATGTTGATTTATTTAAAACATTGGATGAGTAAAACGTTTGTTTAAAGTTTTGTGCAGTTCGATATATTCAATTCAAATGTTCACGACGTCGAGGACCTTTTGAAAGGAAGGAAAGGACCGATTGAAAGGAATCTTTAAAATCCTGATATTTTTTTTTAAAGAAAGTTATTGAATTGCTCATCAAGCTTTTGCAGGAATTTTTGTTAAAAGCCAAGTTTTTGTAACAATTTGCAATTGTTACATATTTTTGGGTAACCAGACAGACCTAATTTTTTATTGGTCTATTGAAGACGGTTTTGTGTCAGGAGGCCGATTAAATCAGGGCTCCCTCCCTCCCTATTTGATTACTTCTTGATTACATTGTTTTTCAATAGTTCTGACTCTGAGCATGGAGAGAATTACGCTCGTTGAAGTTAAGCTCGTCTGATTTTGGCTGGTCCTGGATTTAACAGTTTTAATATATTGCTTAAATGACCAAATATCTACAGAAAACCGCCTATACAATGTTCCGCCTATATATTATCAATCGATTTTTTCCATTTCATTGTGTTTTCCTATTTCACATAAACTACAAAATTCACACTCTTCCTGTGCTTTAAAAATTAGCATGTTTGCCTCTGTCTGTGTATGTATCTGCCATGTGCCAATATGTTGATTGATTTCTATAAATTTAAATCGAAATCATTTCATCTGGAACATTTCAATTATTTGGTCAGTTTGTAATTTTTGCCAAACAGTTTAAAATGGCCGTTAGGCGTATTACAAAAGGAAACTTCGCTTGGAACAGTTTTTTTTTCTGTCCGACTTCATAAACCATTTGGTGCCGAGCTTTTCGTCAGCGTCAGGTTCTCTCGATCCCAATTGTCTAGATTTTGACGTCAATCAAAGTTCTTTTTCCTTCTGTGCCCTGAGTACAATTAAATTTTCACAACTAGTTCCGGGTTTGCTATTTTACAGCCCATCAACAACAACAACAAATTCGAGCAAACTAAAAAGAAAGGAAAGTGAGTATTTCCGCTCAAATTTGTTTTCATTCATTTTTGATCAGCTATTTACAAAATATTTACAATCAACTATGTTAATGTACAACAGTATTCCAGAACATGTCGGGTGGTCAAGAGCGACTTGTTTACACCCTATTAAAACGTTTGAATTGGGAAAAAATTGTTAAATCAAAATACGAATATTTTCAGCTATCAGGGTGAGATGAAAAAACTGCAACCAACTTCAGACTGCTGTCATTTCTAAGCCACTCGTCCGACAGCTGTTAAAATAATTCCAGCGACATCTCATTATATTGTTAACAAGGTGAAGGTGTGGGTCGCCATAACAGCCGATGGTCGCTCTCCGCTCGTATTAATCGACCGCGTCAGAATAAATGCCGAATATTATCGCGAAAATATTCTGAAGCCTTGGGCACGCAAATATTTTGGCCTCAGACCTTGGATATTCCAACAGGACTCAGTCAGCGCACAATGCCACCAAAATCTCCGGATACCAATCCGTTGGACTATTGTGTCTGGAGTATTTTGGAAAGCAAGGTAGGCATTTAAAATACCAAAGTTTCGATCACCTCAAGCCAGCGCTTCGCCGGGGGTAGGCCAAAATACCGCAGAGCAACATTCGAGCAGCGTGTGAAGGTTTCAAAATTTAGATATAGCTCCCATATATATCTTCGTTCGATTTGCCTTTTATTGTACACCACATACATAACCAAGTTGAGTCTAGAAACAAGATAATCAAATTTGGTGGAAATCGGTTCAGATATAGCAATGGCTCCCGCATACATACCGAATTTGACCTTTCTTTACTGGGTTTTGGTAAAAATAGGGGAAATGTTGGTTTCTTTCAGATCTATACTTATATTTTGTTGTCTGTTAATAATTCTTATAAAAATATGCCCAGTTAATTGACCTTCCTCTGTCTGTTACAAATTGATGTACCCATATCATACTTTACACCAATTAATTTAGGGTGCAAAAAAATATAGGGTGCAAAACACCGGTGAGCGAGCATTGAGCAAAAACATTTGTTAAATTCTCATTGTCCTGACTGAAGTTTGTTAAATGATTTAATTGAGTTATTAAAAATTTTCAATTGTTTGTGTTTTTGTTGCTTTTGATTGTTGTTTTTCTTTGAGTACAAGTTAAATGGCCAATGGAATTCAAGCCCAAAAAATTCCTAATGGAATTTGTCCCACATATAAAAAGGATACTTTAGTTTCGGCTTGATGTATAAACACACAGGTGATTGTCCTGTTAAGACCAAACATTACTGACCAATGGAATTTCATCGACCCTTGCTGCCAAATGGAGAAATTGCTCCGCTGTCATGGGAAATACGGTTATTCTTTGTCAATGTTAGTTGGCCTATGAAGGCGAATGCCAAGCTATTTACAAGGATCTACGATAAGGCCACCCTGGTGCTGGGCTTTTTGTTTTTCTGCTACCAAAATGAGGCCGAGATGCACTATGTGGTCAATAACATCAACGACATTGGTCTGGCCTTGGAAGGTATGGCTACGTACTTGATACTGGTCGAGACTCATTTGAGAATTTACAACAAGGGTCTGTACAAGAGCAGTTTCCGGGAGTTCCTCAATGAGTTTTATGCCAAAATTTACATGGAAAAGTAAGTTTCGCAAAGGGAAGCTAATTCTTGTTATTATTTATATTTAATGTTCCTCTTTTAAGGTCCTACAACATAGAAACCTATTTGGATATCCAACGAAAGCTGTTGCCAACAAAAATGTGCTCCTATGCCTATATGCTGACACTTGTTACGTATTTTTTGGTACCAGTTTTGGGCTTCTTTAGCAATGCCCATTTGGTGCCCTTCAAGACCATATTCCATTACGACCTTGACATTTGGTATTTCTATTTGCCAACTCTATGCCTCACCCTGTGGATTGGAGTGGCCGTTGTCTCACAACTGGCAGCTGAATCGAATCTATTGGCCACCATTATTTTACACTTGAATGCCCGTTATTTGCATCTGCAATCGGATCTCAAGGAATTGCAAACCAGACTGGCATCGGACATGAAACTCAGCACGGACAAGGTGTTGGGTGAATATCGCCGGCAGTTCATTGAAATCGTCAAACGAAACGTGGAGTACAATGACTTTGCTCAAAAGTTCCAGAATCAGTACTCGTTTTGCATATTTGTCATGATGGCGTTCAGTGCGGTGTTGTTGTGCGTTTTGGCATTCAAAGCAGCGACGGTAAGGTTTGATTTTGGGGAAATTTCCCGGAGTTTTAATGCTAAGTTCCCAAGTAAGATAAACTTTTTTCAGATCTAGGATAAATTTGAACATTTTTTGGCGTATGTAGAAGGGTGGGGGACTTGTCCCCTCATTTAAGGTTACTTAGCGTTTAAAATTGTTCGAAACCCCTTTAAACGCGTCTTCTTTTTTTCGCTCTAGTTTCATAATCTACTGCATTTTTTGTGTTTATTGAAAAATTGAATTCTGTCGTACAATGTAATTTAAACTCCCTGAGACATTTTTATTACTTCAAGGATTAATGAGTCATTATTTAAACAGATAGTGCAAAGGTCCACGTAGTTATTTATCCCATTATCCTTACACCTGTAGATACGTGAATATTTCTGTTTGTCTTCTATTTTTCATGTTTTACGTTTTTCATTTAACACACAGCTGGGCATGACTACCAAGAATATTACCTTCATTACCTGGATAATAGGTAAAATTGTGGAATTGTTGGTATTCGGCACCTTGGGCTCACAGCTTATCGAAACGGTAATTAGTTGTATAGTTTTAATGAAAACAAAAAAATGAAAAAGAAAATCTTTTCCATCCTCCCTCCCACAGACCGACAAGATGAGCTCCTGCTATTACATGGCCAATTGGGAGGACATCATTTTGAAATCACCAAAAACCACCGACAACATTGAACTAATGAAACTGATAATTCTCTCGATTGAATTGAATCAGAAACCTTTTTCATTAACTGGTTACAATTATTTCAGTGTTAGTTTGGCCACTGTGGTGACGGTAAGTAGTGTGTGGTGGGTGTGTGTTCGTTAAGAAATCTTAAAAAAAATCGTTGCCACAGATACTACAAGGAGCTGGCTCATATTTTACCTTTTTATATGCTTTTCGATAAAATCGTAAAGAGAAGATGCAGAGAATGGCGCAAGTGAATGGCAGAGAATGGTGACCACAAATTTATTGTCCAGATTAGGGGCTTAAGATTATTTTCTAATATTTATATGATTTTTTTTTCGAAATGAAATTTATAAAGAAAATGAGAAAATAAAATTGAATATTATACTCGAAATTAAATGTTAGATTTTTATACCCTTCCCCTTGAAGAGGAGGGTATATTAAAGCTGTCATTCCTTTTGTAACACCTCCAAATATTCGTTAGAGAACCTATAAAGTATATATATTCATGATCAGCATAAATTCTAAATCGATAAGGACTTAACGATGTCCTCCTGTCCGTCGTCTGGTTTAAGCCACATTTTTCCACGGAATTGTCTAAAAATTGTTATTTTTTGTTGTTCATGTTGAGGTATTAGAAATTTGGCTTGGCCGAACTTAATGTTTTTATATTTGTTTTAACTAAAATATAGGAACTGTTTATACATCTCGAAAGAAAAGGATTGCGAAGGGAAAACACCAAATCTATTTGGATTTTTGAAAATTTTGAGTTTTCCAATTTGCATAAAAATCAAAAACTTAAAAAAGACACATTGACTTGGTGTTGTTTTTTTGCATTAAATTTTGCTTTTAACTTAGTGTAGTAAAAACAATGTAGCAATATCTGTGTACACTGGGGCGTATAACCACCGACATCACATATACGCCATGTTGACTTTAAACCATTTCACTGTTATTTTTTTATATTTGAAAAAAAAAACACAAACTTTACGGGCTTTAGCAGTTAATAAAATTTAGAAATTTAGAAACTTTAGACCTTTCTTTTGTCCGCACAACAACCTTTTCACAATTTTAGGCTGCTTTCAGTCAATAACAACTTTGTAGGCCCCTAACTCATTTTATGTTCCTTGACATTTAACATGTAAAACGTTTTATTCTAATGCTGTTCATTGCCTTTTGTAGTTTATCAAGAGCTAGAAACATTTCATGATAACCCTTTTCAATCAAAGCCTGTTAGCTGGCAAAGAGTAAACAGAAAAAAACAACAACTTTCCAATCCGTCATCAACCGAATATCCTTTTCGGGCAATCTCTTGTCAATAGCCTTAAAAATCATGCAACGTCACTGGCAAACTACAAATTGTGATTTTTTTTTTGCTCGGGCGTAATTGGCTGCTTTTGAGGCCTTAATTTATATTCGCTGTGCGTAGATCATGTTATCAACTTATTTATGGCCACAAAATGTACTTGTTACGGCGACGAAAATTTTCCTTTTTTTTCGGTTAAATATGACGGGTTGGCTGGCTAACGGGCTGAATGGTTGTGAAGCATTGTTGCGGCCTTCCCTTTTGGGCTAGCTGTTCGAAACGAGATTATTATGGAAGTTGAGCTGAGTTGAATATCTGTTCATCCATCCATAAACATTTCGGCTATTTAAAGTTTATCCACTTTCGATTAGTTGTGGTTGTTATGTTACCAACTCTAAACATCATTTGCAGACACAAAAGAGCTTTACACACTCACGCATACACACAAGCACATATTGAAAATTGTTTTTATTCCGTGTGACACAACACAGTATAGCCGATGCTGATGTTGCTCCATTTTTTCGCTCCCCTATGATGTGTTGTGGTTAAAAGCAGCATAAATGAGATTCCCTTGAAATACTTGTAAGTGATATCCCCAAGATTGCTGAAGTGTTAGAGCTTCATTTGTTGGGTATACAATAAGAGTATTTGTAAGGTGCTGAATCAGCAAAAGATTATGTGTTGTGGATTTTTTTTGGCCGATATGACTTTCAAGATATTAACCTAACCATTCAAGGAAAATAAACATTTTTTTGTTCTTTTTTTGCAAAGATGAAACTATGTATCCATCATAGTTTAATATTTGCCCTTTGGAAAAGGAAAATTGTATAACAAATTAGTTGTATTGCTATTTACGGGTTACGAAAGCTCTCCAGTCCAAAAGCTTGATTGTGTTTTTAAGCATATTTTTTTAAAAATTAGGACTAAAAACTCTTTCGGTGTTTCGTCAATCAAAGCAATTCTCGTATTGTTATCAGTAATATTGCCGAAGACACTATACACCTAAAATTCATGGCATCTGAAGGATTTTACTTTCTTTATCTACTGGATTTTTCCTGTAATTATTTGTTTTTATCTGAAAATAACACATTTTTTATATATTTATGTGAAACATATGAAGAGAGAACAAGTAAAAAAGCAGTAAGCTCTGCCGGGCCGAGCTTTGAATACCCTTCACCATTTGGAACTAATTTTAAAATTAAATAAAAAAATAATAAAATCCGTTAAAAATTCTCTTAAAATCTTAAAAATACCGAATACAGCCGTTATAATAACGTTACGAAGACGTGGACCTGCATAGGCTTCTTTTGTCATAAGCCATTACAATATTCTAATACGAAACTTGAAAAAAATATAGGGAGGTACCGTTCTATCGGGGATATACGAAGACCTGGACCTGCATCGACAATTTTCTGTCACAGGCTGTAGTACCTATTAAGAACTTCAAATACGAAATTTCAAACAATTTCGGTGAATATTGTCTCTAGAATCGTCAAAATATCGAATATTGGGGATATTGTTGCATGTGGGCTATACGATATCGTGGATCTATATAGACATTTCTCTTCCAGGGGGTAAAGTGCTTAGAAAGAATTTCTAGATTTTCAGACAATTTCATTGAAAATTTTCAATACAATCATTAAAATGCTGAATATCGGGGGTATCGTTATATGGGGACTATACGATATCGTGAACCGATATGAAACACAAAAGACTGATCTGGGCAAAATTTTAGCTTCCTATCATTATTTGTTTTGACTCTAGCGTGATTACGACAGACGGACGTTAGGACAGGGCTAAATCGTCTTAGAATTTTACGCTGATCAAAAATATATATACTTTGTTGTGTCCGTAATTATTATTTCGATAAATTACTAACGGAATGAGGAACTTAATATACCCTCCATACTATGTATGGTGGAGATTATAAAAACTAGTTAATCCCTACCCAGATTATTAATGAATATCCTTCGACGGTCTTAAGTAGTTTTCAAATTTCGCCTGAAAAAAGAAAAATGGGGTTTTCTCCACCATAAACCCCCTTTTAGTAGTTTAAGGGATATCATAGGTAGTGGTGTTTTCTATAATGGTCCTGACCCACCCCTTTTTTCTTCGTAACCTAATCTTGTATTGGAAAAAGTTTTCCATCCATGTTTTGCTCGACCAATAAAATTATTTGCTTGCATGCACAAATAAATGGAAGATTGATAAACTTTCGGAAATTATGTTCCACACACAAATTAAGAAACAAAAGTGAAAAAAAAACCCGGCACAGCAGCAATATTTTGCCCACATAGCTTAATTTAGGGATTTCTCACTAATCCCTTTGTGAATTCAATCTGTTTGTTTCGTTTTGGTGTTTTTTTATTTGTTGTCCTCCCAACAACTTAAGTTACTGAAGCAGAACTTCATTCGTGTTGCGTTTGCGTTTGTTTTTAGCAAATTCCTGGTTCTGTTCTTTGAATCCTTGTAAATCCTTGGCAGATAATGAGACCGACAGTGTCGTTAACAGCTTTGCCAGAACAGTTGCTTTAATCAGCCTTTTTAAGCTGAATTTTATGGGTGACACTTTGGCTGGCTGGCTGGTTGGCATCGGGGCTCTAACGAATGTGGCCACCCGGAGTAGCTTTTTAAAGCCTAAACTCGGCTATCCTTCTAATGTCGTCATAGCCTACAAAATGTTGTTGTTGTTGCTGGCAATCGTCTGTTTGCTCATTGCCATCACCATTAGCACTTGGTCGCGTTGCTGCTGATGCCATTCTCATTCTCATTTTCATTCTCATTTTCGTTCCAGTTCTCGTACGGGGTTGTTTTAAAGTTGGTAATTTTCGCGTTTTTCCGTCGAAATTATACGGCTTTTGTTGGTGTTAGTGTTGTTGTTGGTCTTGCTGTTATTATTGTATGCTGTTCCCATACCGTTGTTGTTGTAGTTGCTTTTTTGTTGCTGTGTGGTGGCTATAAAAACAATGCAATTTATATTTATGCGAGCTAAGTGGAAGATGTGGTTGTTGCCTTTGCCGCCGCTGTCGGTGCTATCGTTGTTGATGTTGTGGCAAATATACTCGAAACTTCAAAACAAAAGCCGCCGACCTACCTACCTAACCATGATTATACGAGGGGATTGAGGAAAAGATTTGAACTAGAAGATCGCTGGGCAGCACTACTAAAATTGGCATTACTTTCAAAAGGTTCGTTTTGAAAAATGGTTATATCTTTAGAACCAATTTAGATATTTTGGCATAAAATTCTTGGATTTTTTTATTTCTGACCTGAGCAATCCTCGATATTTTTCGTCAATGTGAATTTCAGTCACTAATCCATTGCCGGTCAAACTATCCTCGCTTTAGCGTCACTCTTTCACACACACACACCTACATAAACGAAACTTTCAACACCTACCAATGAGGAGCTACACTTTCAGCTGAGCCGGGGGGGAAAAAGGCAATTGAGTAGGAAATTACTTGACCCACTTTATGCTTGTCTGTGGCTGTGTGTGTGTGTACGGCAGGTTTTAAATAATGATGAAAATAAAAACCGGTGAATAAAAACTGGATTATCGCGAAAAGTTTTCTGTTTTGAAAAGGAAGTGCTTGAAAAGTACTTTCTTCCAACCTGACTGGCATTCGTTTTATGTTTTGTTTTATTTTATTTTTATATTTTGTATAAATATTCAGCTTAACTCCCACTTTAAGCGAATGTAGATTAAGCTCGCATGCAAATGCGATGCGGTGGCATAACAATTGAAATGTAAAAATAAAAGCCAGCTATGTTGGCATTTAAAAACCCACTCAAATGGTGCCGTATTTCTTTTGTATTGGTGTTGTTGTTGTTGTTGCTGCTATTGCTGTTGCTGTTATACAATACACATCACTAAATTGTGAATTACAAATCTTTCAGAGGCATTCATTGTGCAGGAGCCGAAGGACGATGGCCATACACACATTTGTCATTCACAACCGAGTCGACTTAAAGTCTGGACAATTCGGTGTTGCCGCCTTGGCGTTCAATAGACCTGTTGTTTCTGTTGTTGTTGTCGTCGTTTTTTTCATTCATTTGCTCTCCATTCAATTTGCAAAATTAAAAAATGCCAAAATATTTATTGCCGAAAGAGCTGTGCAATGGGCAAATTTAAATTTATGCGAATTAAATTTTAAAGGAAATTACAAAATGTTGTTGTTGTTGTTGCATCGTAACTCTTTGAGGGAAATTATCAAAGGATAATGTAAATGTATTACACAAATTAAAAATGTTAACTAAGAGAAATGATAAGGCTTGGCAACACAAGAAATATTTATTGGAAATTTTGGTAGATTATGAAGAGAAGAGCTAAAAATTCCATTCGCCCCCATTTTTTTTTTTTTTTGAAATTTTGGCATTAGGATTGAGATTCTTAACTTTTAAAGAATATAGAGCAGTATCACAGACAAAAATAATAATGGCTCGTGAGCTGAACATATCGCAATATTCCATTCCAAAAAGTGCAGGAACTTACACCGCAACTGAAAGAAAATAGACTCAAAAGAGGTAAATAGTTGCTTGGCTTGGCCGAAAGTGGTGAACTTGGTTGGAGGAATTTGGTTTTCTCCAATGAGAAAATATTCATTGTCCAGCAGCTTGTAAACTAACAAAATTATCGTGTTTACTTGCCAAAGAGGTCAGCCTAAACCAGAACTCAAGCATGCCATTGTGATGGCGTGGGCCGCCATAACAGCCGATGGTCGTTCTCCGCTCGTTTTATCGACCGTGGCATCAGAATAAATCGAGAAAATATTCTGGAGTGTGTATTAAAGCCTTGGGCACGCAAACATTTTGTCCGCAGACTTCGGACATTCCAACAGGACTCAGTACCATCGCACTCAGCACGCACCACCCAAGAATGGTTACAAAATGAGTTTGCTCGCTTCATTTTCAGCGCACAATAGCCACCAAAACCTCCGGATACCAATACGTTGGACTATTGTGTCTGGAGTATTTTGGAACGCAAAGTGTCGATCACCTCAAGCAAGCGCTTCGCTGAGAATGGCCTAAATTATCGAAGAGCAACATTCGGGCAGCGTTTGTTCATGTGTGTCTGAAGGCTATAATGGGAGCTATATCCAAATCTGAACCGATCTCGATAAAATTTGGGTAAGGCATTATCGTTGTTACAGAGTGCATATTATGGCTGCGGAGAACAAAAATATCAAATCGGATGAGCAATATATATATGAGAGCTATATCTAATTCGATTTCAATCAAATTTGGCATACATATTTCCAGGCTTAATTTGATAGTATATGCAAAATTCCATCCGATTTGGGCTGATATGACACATTTGGTGCACACTAAAAGGCAAATCGGACGAAGATATATATGGGAGCTATAAGTAATTTTTGACCGATTATCTCTAACTTCTATAGGGAAAATCTGTACCGGAAAATAAATGCGAACTGTACGTTGTACATAAAAATACATGGACAGACAGACGGACGGACGTACGTGCATAAATCGACTCAGAATGTGATTCTAAACCGATCATCAAAGTGAACTATGGGTTTATCTCTTTTCCTTTGGCTGTTACAAAGAAATGCACAAAGACATAATGGCCAGACCACCTTGTGGTGTAGAGTATAGTTAAGACTGTTCTTTAATAAAAGAGCTGCAGGGCATGTAATAGCAAATGATTTGTTCAATTATTATATTTTTCATTTAAGAACAGCTGGAGCGTATTCTAAAGTAATACAACACAGGTGCAGTAGCCCGCTTAAAAAGTGTAGTCTGCTTTATGAACTGTTATTTTTATACACTTCAATTGCGGAATTTAATATCTATTGAAAGTTTATTGGTGTTAAAAGCCGATATTGTCAACAGCCAACAGCCGTAACTAGCCTAATTACGGGATGTGATTTAAAACACACACACATACATACGCATGAACAAACATGTGCAATATCGTTATCCCTGCATCATAATTTGTTGAAGTTAAATCCTTAAATTGGTTATTAATGCCGGATCAGAACTACCACAACAGCAGCAGCAACAACAACAACAACAACATAAACCCCGCGTTAAACCTCATTATGTTTAATTAATAAAGCATGTTAATTATGTATTCAATCGACACCTACAACAAATACCAATATTCATGCCTAGGTGTTGTAAATATGTATCCTATGGTGTTGTTGTCGTCTCTTTTTTTGTTGCAACAAAATACACATTTATTTACATTAAAACACCTGTACATTCCGAGCCTTCACCGGGCACTGGCGGGCAGTCGGCTGCAGGACAGACAACATTTATTTATTTATTTATGGTTTTTATTAAAACAAAATCGCAGCAAACGCAACAAAACAAAACAAAAAACGCAATAAGAATTCAAGCTCAATTCCTTTAACAGGGATTTTTATTAAACATTTAATGATATCATCTCGCATAAAATCGTTACGACCATAAACGGCAGGTGGTCGGTCGTTCGGCTAGCTGGCTGGCTGTATCTGGTTATGGGTGGGTGTGTGTGTGTTTGTGGTGCACTAACAATATCCCATTTAGTGGTGAAAAGTACAGGGACCAGCACTCAATATTTATCACCTACATTGCCCAACAAACACTTACACACACACACACACGCAGATACTTGCCAACAATCCCGACAATTGGCAGCACCATTTCTTCTTTGCTTTGCACTCTCTCTCTCTCTTCTGCCAACTTCGTCTTGGACCATGCATCTATCCATTGAACATCATTGTTTTCCTTCTACTCGACATAAATGCTCTCTGCACCAGCTCTCCTCTCCATCAACATTCCTCCTAAATTGGGTGGATGGTTTGAAATGTTTGCTCAGTTGTCTAGTTACTGGGGAGTTACTTTGAGCCATCAAGGCACAGCAAGGGAGGGGTGGGGAGAGGTAAGGTGTGTATGTGTGTGTGTGCGTTGGAGGTCAAAAGCGGCAGCAATAGCATTTGCCAAGGAATGTCACGCTGAGCCCAGTTTAATTAAACGGGAATGATTTATGAGAAATTCGTATTGGTATGCGACATGAATTAGAAATAAGAAGCTGTGGCCGGTCGGGTCTTTGTCTTGTCTGCAACGTTCCATGGCTGTGATTACGTTACGTACGTTGTACTGAGGACTCTCTTGGAATCTTTTTGTAGTTCGTTTCGGGGGGTTATTCGATTATAGGTATTTCGGTTTCATTATTTGATATTCATGTTGACACTATGTGGTGGTGGCCATTGTTAGGCCTATGACCCATTCGGCCGACCATAGACTTGGAGTCAATCCCAATTCATGTCAATCGCTTCACAATTGTTTCAAACTGTTTAGTTAAATGGAAAATTTGTACATGTTACCTAATAGACCCCTCCATACAAAGACCGAAACTCAATCGAATTGTTGTTTTAGTTTTGGTGAAATTACCTAAAAATGGAAATGATGTAGAGAGTTGATGCCATGCTTGTAACGAGGTACGGTATGGAAAGTTTGGGAAGAGGATTAACACTGATGATTGGAGTAAGCATCGATCCGACCCATTGGGATTTAGCAGCGCAATCTTAATAGTCTGTTTCTCTAGATAAGTTATTAAAATGTGTTATCAATTGATGATTGAGCTTTAGAGGCTGAAATATAGGATATACAGGGTGAGATAAAAAAAAATAATTTTATTGAATGAAAGCAAAAAGTGTTGGAAATAGCATCAAATTTTAGAATAAGTTTAGATTCGTTTGAATTGGTCACCTTTGGCAAGAATTATGGCCTTCAAACAACCAATGAAACCATCACACGCTGCCGAATGTTGCTCTGCGGTATTTTGGCCCATTCCCGGCGAAGCGCTTGCTTGAGGTGATCGACACTTTGGTATTTTTTAGTGCCAACCTTGCTTTTCAAAATACTCCAGACACAATAGTTCAACGGATTGGTATCCGCAGATTTTTTTGGCCATTGTGAGCTGGGAATGAAGCGAGGAACCATTCTTGGGTGGCGCGTGCTGAGTCCTTTTGGAATGTCCAAGGTCTGCGGCCAAAATGTTTGCATGCCCAAGGCTTTAATACACCCTCCAGAATATTTTTGCGGCATTTAATCTGATCCCACGATCGATTAATACGAGCGGAGAGCGACCATCGGCATTTCTTTAATTTTATCATTTCTTCTTTTCGAACCATTCTGCTGTTTTCTTCCCTTCCGTCCACTTGCTTGACTTAGGGTTACGCAACCAGTATCACGGTAACGAGCGATGGTACGAGACACAAAAGATTTATTAACATTTAAATGCTGGAGTGCTCTAACGATAAAGAAATCACACTATCACGCTTGAATTCCATCACGAATAAAAATTCTCACGAAAATGCTTTTGTACGCTTGTAAACAATATAATGAGCTGTCACTGGAATAATTTTAACAGCTGTCGGAAGAGTGGCTTAGAAATGGCAGCAGTGTGAAATTGGTTGCAGTTTTTGCTTCTCAGCCTGAATATATTCTTGGCAGCATAACATTCTATGTCGATTGAGCGATGTCCGTCCGTCTATCCGTCTGTCTGTCCGTCTGTGGAAATCACTCTAGCTTCCGAACGAAATAAAATAGGTTGCTAAAATTTTACTCAAATTTGTATTATGAATGCAGGACTTTTGGTTTCAATGGGTCATGCATTTTGATGATTTAAGCAAACCTCCCGATATTCGGTATGCTAATTATTTTAGACTGATTTTTTCAAGTTTCGCATTTGAATATTGCAATGGTTTACGACAAAAGTTGTCTATGCAGGTCCACGTCGTCGTATAGACCCTAACACAATGGCTACATTCAGTATTTTTAGGATTTTAACAGAATTTTAAGGGATTTTATTTTATTTTTTTGAATATTGCCAAATTCGTTTCAAATGCTGGAGGATATTCAAAGTTCGGCCCTGTCGAACTTACAGTTTTTTACGTGGTTTTTGATATTTTTGGGGCGATGTTAGTACAAATATAGTTATTGCCATACCTCCCCGCATATCAAATTCGAATAATATTCACATCTATTTGCCTCCCTGAACGAATACCCAACTTATATCTCTTCCTTCGAGTGTTACCATTAATTCTTGACATTTATCTTTATGCAATCGCTGTAGTTAAATTTTATGCTCTCTTATGCCAATGTCCCAATTATAACTTACCTCGTTATTGCCACAAAAAGTATTTAGGTAAATGTACCACCTACTTATAAGCAATCTAATGTCGAACTGGGGATATTGATTCAAGCACTGGTGTTGCCTTTTTTTCTTTTCTTCCTCTTCCCTCTACGCTTCGCCCTTTCTAATGCTCGTTTCCGTTTCCGCTCCAGCACTTCTTGTGGTCTTTCTGCTGGTGGTGGTGAACATAGTGAATGCTATTACTTCTGGTTTCTTTAGCAAACATACATACACACACACACACTCTCTACCTTGCATTGAAATGATTCTCCATGGATTTTTTACCACTTCCGTCTTTGGATTTGACTAAAAGATTGCTGCTGTGGCCGTTGTGTGTTGTTGGCTGTCTCTTTGCTCGTTGTATTTTGGGAATATTTTGACAATTTTAAGGCTTTATTTGTGGCTGGCAAAGAAAACCGAACTTGTTTTTCTTTTTTTTTTTTTGGCTGTGACACCAAGATGCTTTCTTCTCTGGATTTTTTTACCTTCGCCCGGGTAAAGTAACAAAGCTTGTCACCACTATTGCCATGGCAGCATTAACATCATCATCGGCATCAGCACCTCCATTCGCATCAACGGCATCTGCTTGGATTTCATTGCCATTGCTTGGATTTCTTGTTATCTCCTGCTCATTGTCAGCAGACCGAATTTCAAATAGAATTTAAAAAAAAAAAAAAAAAAAAAATGATTTTTCCTTTCACATCTTTGTGTGGTTTGGTTTTGTTGCTGTGTCTTTGAATGGATTTATGCTGACACATTTTTTCTGCTTTACACTTTGCGTTTCGAGCTGTGGTGTTTTGTTGGCCTTTTTGGTCAGAAATTCACCAGAGTGGAAAATATCCTTGATAATACAATTAAATTTAATTGGATAATAAAAAGTAGTGAATAAACTATGAAAATTATCTTGAACGTTTTTTTCTTTTTGGCTTTAGTTTAAAAAAATTATTTTTATTGAACATAAATTGTGGCTGTAGATTTTGATTCAATGATTTATATGGAAATCAAGGATTTTAAATTAAAGAGAAAAGACGAACATTTTTTCTTGTATTGGGGATGGGATTGGTGTTATTTTTTCGAACGGGTTTAAAATATTAGTTCTGTAATTGTATTGTGTTGAACAAAACCACACTTAGAGAATTGCATCCCAGCAAAACATTCATTATAGATCGGATGACAAAATAATTTTTAACAATGACCGCAAATTAGTCTGACCACAAATTTGTCTGGAAATAAATACTTATTTTTTGGATACTAGAGAGATTAACTGCTTATTTCCGATGAAAGAAAAACTAAATAAGGCCTGGCTTAAAATCCTCACCTTCCAATGATTAGTTTTTTTTTTTGCTGGGATTTGTTTTCCACTTCTCCAAATTACCATGGCCCAGCAATAAATGATTTTCCAAATCCATTTTTATTAATGTTCCCTTAAGTTACGCTATCATATCTCATTGTAATAGGATATGTTGGAAATAAATAAAATTTGTTGTTGGTGGTTTTTGTAGATAGATAGCCATTCAGTCCCTTGAAGTAATTGCTGGCATGGCTGGCTTTCTTGCTGTCTGCTTGTGCTTGTGCTACTGCATTACTTAATTACTTATTTAATTGCGTTGAGAAGATAAAGTCTGGTAAACAATAAACTCTCAATTGAAACGCATTTGTTGCTATTGTCGATAACAATTATTCGAAGCAATCATTCGAAACCATTGTAGAAATTAAATTTATTATTATTGCAAAATAAGCATGCACAGGGGGTTTTAGAGGTTGTTTTGGATCTTTGCATTATCTCTGTTAATTTAATTTTACAGAAGAGGCTAAGAGGATTTATGTCTGCAAGGACGACAGAAAAGCTCAAACACGTTTTCTTAATTTCCTTGAGAGGGTTTCTAGGAAGTGTTTCCAATTTTTAGGCGAACACTATATTTTTTTAAATAGATTAATGAAAAGTCACTCTGGGGCCTAACAGTTTAGAAAAATCCTTGTCTCTTTCCGCTTTTAAAGAAAATGTCTTTTAAAATACAGATTATTTAGAGCAGACCTGCTAAATCGAATGACTTTTGGCTAAAATGCGGAAATGCCAGATTTCTGATTAAGATAAATATTTAGATATGGGAAGTCGTATAGAATCGCCGAATTGTTCCGCAAGTTATGACAGATATAAGTATTGGAAATTTCGATCCTTTGTGTGTGAGATACCAGAAGTGGTTGACAAATATCTATCATCTTCACAACCGAATGGATGTTTGAAGTTTGAAGATAGTTGGATGCTTATTTCGCGTTTTATGAGCGATTTTTTTTTTTCAAAAATTTAAACCTTTTGTACAAGAAGGAGTTCACCGATTTTCACAGCAGATCTTGTGTTAGTAAAAATAATGGCATACCTGAAATTTGTAGAGAACCGGATGATTATTTCGGATTTTATCATCGTTTTGGTTATTCAAATTTTGACTCTTTGTGGGGTAGGTACCAGAAGGAATGGTCCGATATCTACCATCTTTATAGCATATCTTGCGTTGTTGGAAATATTGAAATGTACCAAGTCTGATTGGAATCGAATGGTAATTTCACGTTTTGTGAGCTTCATGTATATTTAAAATTTATACCCCTTTTCGGGGTTATACAAGAAGGAGTGGACCGATATATTCCATCTTCACACCAGACCTTGGCTTAATAAAAATATTGTGATGTGCGTAATTTGAAGACAATCGGGCTGATACAAATATTAGGATTTGCAAAGATGGAGCAAAATTGGATTATCCTTTCTCTCTCTGCAGTAAAATATTTTTTTTTTTTTGAAAATGTCGAACTTTTGTGGGGGAGGTACCAGAAGGAGTGGACTGATATTGCCCATCAAAGAACTCGATCTATGTTTGATTATAATATTACGATTTACCAAGTTTGGACCAAATCGGATACTCCCTTCAAGAGTGGTCGAGCGCACCAGACAGACGGACTGACATCGCTAGATCGACTCCAAATGTCCTGAAACGGATTGATCTAAGACCGTTATTTCGATGAGACACGTTTTGGCCGTATCAAATGATATATAAAAAAATTTGATTTAACCCCTCACCAATTTAGGATCTATACGTTCATTTCTCGAAACGGATTATAGGAAATCAAACAAACATTCAGGAAGGACATACCGGAAGTCCATAAAAATTACTTATATCTCAAAAAGTCGAAAACGACATATAGAACACTTAAGCATGACAATGATGATATGTAATATCTGGCTATTATAATAGAGTTCGATTATACCCCTCTCTGTGGCCATTTTGTCATTTTGATTTGATACCAAGATATCAACCATTTGACTCACAACACACACACACACCCATACACATATGTAGATATTTGCAGTGGGCACATGGGATAGTTTAATGTTTGCACACATCTTGCCACATGTTAAGCCACTGGCTTCAATTGGCCATAAACTATTTCCAAATTAAACGGAAGTACCACAACTAAATCCATTTGTGCAAATTATCCATAGAATAATAAACAATTTATTGATGGTCTAACCTAAATTTCATCTCTATTTACATAATTAATAAACAAATGACAATTTGAGAGTTGGTCATGGACATGGACACGGACACGACCAAACAAACACAAACACAATCTCTCTCTATCTCTGTGTCTCTATGGCATATTTGCTAAATAACCACATACAATCACAAGCACATGCCTGTGTAGGTGTGCGTGTGCATGTTAAAAGGCCGACAGACAGACAGACAAACTAAGGATAATTTATGGATAGTTTATATGGAATCGCACACAAACACACACACAGACACACAAACATCCATTCGTTGGCACGCAAACATTGATGCTCACACGCCTACATTGTTCAAACACACAACTTTATAATTAATAATACAATGCAAAAAAAAAAAAAAAAAAAAAAACACAGAATAAACTAGAGTAACAAATGATAAGAGCTAAATTATACACACATGCCAGGGACAAGGACGGCGCAAAGGGGCGGCAGCTCGAATGGAAATAGGAGTGACAGCATTCGTTTACATTATTCTCCAATTACGTAAACGCTCGACAATGGGGTATTTTAAAATTTAAATTAATTGCCGTAACTTAATACAATCGACAATAATGTAAATAATTAAAATGTTTTTCATTTTCCAAACGCATTCACACATACACATGCACACACACACACACGGATGCAGGCATTGACTCGACAGATAGCTGGTTGATTACATTATTGGAGTAGAGTATGGAGATTGAATTAGAGAGTTGTTGTTGGGGGTGAGGGGTCAATGGCCTGTCATGTTAGAGACGTTTTGACATGTTTGTGAATTTAGAAAATTTAGGGTTATTTTTTGTAGAGATTAGGATAATTCTCGAATTAGACTAGAAAGTGCATTGTACCGAATTCCTTAGAAATACCACAATATACACTGGGGATATACAGGGTGAGATAAAAAAACGGCAGCATAATCAAACGCCATAATTTTTCAATTTTTTAATTTTATTGAATGTAAGCAAAAAATGTCGGAAATAGCATCGAATTTTAGAATAAGTTTAGATTTTTTCGAAATGGTCACCTTTGGCACAAATTATGGCCTTCAAACGGCCAATGAAATCGTCACACACTGGCCGAATATCGACACTTTGGTATTTTTTAGTGCCAACCTTGATTTCCAAAATATTCCAGACACAATAGTCCAACGGATTGTTATCCTGAGATTTTGGTGGCCATTGTGCGCTGGAAATGAAGCGAGGAGCCTAATTTTGTGCGATGGTGCTAAGTCCTGTTGGAATGTCCAAGGTCTGCGGCTAAAATGTTTGCGTGCCCAAGGTTTGCATACACCCTCCAGAATATTTTCGCGATAATATTCTGCATTTATTCTGATGCCACGGTCGGTTAATACGAGCGGAGATCAACCATAGGCTGTTATGGCGGCCCACACCATTCTCATGGCCGGCGCTTGAGTTCTGGTGGCCAACCGAAGGAGCACATATTCGGCTGACTTCATCTTTTGACGTCTGGCTACGCTACCAGTGTCACTGTAACGAGCGATGGTACGAGACACAAAATATTTATTCACATTTCTGAATAAATGCTGGAGTGCTCTAACGATAACCCCTTGTTATTTTTCAGCCAAATATAAAGAAATCACACTATCACGCTTGAATTCCATTACGAATAACTTTGTTTCTGGAAAATTCTCACCAAAATGCTTTGGTACGCTTGTAAACAATATAATGAGCTGTCACTGGAATAATTTTAACAGCTGTCGGTCGAGTGGTTTAGAAATGACAGCAGTCTGAAATTGGTTGCAGTTTTTTCATCTCACCCTGTGTTTAAGTCTCTCATATTCGCATATGCAGGATATTCCAATTTCAGATTTATTATGCAACTAATGGCTAATATCAGACCAAACTTAGTGAATTTCAGGACGTACGTTTTCATTTGTGGAACTAGGCTCCGATATATATTTCTTAAATGTAATCCTTCTCGAAGTGATATACCGCACTTAAGATTAAAATGTCTCAGTCAAATTTAGTGAAAATAAACTCAGAATTGGAAATACCTCCAATATATTAGTTCGCTCTGAGACCAAATTATATCTGCTCTAAAGACAAAGGTTGATAGGTGGTATGATCTGCTTCAAATAAATTCCCAATATAAATTCTTTTGTTACGGGAGCTGTACTAAATATACATAGTGGTGTGGGGTATCGTATGGTCGGCCCCGCCCGACTTTTGACTTTTCTTTACTGGTTAATGATATGTAGAATCGTACATTGGTAAAAATTAATACCGAACCTAGTTGTAACAATTACAAAATTATATATTAATAAAAACAGTTTAATTTTTTCACATCTTTGATTTCAAATCAAACTGCAGCAAAACAATGAGGTGGACCAAAGCGAAAAAAAAATATCTGAAGCAGGTGGCTTTGTTGAGGGGAAATAGTCCGTAAATGTTGAATTGCAACTTGTGACAGGCCAAATATTGGTGGAATTGTGTTATCTGCAATGAGAGAGAAGTTAATTGGCCTAATCCGGTGTCTATTAAAATTCCCTCTTAACTTGCCATTTTCAAGAATTGACTCGGCTGATGGAGGTGACCTCTCTCCCCTTTCTCATTGGCATAGATTCGTAATACTTCATTTGTTTGATTGCAGGACGAGAGAATACCATCGATGGCTTTCATTGTCAACGTTGTATCCCAATAGAATAATACAATGGTCATGGTGCCAATTAGGTCTTGGGTATTATCCGATTCTATGCTGCCATTGGTAAACTGTACCGCATGATAGAGTAGCGCTATGTTGGTGGTGAAAATTTTTATCATCCAGAAGAAGGTTATGTCCTGCCATATCCTCAAGATTCTCTGTGACAGATGATAACATTCGTAGTGCATATTATACAGGGTCCAATAGCTCCAAAATAGTTCTCCACGAGTAATCCTCTGCGATGTATGTTCGAGGACCTTGTTGATAAAGACAAAATGCAAATGCATTCGAAATAAAATTAAATCAAATGTCACATTGACTTGCAGCAAAAATTGACTTTGCAAAAAATTAACCAGAATCATAAGCACATATGCCCAGCTACGCTCCTTTTGCATTCGAATGAAGAGAATGGACATTATAATGGCATTGGAATGACAAACGCAAAATTTGTAAATTGTATTTGTCCTCACAGTGGCCAGTTCTTGCTGCATGTACGGCTCCATATCGTGGTACGTACAAAAATGCTGGTATTTCCTAACAAATTTCCAATAGTCCTCATAAAGTCGTATCATCCGTCCACGCTTAAACCAAATCTCCAGACTCATAACAATGTTGACTAGAATCCGTGCCGTCTTGCCAATCTGATAGGTCCACCTCGAGATGAATTTCCTATTCATGTAATAGTCTTCCTGTTCTTCTCTGCTGGCCATGAAGGGCGTGGCCATTGGTGTCAGCAGCATAAAGACACATTGAATTATGATACTGTAGACTATGTAGATTTTTGGAGATTTTAAATGTTGAGTATCTTTGTTATATACTCCAGGCATCAGACCCAATACCAAGGCGTGATAATAATTGATCCACCAAACCATTTTCTCAAGTCGTTCATTTATGCGAAGTGTCATTTCCTGGTGGTTGTTATTTGAATGACCTTTTCTTGAGTACTGTTCTGCAATTGAACTACGAACTATCTTCTTTTTTGAGCGGCACTTGGCACTGTGCAATAAAAAATTGCTGTAAAAGTGAAAATCTTAAAAAAATTATTTCATCTAATTTCTGTTTTCATTCATCAGTTTATTCGAAATGGTATTATCGGCAACGTTTTCATTCGAACATAGAACCCTAGGAATTTGTTGGCTTTTTCGTGTTGCTCTGTGTAAATGTTATCGGATTCAGTTTGTATGTGTGCTTCATAAATTATTCCATCGACAGGCCATAATACAAGGGACATTCTAATCCCCATGACAATTTCATGATTAAATTGTTCGAGGTATTTGAGTAAATAAATAGAATTTGTAAATTAATTTAATTATTGTACACTAACAAGGCAAACGACTGGGGACAGGAGTTGGAGATATCTAAATGAGTAAACTGTTTAAATAAATATTTGAACAATATACACATTTTAGGGCATACTAATTTTGTCATTCCGTTGGCAAAACCTTGAAATATTCGTCGAGGAGTCTATAGAGAATGCAACGTTACTTCAGTACCCAAAAGACTATATTAATATATTCCTTGAATAATGTTGCTAATATCATAAACATACCGAATAAAGGGATGTACCGCTATATGTGAGCTATGTGATGACGTGGACCAATATAGACAATTCTCTCCCAGGGAGTAAAGTACTCAGAATGAACTCCTTGTGTGGATTTTGCGACAATTCCATTGAAAATGTGGCTAAAATCGTCAAAGTACCAAATATATGAGGGGACCGATATAGCCCATCTTTGAAATTGACCTGCCTGCAGACGAAAGACTGTTCTGTGCAAAAAAATTAATGCGATTTGACCCTAGCGTATTTCAACGGATGGACGGATATTGCTATACAGGGTGAGATGAAAAAACTGCAACAAGCTTCAGACTGTCATTTCTAAATCAATCGTCCGACAGCTGTTAAAATTATTCCAGTGATAGCTCATTCTATTGTTTACGAGCGTACAAAAGCATTTTGGTGAGAATTTTCCAGAAAAAAGGCATTCGTGATGGAATTCTAGGAATAGGAATTCTATTTGGCTGGAAAACCACAAGCGGCCTTCGTTAGAGCACTCCAGTATTTAAATGTGAATAAATCTTTTGTGTCTCGTACCATCGCTCGTTACCGTGATACTGGTAGCGTAGCCCGACGTCAAGGAAGTGGACGAAAGAAAACAGCAACATCATCAGAAATGGTTCAAGAAGTAAAAAAGCGACTTGATCGAAACCCGCGTCGCTGTGGCCGAAAAATGGCTCGTGAGCTGAAAATATCGCAATATTCCATTCGACAAATATTGAAAAATGAGCTCGGGGTTAAGCCATTGAAATTCCAAAAAGTGCAAGAACTTACACCTCTGCAGAAAGAAAATAGACTCCAAAGGGCTAAAGAGTTGCTTCGCTTGGCCGAAAGTTGTGAACTTCCGAAGCTGAATTTGGTATTCTCCATGCCTTGTCCAGCAGTTTGTAAACAAACAAAATGATCGTGTATACTTGCCAAAGAGGTCAGCTGAAAATGAGCACCTTCGGTTGGCCACCAGAACTCAAGCGCCGGCCATGGTGATTGTGTGAGCCGCCATAGCATAAGCACCATCGCACTCAGTACACGCCACCCAATAATGGTTACAAAATGAGATTCCTCGCTTCATTTCCAGCGCACAATGGCCACCAAAATCTCCGGATGCCAATCCGTTGGACTATTGTGTCTGGAGCATTTTGGAAAGCAAGGTTGGCACAAAAGAATTCTAAAGTGTCGATCACCTCAAGCAAGCGCTTCGCTGGGATTGGACCAAAATACCGCAGGGCAACATTCGGGCAGCGGGTGACGGTTTCATTGGTCATTTGAAGGCCATATTTCGTGCCAAAGGTGACCAATTCGAACAAATCTAAATTTATTTTAAAATTTGATAGTAACTCCGATATTTTTGCTTTCATTCAATAGAATTTGAAAAAATGTAAAAATTATGGCGTTTGACTTTGTTGCAGTTTTTTTATGTCACTCTGTATATCTATATTACGAAACCTCCTGTTTTGGGGGTTATATCCACAATTTTCAATTCTAACTTAACATAGATTTCATAATTTATAATTCTTGCTAATATGAAATGTCCCCCTTAGCTTATCAAAATGTTTTTTTATACATTACCTCAAACTCCCTATTTGTTCCAATTGAAACACATTGTGGGATCTCTGATGTTCAGGTATATTTTTTTTAATTTCTTTTTATTATTTTTTATATATATATCTTCAATAATTTGTTTGGGGGTTTTGGTTTTCCTTTCTTTGTTTTTTTGTTGTTTTCTTATTATTCTTCTTCTTTGTTTGTCTAAATGCGTACAATCTTACATTTACAAATAATTACTATGGTAATTATCTCAATAATCATAATAATTATCTTACATTGCTAGTTGCATTTGCGTTTAAAACTACGTGTACAATCATAATCATTGGCATCTTCTCTAAATTGAAGAGCTCGGCTGTGAGTTTTGGGGGGTCATTCAATCCATGGTTACTCGTTTGTTTTGTATATTTGTTTTTTTTTTTACATCAACTTGTGAGGTTTTATTTTTGTTTTTGTTTTTTGCCTGACAATTTCCAATTTACACAACTGCTTGGGGAATGGTGGAGGGGGCGTGCGGGGCCAAAAGTATTATTTATTGTTGCTGCTCTATAATTTCCCATATAAATTCATAAAATATTTATTCTCTTTCATCGATTTCGTTTTACTCTATATCTTCGCGTTTATGTGCAAAAAATATGGCATTCTTTAGAATTTCTTTCCATGTTTTCATTTTCGTCTTTTTTTTTCTTTTCATTAAAGTTTATTTGTTGCTTGTTATCTATTGTATTGATTTCATTTATTGGATTTTGTCTTCTGAGCGGGTACTGTGGTGTCTACTACTTCACACTCACATCACGTTCTGTTCTTGAAATTGTTTGCTGGGTGAAGTGAAGAATCTTTGAGTTTTTTAAAGACAGACATTGATTATTGTAAATTAATTAATAATTACTTTTAACTTTTTAAAAGTTAATATTTTGTGGTCTGGTATTGGCTGGCGCCTTCTAACTTCGCCTTAGACCTTGTTTCTTAAAAAGGGGAATCTTTCTATTTTATTTTCTGGTGGCAAACAAAGGCAGTATCTTGTTTTGTTTAGAGAATAACAAAAATTACATTAAAAATTTAAAATTCCATTTTTATAGGATAATGTCGGGTTGGATTAAAGAGTTTTTCGTTTTATTTCCCCGATTTGTTTTAATAGTATAATTGCTATTGTTTCAATTCAATTCAAACTATTTACTAAATAACTTTATTAGTTGTGTATAAGAAGGTGTTTGTGTGTGTGTATTTATTTTCTTTTCTTTGTGTTTGTATAGTTCTATTTTTTTTTGGTTTTTGTTCAAGAAAAGTTCAACAAATTCGTGTAAATGACAAGTGTCTGCTTATTTTTCGTTTCTCTCTCTCAAGATAACTCTCTCTATCTCCAATACTCGTTCAATAACTACTCGTCACTTCCTTGTGCTTGGACCCTCGACACATCAAACGTAATATGAGAACTATTAAAACGATTATCGATACTAGAATGGCGGAAAAGAAGGCAATTTCTCCAACAGTCATGGCCCGGCGCTGGTACTTCTTCACACACAAAATAGCCGACTCGTCGTCTAGGAGTTTACTGCTCAAATGCTGTGGCTGGTCCTTGTGAATGTGCCACAAATCCAGTTGCTCCAAATTCCATTGCAAATGCTGGGTAAGGTCTTCCAGTTGGGAGGTGGTGTGGCTGACATTGGGACAATTTTGTATGCCATCGCAGACGAAACGTTGAGGCAGGCAAATATTCGGATTACCAGGGCACTTGAAGCTACACTCATTGTCCTGTAGCAGTGAAGCAGCCAGGCTGCCATCCGGATTACGTGGCAAATGGAATAATTCGGTCCACACCAAACGGAAAATGTTCTTGCCTGGTTGGCCATCTCCGGTGTATTGTATGAGTACCGGCAATGGTTCTTGGTCCGAACCCAAAGCTCCCAAATCGGCAGTTGAGAGTATGGGTAAATCCCGAGCCAAGGATACGTTTTCGGGGCATATAATAAATCGTGGTTCCAATCGTCCAGCCAAGTAAACCTCAATCTTGGCGCTGTCGCAGGTGCGATCACCAAAACGTGCCTTTTCCAAATTGAGCCAAAGATCCCTTTGGGAGGCCACCTTTAGTTCCCAGATGCATTTCTCCCGCCTATAGTGATGTTCCGGCTGGGCAGCCATGGGGCCCGTCACCAGGGCCAATGCCTTTTTGTAGGGATATACCAATTCGCCATCCGGCGAGGGACCCAACGTAATGGGCCCACACAACGGACCATGGGCAAATTCATACGAAGCCTCAAACAGGGGATTGGGATTCTTGAAGTACGAAGTTATGGCATGTTGGCCCTGTACAATCATTTCCAAGTTCATTTGATCCGCTGAGGAGATGACTCGCACCGGTCTTGGTATATTGTCACAGAAGCAGGCCAAATTGTTTTGGAATTTCTCACGCTCCTCCCAAATGACCAGCTTATCTACTCGCTCCTCATGGCAGCGTGTGCAGGCATTGTTGTTGTAGGGTAATTCCTTGAACATTACCGAACTTACTTCGATCACAGCTCGGGCATACAGCCGACGATCGGTTACAAATTTATATTGGCATCTGACATCCGAACCGCCAGTCCGCTTGAATATCAATGAGTTCATTGGCGAACGAATCTTTCCTCCCGGATGTTTCCAGGCGTACATAACTTCATCGCACAGAGTATTAGGGACAGGATCTCCAAAGCGAGTGTTGTTGAAGAAGTCATAGTGGGCCCAGAAGTAAAGCGATGAGCCACTATAGGAGCCAGTTTTCGATTCAAACTGCACAAATAGTGAAGGACTGGTGCTTACGAAGTCCACCTTTTCCATTGGCCTAGAGAAGGTATCACAAAATGTCTTAATGATTCGAGCTGGATCGGCACGATCGGAATCATAGATGGTCAAAGATTCTCCACAATCTTCATCGTATTTCAATATGGGCGATTCAATGCGATTTATGCGGAAACTGTAAGGAAAGAAGAAGAAGAGGAAAAATCAATTGAATTGCAGTGTAAGGCAAAGGGTAAATTTGTTGTAGCAGCAGCAACAACAACAACAAATCTGTTATCCATGAGTTTGCAAGTTGCATATGTGTTTTTACAATTTAATCTGATTTCCTAAACCTAAAAACCTCAAACATATTACAAAACAAATGCACACACAACCACACTCGCTCAAGTATTTTTCCGTATGAACTCACAGCGAACACACAGCCTTACATACACACACATACAAAGTATGGAGAGAATAACAATGATATGCCAAAGAAATCCTTGCATATCAACCTGGCAAACAGCCAACATAATTCAAACCTGCATTCGCTTTTCATATTCACAGTTATGGGCTCAGGTAGAGTTGGAACAAACACAGCCACAACTAAAAAAAAAGAGAGGAAAAACATAATCCTGTACTTCGCTTATTTAACACTCAACTTCCACAAAAAAAAGAAATATGTTTGGAAAAGCAGTCAAAGTGACACGGCCAAAAATAACATAACTGAACGCCACATGCGGAAACACAGAGGCGTCTTAATAAAAAATATGTAGTAGAAGCAAGGAATTTTACACAAGCGGTTATTGAAAACGATCTTTGAAAAGTCGTTAATGGTCTTCAGGAATGTTTTTTGTCTACATGAATTATCAGTTAAACTGTATGGCTTTCAAATATTTAAAAATACAAAGGACCCTACATGTAAAATGAACCTGCTTTTCTGTTTTCCATGGATTCGCTCATGGCTATAGGTGATTCCTTTACATGGCCTTATCTATAGCAAAAATACTTTCTCTTTCTCGCATTTTGAGAATTCTGGAAACGGTCCTTATTTTATTCCCTTTATATTTCCCCTTTCGCTAAATTACCGACAAACTCCCCCTGCCTTCTACGTTTCTGCCTCTCTTCACATATTCATGTTTACCAGGAATATCTAAAAACAACACAACCAAAAAAAGAGCAAAACAGAAAAAAATTGGAAAATAGAATTTTCCAAAAATTGTATAACTCCTAAGCTTTCCTCACTTCGTCATGTTGTTGAGCTTATAGTAAATCTTCACCGTATACCTTTTGAAGACACTCACAGACGAACCTGTACAGGAAATATACACACAAATACCACCACCACATATGTATGTCTCGAACAAGATGAATGCCGAGCAACCATAAACATAAGGCTAAGGTGATCATTTCACTCAGCGGTTTTACAACCCGACCAAACTGAAAAAAATCCCGGCTCTTGAAACAAGTATTAGTGGATGCAGCAACCAACAACCAGGCCAATGCAAATAATGTTGGTTCTAGGAGTTGGGGGAGGAAGGCGACTCTAACGATGTTGCAGAGTTAAGAATAGGCCAAAGTTGTTTTAATGTACTAAGCCCCAGAATGGAATACTCGTAGCGGTTATAATGGCGGTAAAACTCGTTAGTTTGCCCAGTACAAATGTAATCGGTAAATGTGTCAGCTTAACTTGTTTGTACATACGAACACACACCCGTACATACATACATATATGCCTACACAACATCGTCAGGTACCTTTCTATACATTCTACAAATTCAGTTTGTATGTATGTATGTGTAATTGTTTTTATGTGTATTATTCCCATATTCATGTATGTGGATTATAAGGACATGCCGCAAGGCATTGCCGTGTCACAAGACTTTTTTTTACCACTTTTTGGTATTTGAATTTGTATTTGTAAGTGTGGGTGTGAGCTAGCGAACGAGAACGCTGACTATGCCAAGACACGTTGCATGCCATGTAGGCGACTGTTATGCACGTTCTTGCCGTAAATACAATATTTTCTTTCTATTTTTTCCAATTTTCATACAATTTTCTTTTCTTTCGTTTCGTTTCGTTTCGTTTCGGAGGGGAATAAACTGGAGCAGAAATAAAACCGAAATGAAATTGTGCTGTAACAGCATAATTTCGAATATGTTTCCCAGAACCCCCCCCCCCACTCCCTCCGTTCTTTGTGGTGGGGCACAACTTCTTCATCTTTAGATTCCACATTTTGTTTGTTGTCTATGGAAGTCCGCAACTCCGCAATCTATTCTATTTTGCCCTGAATTCAACATTTCAACAGCTTCCTTTTTTTTTCTTTCTTGGTTGGGATATTTGTAGGCGTTAGGCATGAAAATCATTTTATTAGCTTGATTTTGTTTTCACACGTATGTGCGTGTGTGTGTGCGGTGGAATACGTGCACGTACATTCATGTGAATGTATAGGTATTTGAGTTTGAGGTTTTCATATTGTTGTTTGAGTTTGAGTCTTGTTTAACGAGGGGTTGCAAGGGCAGTGTATGAAAAATAGCTGGTTCAAAAGAAGACTGCAGTTACAAACATCACATTTACATGTCGAGCCAAGTTAAGTTGCATATCTGGAATGTCCAGAAGCACCCAATAAACCTTGGGAATAAAAAGAAGCCTTTGCTTCGAAAAGTGTGTGGGGTTATTAAATCGCATTTTTTGATTTTATTACTAATTGTCAAACTACTTGTAAACGATTGCGTTGAAATAAAAATGAAAATTTGGCTAATTGACTTCGAATTAATTTCGAATTCATATTTTCCGATACTTGGCTTGAAAACTAATTGAAACCGTTATTATTAGAAATTTTCGCCTTTTTTATTAAGGCGAAGGTCCTTTGTTTGTGGACATTTGATAATTTCCTCTTTCGAGTTGAGCTTTTAATGACCCAAGATGATTATTGCTTTATTTTCTCAACCATTCTTCTTTCTTTACGCATCAATGTGACGTCATTAATTCCACTCACTCGTATTTATAAATACGATTCCGTTGGCAGTTACGAGGTATTGTGGTTTTTATGAGTAATTGTTTGGACGAATGGACGTTGTTGCAATTATGTCGGATAATGATCCCCGAAACTTCCATGTATAGATAAAGAGCTATAAATACGAGTGAGTAAAGGACAGCCAGTTCAGCATAGCATTAAATTGCGACTTGTGAGAAAAAGTAACTCCTAGTGTGGATTTTGAGACAACTCCCTTGTCAAATGTGGCAACAATCATCAAATACCGAATATCGGGAGGTACCGTTATATTAGGTATATAAGATATGGTGGACCTACATATATAAACAGATCTCTTCCAGGCTATAAAGTACTCAGAAGGAACTCTTTGTGTGGATTTTGAGAAAATTCCATTGAAAAATGTGCTTCAAATCATGAAAATACCGAATATCGGGAGGTACCGTTGTATGGGGGATATACACGATATACACCTATGTAGACAATTCTCTTTCTGGGGGAAAACTACTCAAAAGGAACTCCTGGTGTGGATTTTAAGACAAGTCCATTGTAAAATGTGGCTATAATCATCAAAGTACTGAATATGGGGAAGTGCCGTAGATGTACCGATATGGTGGACCTATATAGACAATTCTTTTCCAGAGGGCAAACTACTCGAAAGGAACTCCTGGTGTGGATTTTGAGGCAATCCCACTGAAAAATTTGGCTAGAATCATACAGATTATCGGGAGGTACCGTTATATGGGAGATATACAATATCGTGGACCCATATCGACAACTCTCTACCAGGGGGTAAATTAGTCGCAAAGAACTCCTTGTGTGGAATCTCAGACAATTCCATCAAAATACCAAATATCGGGTGGTACCGTAATATGGGGGATATGCGATATCGTAAACCGATATGGCCTTTCTTCTAACATGACCTGCCTGCACACAAAAAACTGATTTGTGAAAATTTTAGCTTCCCATCTTAATTTATTTTGACTCAAGAGTGATTACAATAGACGGACGGACGCATGAGTCTAAACCGTCCTAGAATTTTACGCTGATCAAGAATATATATATTTTGATAGGTCTACAATTATTTTGATGATTCCAAACGGAATAACGAACTTTATATACCTTCCATGTTGGAGGGTATAAAAATATAAATACTCACATGAGGTATGACAGGAGTACCCACACTTATTATTCCACCTCCCACTTATAAGACACAACTTCCCATTGAATGCATTTCCCAGCGACCCAGTGAGTGACTTTGTCTGGGACTTCATATATTTTAAGGTGAATGAATACGAATATTCTGTTTATGTCCTTGTGTGTGTAGGTTATTACAGAGACACATACATACAGGCACATCCACATAGATACAGAGCGAAAATGTCTTTTGCGCATAGAGACCTTATAATAAAATATTTTGTCATATTTTATTAGTCAAGCCCAAATGTAATTGTATCCAATTTTGTGATTATGTAGTCTTATATGTTTTTTTTTTTTACTTTTTTCTTTGGTCTTGCTTCCTTCTTTTTTTCTTCTTCTTCTCATTTTACGGCAGTTATTCAACAATTTTGTTATTACTGCACACAAAAATTTACAAATAAAAATTGAGGCTTTTCAATGTGACACACGGGGGCCACGAGCCTGGCTGAATGTGTGTGGTATGAGCTGCATATATACATGTGTGTGTGTATTTGTTTCCAACAAATACGTGAATTGTTTAAAGAGGTCTGGAAAGTTTTCTATTGAGAGGATATGTGGCAGTTAAATAGCAAATACTGCAACACTGTTATGGTCCTGTGCTCTCTGTCTGTCTATCTGTTTGTCTCACCAAGTAAACGAGTCGAGTAGAGTCGAATTGAGCCGACCTGAACATTTCACAGTCGATATTACTTTTTGAGGCTTTTTTATGATATGCAGAGTTTCGTTTATGTCTCTTCATCTCTTTGTGCCGTTTGTGAGCCATTCATCCCATTTTTATTATTATTACGATTATGACTTTTTTTCCAGTCCTCTTAGCTTGCTTTTTTTGCTGTTGTTGTTATTGTTCGAATTTTGCACAAAAAAGCGAAAAATGTAATTGAAAAAGTTTTTCTATTAATTTTATTAAATTCCATTTTATCAAAGAGGGGATTTATGCTAGAACATCGTGTGATATGTGTGTCACACGCTTACATGTCGGCTTGTTTGGTTGTGTGCGTGTGTGTGTGTGTGTGTGTGTGTTCATGTGTATGACAACCAGCCAGCCAGCAAATGCCACTGGTATGAAAATGTAATAGAAAACGAGACATTATTATGTGTGTGTCTCCCGTTTTTTTGAATTTTTTGCCGCTGTTTGTTAGAAAACAAGTTTTCTCGAGTTATATAATGGAATGAAAATGACTTTTTCATAGAGGAAAATCAATTCAAAACTTGATTTATTTCCATAGTTTCTTCTTTCTAATCTACTTCCGTTTAGTGATTTATTTCCATTTGAATTGACATCAATAAAGCTTTTGTCGCGTTTTTTTAAATGTGTTGTCTCTTAAAGGCCGACATTCGTCGTCGTTTAGCATTTTGTAAGAATTATGTGGACATTTGTAGAGGCATTTTAAATGTGGGAGGGTCAAGACGCTCTCTGATATTACGGAAGAGAAAACTTTAACTTTCAATCCATGTTGAGACTTTTTGTTTATTCTTAAAGGATAAAGTGAGAGACTGTTTTCCGTGTGAAGCAACAAAAAAGTGGACATTTTGCCATAACTGCTAGAGGAGGTCAATTAATGTTTTTATGTGGAACTAAAAAGGACTTTTCAATATGAACATATTTAAGGAACCAAAAAGGGATATAAATCTGAATTTTTAACAAGATTTTTAATTGGGCCTTAAGAAGCCAAATTCCCGTTAAATCTTTAAATTTTAATTGGAAAATAATAGGACTAGGAATGTGGAAGTTATAAACTTTTTTTGTAGGCCTGAAGGGGATGATTAACTATAGAGGTAGTTAGAGAAAAAGGGATCTGAAGAGGACAGACAAAGAGGAAAATGAAGGCTAATGACAAAGAAAAATAATTTTAAATGTTTTTTATTAAAAACAAGAGGGTGAGATGAAAAAACTGCAACCAATTTAAGACTGCTGTCATTTCTAAGCCACTCGTCCGACAGCTGTTAAAATTATTCCAGTCATTATATTGTTTACAAGCGTACAAAAGCATTTTGGTGAGAATTTTCCAGAAAAAAAGTTATTCGTAATGGAATTCAAGCGTGATAGTGTGATTTCTTTATATTTGGCTGGAAAACCACAACTGGCTATCGTTAGAGCACTCAGCAGAAATGGTTCGAAAAGTAAAGAAGCGACTTGATCGAAACCCGCGTGGCTGTGAACAAATTTTCCGGATACCAATCCGTTGAACTATTGTGTCTGGAGTATTTTGAAAAGCAAGGTTTGAACTTAAAAATACCAACGTATCGATAACCTCAAGCAAGCTCTTCGCCGGAAATGGGTCAAAATACCGCAGAGCAACATTCGGGCAGCGTGTGACTGTTTCATTGGACCTTTCAGACCATAATTGGTGCCAAAGGTGACCCAGTTCGAACAAATCTAAACTTATTATTATATTTAACTTATTTAAATTCGATGCTACTATCGACATTTTTTGCTTTCATTCGATAAAATGTAAAATTTATGGCGTTTGACATTGTTGTTGTTTTTTATCTCACCTTACTACAAAAATATTTCAGTAGGATCCTAGAATGGCAATAAACGTCAAATTTCAATAGGGGTTTCTGCACCCGAACAGAAAATATTTCTCATACATTTGGATGAATTAAAATGAAACAGTAAGCCTTGACTTTTTCCTTCTCCATGGAGACCAATCTTTTTGTTATATTTATAGATTAATACAAAAAAAGACAAAAAAAAACTTTTTTAAATACCATCCTCCATGCGTGTGTCTGCATGTATATCCCACACTTGTAATTCCTAAATGTCATAATTAATCTGCATAATTATTATTCCTTAATGAAGTGATTTCATGCACGAATACAAAGAATCATAAAATCTAATAAAACTGATGGTTTAATGCACAAAATTTCATTTCATATAATTATTCAATTATTTAATGTAATAAATGCAAATGATAAAGAAAAAAAATGTTCGCACAGATTTTTTTTTTGCCCATTATTATTCAAATTGTTTTATAGCATTCAGAAAACGATAGAGTGTTTTTTTATACCATATTTAATTATATATTATAGAAAAGAGATTAAAGAAAGAACTTTTAAATCAAAATTCATTCTTGGAGTTGAAACAACAATTGAAGCAAATAACAAACAAAATACACGCTGCAAATTTTTCAAAAAAAAAAAAAAAATATTGAAAAATTAGATATTTTTTCATTTTCAAATAAGTAATCAATAACTCTCGATTTGGTCCAAACTTAAGACTTTGCAAATCCTAATATTTGCATCAGGTGCGAAAATGGACAATATCTGCTCACTCCAATAAGAACCTCCTCCACAAAGGGTCAAAATTTTGAAAAATTGTAACTCTCATAAAAAGTGATGTAAGTGTCCGATTGTCTTCAAATTTTACACATCCCAATATTTTTATTAACCTAAGGTCTGGTGTTAAGATGTACATCCCCCACAAAAGGTCGAAATTTTCAAAAAATATTTTTTTGCACAGAAAGAGAAACGATATTCCGATTTTGCTCCAACTTAGTAAATTTTAATATTTGCATCAGTGCTAGGTCAGATGCCAATATCGGTCCACTCCATCAAGTACCTTCCCCACAAAGGGATGTAAGTGTCCGATTGCCTTCAAATTTGGTACCTTCCCATAAAATTTCAACATCCGATTCCATTCATCTCAATATTTTCATCAACACAAAATCTGTTATAAGGATGGTAGAAAACAGACTATTTCTTCTAGCACCTCCTCCACAGAGGGTCAAAGTTTTAAATAACCAAAGCGAATATAAAATCCAAAATAAGCATCCGGTTCTCTTCATAATATAAAATTTGCTATGAAGATGGGATATATCGGTCTACTCCTTCTGGTACCTCCCCAACAAAGGATCAAAATTTTAAATACCCATGAAGCTCATAAAACGCAAAATTAACATCCGATTCCCTTTAGACTTGGCACATCTCAATATTTTTATCTGTTATAAAGGTAGTAGGGACCAGACCATTTATTCTGATACCTCCCCAACATAGGATTCAATATTTTGAGAAAACAAAACGCTTAAAGAAATCGAAATAAGGATCCACCTCTCTTCAAATGTCACACATACAAACAAGATTTGTTGTGAAGATGATATATATCTGCGAACTCCTTCTGGTACCTCACACACAAAGGGTCAAAATTTTCAATACATATATCTGTCATTAGTTGCGAAGCAAGGCAGCGATTCCTTACAACTTGCTATATCTAAATATGTCTCTCAACCAGAAATCTGAATATGGTCGCACATTTCACTTATTTCATTTTAAATGAAGGTAATAGTCGATATAGTCCAATATTTATATGATATTTATTTAGGTCAGATACGAAATTGATACTATTGGCCTATTCTCTTGGATCCTACTCCATATAGGGTCAAACATTTGAATAATCATATATATAAATAATCTAACATTGGCTGGGGGAATATATCTGTCGGCAATACCGACTGATTCTTTTTAACTTGTTTACTAAAACTAGTAGAAGAAAGAAATAGGAAATTCGCTTTGAGAGAGACACATTGCCGAGAAAGTACGGCAAAACTAGTATACTGAAATCAGAACTAGATCCAAAACCGATTAGATTCGGTCAATTTTTTTCTAGTAAAAAGTTGTTGAAGATTATTTTATTATCGAATTTGCTTACAAGTCTTAATAGGTTTTCGGAAACAGGAACGGTTTTCTAGCCAAAAGCTTGAAAATGGTAAATATTACGAGTTGAGTATTGAAAGATCTATTCTATGTACTCGAAAATAATTACAAGCAATTTTACTTAAATTTAAAAAAATATTCCTTCGAATTTTATAATTCACATTTCAACCTCCACTGCTGACTTCATTTCCACGTAGCCTCTGTTCTTTTAATCCCAATTATTCTTAAAACAAGATCAATCAGTAAAATACTCTTTATGCAGTGCTTCTTGTTAAGCCATAGGCCCAGCAGCGCCATGGCCTCTCCTTAATATGCATCGTGCCACCTTCTTACGCATTGTTTCTCGTTAACCTTTATCGAAAAGTTAAAATGTAAATGAATTCCAAAATGAATATAAATGTGAGCATGTGTGTGTGTGCGTATGCGTGTGTGCTTGGACATACAAAGTCATAGTGCAAAGGACACGAGTCACAAGCTGCCTGCAATCCATACAACACACTTACACACACACATACACCGTGATAACAACTTACTACCCATGTCTTCGTTACGAAATTGACGGTACTTAACAAGAGTGAGGATCACAAAAGGTACTGCCGTAAAACAAAAAAAAAAGAAGAATTTAAATACCCAGAAGTATATAATAAGAAGGAGAAATTGTAACGAATAAATTATTTTGAGTTATATTTCGGAATGCTGCGCGATAATTAAATTGTTGATGAAAAACGTATGCACATACAAACACACACACATGCGAATGTTAATAACAAAAGAAGTCAAAAGCATTGCAAATTAAATGGCGAACACTGCATGTAAGATGGTAAAATGAGGATTTTTAATAATTTTTTCACAATCAAGGAATTACAAAAGGGGGAGATCTCTGTGATGCAAACATGATAAACAAAAGCAAGAGGCCACAATTTTTCTCTAAATGTTTTAGGTTTTCAAAAAAATCAATAAATAGCTTCTACACATTTTAATGCAAAGCTATAGCTAAAATTTCCCAATTTCCATCATTCCTTTCGTAACACTCCCCTTTGTATCGCGAAAAAAAAAACCCTTTGAATAATTTTTAAACGGTTGCAAAATGTTGACAGTGTCTAGACACCAATTTTAACGAAGAAATTACTGACTTCAGCAGAGGGTGTGTGCAGTTAGTCCATACATATATATTTACGTGAGTGAGTGTACAACACATTCTTATCCATATGCTGTTCATACATCCGTATTCGCATTCGCACCCGCAAACATAAACGTAAATGCTGCCACCATATGTTACTTGGCGTGTGAGTGTGTGTGTGTGTGCGGTGCTGCTGTAAAACAAAGAATTTTAAAACTTTGCCAGCGAAAAAAACCGAAAAAAATTGCAATACACACGTACAGAATAATAATGAAAAGCAGAATTTTGCGAATTAACAAAAGGTGATTTTACAATGGGGTGTAATGAAAACAAAATGGATGTAGTAGTAAAATACTGATATTTTCGATGGAAGCATTTATACAGGCTGAGACCACTCATCTATATAACCTGTCATCAATTTGACTACAAAGACTACTTTTGTCTACAAAGATCGGGAGTCAACAAAGACTCTTTCACCTTATCACAAACACATCCGTTTGCTAGACTTATATGACTTCCTTTACCTAGTCCAAAATTTTTCTATTTTCCATCAACTAATTTTCAGAGTTTCCCAAAATACCCCTCAGCCAAATATATAAAGATTCCCCTCTTCCGAACTCTCTGGTCCGCGAAGATTATTTAAGCTTGTCAATGAAGATTAAATTCAGCTCGAATACAAAGAATTTCTTCACGTAGCCAATAGAGACTTCCTTAGTTCCTGTATGAAGATTATTTTCAGCTGGTCTACTCTTTCGTTAGTCTTCAAATAATTCTTTATGACAGTCTCCCATTAGGCCGTGTCCTTTTTAGTCTAGATGAAGTGGTCTTCCTCCAGCTTGCATATGAATATTCTCTTCAGCGCATCATGGAAAAATCCTTCATCTCGACTACAAATATTTTCACCAGTCCCTCATAAAAAATCCTTGGCTGGTCCATTAAGACTCCTACAAGACATCTACAAAGACCCCCTTAGCTCATCTCAAAGTGATTTTATAAAAGGTATAACCAATGCTTTTGGAAAACGCTCTAGAACTTGTAAATCATACCTCATTTACAAAGAATAATTTCCTCTAGTCCATAGGGACTCCCTTCAGTCAATCCTCGCTTAAGCTCGTACATGAGCTCATTAAAAATTGTTCCTCAATTAATCTATAACGACTACCTTCAGCTAGTTTATAAACACTATTAATTAATCTTTAATAACTTCCTGAAAATAAACTCCCTCCATCTTGTTTACAAAGAAAATCCACTTGTCTCCACGGACATTTTGTGCTGGTCTCGGAAAACAATAATAGTTTTTTTAGTACTTCCTTCAGCTAACCTGCAAAGACTTTGTTCAGCGACGAGCTAAAGGAATCGTCTTTAAAAAAGTCCCTTTAAAATGTCATAAGGACACCCCTCAGATCCTTTATGAAGACTCCTCCTCGCTTGTCCGTCAATAATTTTTCCAGTTCGTCTACACAGGATCTTTTTCGCCAGTCTATAAATACTCCCTTTAGCTATTCGATTGTCACGACTATCTCAAGACCGTCGTCTATAAAGTCTCTGTTAATTTTAGCTATGAAGACTCTCTCCACCTCAATGAATTACAACGACTTCCTCCAATTAAACCATAGTGACTTTGCCTTCAAAGAAATACAAAATCCTCTCATCTCTTTTGACTCAATTCAGTTTCTCATTAAGACTTCCTCATGCTGGGTAATAGGGAGTCCTTTAAGCTTGTGTAGAAATATTTTTTTTCAGCTCGTCTGTATAGTACCTATTAAGTCGTAATAAAGACTCCCTTCAGTGAGAAAAGACTCCATTTTCGCTCAGAAAAAAATATTTTTTAGCTGGTCTAAGAAAATTTCAAAAGCTTAGCCTAAATAGCTGCTTTAGTTAGTAATCAAAGACTTTATTAAGTTTCTTTTAGGTGGTCTTCATAAGCTCTCGTTAGCTCGTCATAAAGACTTCCTTCAGCTGGACTATATAGACTCCTTTTAGGTCGACTTCAAAGACTTCAGTCCGCTATTTTACGAAAATAAAAACTGCCTTCATTTCCTCTATGAATACTCCCTTAAGCTCATCTCTAATTTTTCCATCAGCTAGGCTATAATCAACCCTTTTCTATCACCAAGAATGCCAAATAAACTTTTGTTTACCTTGTCAAAACTATTTTCTTTGCTTTGAACTAATTTGGTGTTATCTGCAATTTTCCAGGCCTCTAGTCAACCTATAGTTCAACTTTCTCAAAAAAACAAAAAAGAGAAAAGCATTTCACATTCATTCAAGGAATCTGCATTCGCAGTAAAATGCAGCTTTGTTTTCCAGCAAAAGAAAAATTCCCATTTTTTTCTGACACGAAACCATTCAACAAAACTACAAACAATAATCTGTAAGGGCAATTGTGACGACGACGACGATGGCGATGATGACGACAATAGTGCTTATGACAATAACGACAGCAGCAACAACAACAACAACAGCAACATTTACAATGTCACAAGTCATATGTCTTTATCAAGGGAAACAAAAATAAAATAGATGTGAAGTTTTAAAGGTGGATGCTGCTTTTAAAAACAGCAGCTATCCTTCATGCCCATCATCATGGGGAGCATCAGCGGCATTGTCCTCGTCGTCCTCGTCGTCCTCGTCATCATCTTCATCATCCGAATTATTTGTAGTGAAATTTTTATGTCTGTTCAACATCAGAGTTTTTACTTTCACAGCGTTTATACTTTGCTGACATTTCTACTACTCCTTTTTTCGTTGTTGTTGTTGTGTTCTTTGTTCATTTTCCCAAACATTTTTCATTGCATGTTTATGAGTTGTGTTCGTGTGTGTGTGAGTGTTTTGTATTTCCAAGAATGAGAGCGGGTATTGTATGGCGTGACACAGCACATTTACAGTTGAATATAACAACAGCAATGACTCTCTTGACACAGACCAATACACAAACTCACACATATGCCTGCATTAACATCAGCGATCCCACACACACACACACAAATACACACTCACTCCATTGGCATACAAACATTCATATAAAGTTTTACAATACCAGACGACGCGGCATTTTAACCCAAGTGACAGGTTAAATTAAAACGTCACATAAATCTTTACTAGAATTTTCATTAAAATACTTAAGTGGCAAAAAAAGAAGAAGGAGGAGGAGGCAAAGGCAAAGGCAGAGAATACTTCCCGAACGTGCTGTGGCGTTGTTGTCGTTGTGTTCTCATCAACTTCTCGGAACAATACAAAGTTGTTCACTTTTCTTCAACCACTTCCGTTGGCAGTGAAGAGAGTGAGCCAACACACGAGACTCACACAAACCCACACACACACACCGAAGTACTCCCGCACTTACACTTGCAAAAATATTGCCATGAAAACAGACGAAATTGAAAATATTTTTTGTTACTGTTGCTGCTGTTGTTGTTGTTGTTGTTGGAGCAGAAACAGCCACAAAAATATGTTACACTTGGAATAAGATGTGGCAGAATTGTTGCCGTTAAAGTTAATGGCCAAAGTGTAAGTGTGGGAGCGCAGTGAGAACACCATCGCCACCGCAAACAACAACGATGACAACAACTACTTGTCTGAAATTGAAACTAAAAACCGGCGAAAACCTCAACACGAAACTATCTTTGACACAAGTTGCAAGTTGCTTCAAGCCGTAGAATGGAAGAAAAGTGCAAAAGAGGAAGTCAGATATAGGGAGAGGGGGAGGGGGAGACCAGTACCAGCGAACATTTTCCTTAGACATGATTAAATTTTCTAGGAATTTTCATTTAGAACTTTCGTTAGGATTACTCGATGCTATTTAGTGTGTTTGTGGTAAATAATTTATTAGCTGTATATGTGTGTTTGTATAGAGACGTGTGTATGTGTGTGTGTGTGTGTGTTCGAGAAAACTTTATTCAAGACATAATAGATCCAAAACAATGATAATGCTGCTACAACAAGAAGTTTGTGTGGCGAAAAGTGTTCTAAACTCGCAAAGAATAGTTAATTGTTGTGGTTATTTTCAAGGTTTTACAGTTTGCCGGAGGGGAAGGGAGAGGTGGAGGGGGATAATAATGGGAAATTATATACTAAGACTTTTTAATAAATTTGTTATTTATACAAAAGGGATAATATTTGAGAATTTTTGCGGATATTTTGTGGTCATGAAAGCAGATAATATAAAGAAATGCAATCCTTCTACGACAATTCGTGGGCTAACTAAAAGTCGTAAAGGATATTAGAAGACTACACCAGTTCCATTTTCTGGGCTCGCAATCCACAGACCCTGAGAAGTCTCTTGAAAAAGTTTGATGAATTCACAAATCTAGAACTCATAGACATCAATTGATTAAGGGAATCCTTCTTGATGTTGAGCCCAACTGACTTAATTTCATCTCTAAATTTGAAATGTCCACTACCCTTATTGAATATTTTCCTTTCTATTGGACATCTTTATTAAAAATATTTATTTTGTTTTTGGGCATATTTTCTGAATATCTAATGGTATTCCTTATACATACCAATTATTTTTCTAGAAAAACATTTTCGGAATTTTTCATCTAAAACTGAAAAAAAAAAATACTCCGATATGCAGGGCTAATTAGAAAAGCACAAAAAGAAAAATAAAATTCATATCCTATAGAGATCGAAAATACACATACACACACTTGCATGGAAACATCTATACACACATAAAGCCATATGAAAATGGAAATATTTTCCAAGAGGAAAACAATTTCATTTTCAGTTGCATTGTTTAGTTTTGGTTTAAAGAATTTACACAAACATTTGTCATATTGATTTATTAAGGACCGAACTGGTAAACAATCTCCTAGCTGGCTGGCTAGCTAACAGCATAGCTACTGGCCTTTGTGTAGTTTGTGAATTTCTTTGCAATAGATTTTTGTTGTTTTTTTTTCTAATTTAGCATTTTTTTTTTGTTGTTCTCTCGTTTTGCTGCAATGTAAAATGTGAAATTTACCTTGGAAAATATAGACGCACTATTTCACCAGCTCGTCCTTTGATGTGATAACTGCATGAGGTGTTTGGCGGATACCAGTGGGCTATGCTCAGGAATATACCCTCACTGGCACTGCTATCTTTGAGCGAGTCAGAACTTAGCAGCCAATCGCATATGCCGTGTTTGATGCCAGCCGTTTCGACATGACCTGGCCAATTGCCAACATTGAAGTGGAAGCCAGTGTTGAGCAGAGGTCCAGCAGGTGATGTAACGAACTCAACGTACATGTATTGTGAAGTGCCTGTAATGGAAATAACAACACAGTATGAACAACAACAACAAAAACAACATCAACAACAATATCACTGTAAATAAACAAATTCATACATATCGAATGAAAGATGGTAGTAGAGAGGGGTTGTTGGGGGGAGAGCAATGGAGGACATGGAGTTGACACACATTCAAAATAGACACATCGGTGTTGTCATTTGGTATCATACACGGGGAAAAATTAAAGTTTGGATGTAAGTTAAGAAAATTTAGTTTAAAATATCTAAGCGTTTTACATAATTAATTAAGAGTTTTCATCGTTCGTAGGGTATAGATGCTGCCCTTTGCAGAATTAATAAATGTCAAGAGGCCCATTTCATGGCTCATTTTTCGTTATATTTCATGTATTTATAAAAATATTAATATTAGTAAATTGAATATTAAATATTAATTTATTTTTAATAATGTTGAAGATATTACCGTGAACTTTTTGAGAAACCGTGAACTATTGTGAAATTTTAGCAGAGTATTAAGACTAAATTCTTCCATTCTTCCAAATATTGAGTCCGAGTATGCATTTTTTCCATACTACTCATGATGACTTGAGCCAAGACCCATAAGATCCCCCCCTCCCCAAATTTCTCTCACTGTATACCATGGCTATGACATTTTGTCACATTTGGTAGGCATCAATGCCCAATGCGGCCAAAGGAATGCCAATTCAGATGTAGGTGTGATATGCTGTTGGTCCGAATAAACATTTAATAAATATTAATTGCATTAGCATTTCAATATCCCTCATCTGCCATATTTGGGTTTTGATTATGGACTCCGTTTGTGCCAATCCAATCGGCAACTGGTAACTGGCCCCCACATGTAACCGGGCAGCAAGATAGGAGCCATATCCAAAGTGACAAAGCAAATAGCAACTGATACAGACATCTACAAATGTTTATTGGTACTCATTGCCATTTACATAGCTCAGAACTCGTACGTATCGATCCGATTCCATGGAGGGCAAAGGTGGAATTGAGTTCATTTGTCCGTGTGTGTGCATGGGTGTGTTCAGTAGTATGGAAGGATGCATTTACAAATTAACAGGACATGTCAAGGGGTCAACAAGCCAACACATACACTAATAAAATTCTACATAAGCTATTGAAGTTGAAAGCATTTTTTTGGAATAGTTAGTCATCCCCTACCTCCACCCCCAACCCCTCTGGGTGCAATCACACGTTTGCATAAATTACTTCTTTAACTTTGTTATTTGCATTGCGACTAGACCCTTTTTTTGCTTCCTTTAAGGGATAAATGCAGTTACATTGCCAAACATTAAACGGAGTGATCCACCTCGCTTTGGGGGGGGGGGGGGGAATATGTGTTCGCTCTTCTAAGTATTTTAATTTCATTCACAATTCAATTTTGAGCAGCACTTCTCCGAACTGTTGCAATTGAAAAAATATTCAATAAAATGCCAAGTACATGAAAACACACACACACACACAGAGATATTCATACACACGCACACACGTGAACACTTCGAAGCCCATTTAAATGTTTTTCCAAAGAATTGGGGTCAAGGGTTATTATTATCAGCATACCGTTAGAACTTTAAAGTTCAAGTGGAAAACTAATATTAGTTATTGCAAATAACATTTGGAAATTATTATTAACGAGAGGCATGGCTACTACCACTTCTCATATGAAATAGTGAATGACCTGCATTGAGAAAAGAGAGAGGAATTTTGGCCAATTCTCTATTGGAAGGGGGAAAGCTGTTAGGGAGAAAAAATAAATTCTTTTGTAGAGGATGTCAAAGGATCGGATTGGAGTGGGAGTATTCCTGCAAGTATAAAAAGAAAAAGGAGCATACTCTATACCAATAAGAGCGAATCTTAAAACTCTCTAGATCTCTCTGAGATTTTTCTTTTAATTTTCCATGAACAGCTTAACAATGTTTGACTCCCTTAAAAATTAATCGTGACAGGCAGTATGCAAACTTGAAAATTACCACATATTTGAATCTCTCTTGCCACCGCTTCCTTGTCCGTACTTACCTATAATACTAAAGGGGAATTTTCCTAGGCCACAGAATTTACCAATCAGCGGTGAATGTTCATCGCGTCCATCGTAGACAGCCAACCAGTCGTAGGGACAATGCTCGTTGCCGGAACCAATGTGGCGAATGGGACAGGTCATGACATTTTCGCATCTGCAAAGACAGAATATAAAAATAAAAATCAAAACAAATGACACCGTCGACGGGTCTAGCCCAACATTTGACAATCATCAAATTTAATGTCACAATTTTAAGTTGGCAAGTATCGCCAACACTTATTTCCTTGCACCAGATCCTCCGCCCCTCCCTCTCCTTCATAGAGCTCTTGACAAACATAAGCTAGGAATTAATGACCTCGTCTTCGCATCATTACAACGTCACTTGGCTTGAAGGTTTAAAACTTTCTAATATCCTCATCATTGTCGACATCACGGAAATTTCAACGACCAACCGCGAATGGTGACAGCATAAAAAGCAGGACTTTTTCGAACATTAGCGCCAACTGAGAACAGACGTCCTGCAGGCTCATTATCATCCATGAATTTTAACAAAGCATTTCAAGTGATTATTTTTTTGCGTTTGTTTTTGGTTTTGGTGGGGAATGTGATGGCGATTTGGTTGATTGTAATCGTCATCATCATCATCATCATCATTATTCACGAAAACACACGCATTCGTCCACAAATCGTCTGTCTGTTGGTCGATCGGTCTGAGTGACGGTTGGTTGGCATGTGCGTCCCTTCATATTTGTAGACCACATGATGAAATTGTTATCCTACTATTATGGTGGAATTTAGCGATAACCATAATGGTCATGCTGGGGTCCAATCGCAGCAGCCGGGCTGCGAGTGAAATACTGTCACATCAGCATTATCATTAGAATCAAAGTCAGCAAAAGCAGCATCGACCAGTCACCGCCACTGATGCCGTGTAGCAGAAGGACAATGATTCTGGACAGTGAGCCGGCCAGGCCAACAATGCTCTCGTCGATGTAATGCCAAGTTAGCCATAATTATAAAGTTACCAAACAATTTCCCATCTTTCGTTCACACTGTTGTTGTTGGTGTTGTTGTTGTTGTTGTTTTTCAATTTCTATCCAACATTTCCATTTTACATTTAAATAATTGATGATGACAAGCAACTGTTTTAAATGAGGGTATGTCCAACTAATACCTCTAGCCTCGCGAGCTTCCCGCACTGTACCCCAGCCCACCCCTCCTCATCCCCACTGTGTTTGCTTTCGTTGTCATCCTGTGGAACATTTGCCAGCAATTTGTAAAATTGAATTATGATTTATGATCGAATGATGATGATATGCATTTTTCAAAAAATTTTATCGTTTCCAATGAAACGTTGCAGTGTTGTGCCATTGAGCAAAACATTGAAACAACAATAATGACAATGAGGCGAGAAAGAGGGAGAGAGAGAAGTTAGGTGGCTGGTCCTCCTCATTTGTCCCCAGGGTGACCATCGCGCAGTGGGAACAGAAGGTGCCATTTAATTTTATTAAACTTGAAATAGATAATTTGTCACTCTCGTCACGTACATTTGTCTCAATTTGTAAAACGTGGAGTTAATGTTGAGCAAATGATATAACTGGGTGGGTGTGCGTGCGTCAGTGTGTGCGTGCGTGTGTGTGGCGAATGAATAATTATGACACAATTCTGATTTGCAAAATGTGTGGGGGAACAGCTAAATGATAATTATTTTCCATATACAATTATTCTAATGCCAGGAAATTGTAATAAGTGATATATTTCCGAAATAAGTTGGGACATCTACATATATGGTCAAATATTCATAACCTGAAGAATCAGAAAATATGGAATTTAATGAATCAATAAATCAATCCTAACCAGATTCGAGACAATATATTGAATTGCACCACAAGTTTATTAAAAAAAAAATGGAGGACATATTCCGGATAAAATAGTAAATCTTCATTAGAGGGATCACTCCCTCCATTTTTAGAAAAAAGAATCAATAGGTTTGAAATGGACCAATGCAAATAGAGTTCTAACTCCGGGCCAAAACTTGTCTGGATTATTAAATTAGTCAACGTCTTCTATAAGAGTTGGAATGTAATCTGGGAATGTTGTAATCTGGGAATGCTTCTTCGACTTCGAATCCTATTCAGCCTTAGATAATATGAATACTGATCTAGGGGTTCACTGTTATTTCCTTGGATCTGCATATAAATTCCCAGGCTTGTGTAGGTTTTTTGATTTTTAGAAGAGTTTTGGCAGAACTGAATACGTTCGTATAATATAACAATTACTATTTTATATCAGACAGCTCTGGAATGCAGACCCTTATGTGGTCTTTATGGGGAATTATGAAACTGCATTTTACAAGGTGACCCCATCTCTTAACCCATGTGACGAAAAGGGCAGCCTTCTGAACTTTATCTTATATTTCTATATTCCTCGCCTTGAATTAAAAAGTTTTTCTGGCTTTCGCATCGTGTATTTCCTGAATTTTCCCAGGCATCGGGAATTAAAAAGAGGCCATGGGTAATTAAAATACTTGTTTCGGCTTCCCTGAATTCTAGTTCATCAGTTACTTTAAGATAACCATAGAGATTCTGAGGGATCCAACGCTTGGATAATTTCGCTCTTCTGTTGACACCTGTAGCATCCTTCGATACAAAGAGATACAAGGAGATCCTGTACGGTGTAGTCCATTTTTCTTTGACTTATATCCTGGGTGTATGCTATGAAAATAGCTGTAAAATACCTCACGTATTCCTTCACCCTTTAATTGGACAGCCGTGTGAACATCTTCCTTTCAATGCTCTAGAAAATCTTAACTTTTACCCATAATTCATTGGACTCTCCAACTTAACCTTGTGTTCAGTCCCTTACCTATTGGCTTCCAATACTATACCTCTGAGTTTTAAATGTCATTTTAGGTTTTTTTTCTTACCCCCAGCAACTGTATAGGGCAAAAAATCTAAAACATTCATATTTTCTATTTCTACTTTCAGGATTTAATTAAATTCCTGTAAAAACTTGCCAAAATTCTTGCTCCCCATACATAGGCTCACAGATGATGGCCCGTCTGTCGGCTGGTTTTAGGCTGGTGTTTTATGAGTTTTCAAATTAAATCACACTTGGCTGGTCAAAAGTTTGCTTCAAAGAGATATGTTCTTTATTGAGCACGTCTGGCTTTCCTCACTCACACACACACACACCCCCATGCGTGATGTAAATAAAAAATGAATCCCCTCAACACCTCTCGTTGAAGAATCTCAGCATGTAATAACTTTCTGGAACAACTTTTATACCCTCAGCCATATGGCTACAGAGGGTATATATCATTTGATACGGTAAAAACGTGCCTAGTCGAAATAACGGTTTTAGACCCTAGGTCTCTTTGGACCAAATCCGTTTCAGGACATTTGGAGTCGATCTAGCGATGTCCGTCCGTCCGTCTGTCTGTCTGTCTGGCTGGCTGGTGCGCACGATAACTCTCGAAGGGAGTACCCGATTTGGCCCAAACTTTGTACATCGTCATATTTTGTCAAACTTAGATCGAGTTCGGAGATGGGCAATATCGGTCCACCCCTTCTGGTACCTCCCCCACAAAAGTTCGAAATTTTCAAAAAATATATTTTCTGCACAGAAAGAGAAATGATGATCCGGGTTTGCTCCAACTTTGCAAATCCTAATATTTTTGTCAGTGCTAGGTCAAGTGCGAAAATGGACAATATTGGTCCACTCTATCAAGTACCTCCCCCACAAAGGGTCAACATTTTGAATAATAACAACTCTTATAAAATGTGAAGTAAGAGTCCGATTGTCTTCAAATTTCACACATCCCAATAATTTATTAGCGTAATATCTGGTGTGAAGATGGAATACATCGGCCCACTCCTTCTGGTACCTCCCCCACAAAAGGTCGAAATTTTCAAAAAAAAAAATATATTTTCTGCACAGAAAGAGAAAGGATGATCCGATTTTGCCCCATCTTTGCAAATCCTAATATTTGTAACAGCGCAAGGTCAGGTGCAAAAATGGACAATATCGGATCACTCCATCAAGTACCTCCCCCACAAAAGGCCGAAATTTGCAAAAAATATTTTCTGCACAGAAAGAGAAAGGATGATCCGATTTTGCTCGAACTTTGCGAATCCTAATATTTGCGTAAGTGCTAGGTCAGGTGCGAAAATGGACTATATCGGTCCACTCCATCAAGTACCTCCACCACAAAGGGTCAAAATTTTGAATAATTCTAACTCATATAAAATGTTATGTAAGGAACCAAACGTCTTAAAATTTCACACACCCCAATATTTCTATAAACTAAGATCTGGTCTTAAAATGGAATATATCGGTCCACTCCTTCTGGTACCTCCCCCACAAAGTGTTGACATTTTGAATACCCATGTGGCTCATAAAACGCCAAATTAACATCCGATTCCATTTAGACTTGGCACATCTGAATATTTCTATCAACACAAGATCTGTTATAAAGATGGTATAGATCGAACCATTTCTTCCGGTACCTCTCCCATACATAGGGTTCAAGATTTTGAAAAAAAAAAACGCTCAAATAAAGCGAAATAAGCTTCTCTGCAAATTTCAAACATACAAAATTTTTGCTAACACAAAATTTGTATATATCTTCGAAGCCCTTCTGGCACCTCACCCACATAGTGTCACAATTTTCAATAATTTTATGTGTTTTTATGATTTGGCATAAAATACGAAATGGACAATATTGACCCATTTCTTCGGAACCTGCTGCATAGAGGGTCAAACGTTTGAATAATCGTAATACTAGCCAAAAAATATTATTTAAATAACGTAGGCTGAGGGTATATATCTGTCGGCAATACCGACTGATACTTTTTAACTGGTTTTTGAGAGGTCGTCAAAGCTTTTAATTGAACTTAAATTTCCTTCGTTCAGTTCTATGTTTTTCTTTTTTTGGTGACGCCAATTCATTTGACGTTATCTTCCGTTTCCTTTTGCAAAAATTAATCAAAACCCGGAAACGGAATTTTAATATTATTTTGTTTCTGTGTGCGTTTGTGTGTTGTGTTGTTTTTGCCTTATTCCCCACGAAAAGTAAACAACAACAAAGCAATTGGACTCTGGTGGCATATTTCTGTTTTGTTTCGTTACTTCTATTACTTTTAGGTTAGGTTATGACATCTTAATTTTTATAGACATTTTTATGAAGGATGAAGAAGGTCATCGTTTGCCGTTCCGAAAACTGTTTGCCCTCGTCTGTCGTCTGCCTGGAAGTGCGAGTGTTGTTATTGTTGTGTTGTTGTTCTTGGTGACTTTAACAATTTTGTTAACATTACGGCCCTGCTTTTACAGCTTGTATTGTCTTAACGTTTTGACTTTGTCTCCTTGTTTTGGCGTTAAGAAATTTGTTTGGCATTTCCTTTCTCGGTGCTCCGAGAAAAATTATTCACCGTCGGTGAATTTTTGCTACATCCGCTTTTTATTACAATTGTTACGCATTTAGTTTGCCAGTGGTGGTGGTGGTGGTAGTAGTAGTTGTTTCTGCTATTGTAATTGTTGTCGTAACGGGTATATTGCTGTCATTTCATTATTTTTAAAAGGTTTTATTCTCCCAACTTTCTTGCGAAATGTGATCAGACCTGATGTATTTTTGGTCTAATGTTGTAATTGGCAAAAACAGGAGAGCAGGTGTTTCTATCTTTGTTTTTGTTACATCTCCCCCGCGCCACACGTTGCAAGAATAACACAGGCAAATCGTTGTTGAAGTGTACCTTAGCTTGTGAAGTAAGGCAAATGTGGAAGACATTTGACCTACACGATTGCTATCGAGGTTATGGTTTGTTTGCAAAGGATGAGACTATTGGAAGCATTGAGGTCCTTTAATTTTTTGAAATCTTGACATTAGCATCTAGAAACATCACGCTTGACATAGCAAGGCTGAGGTTTATATTTATAGAATACCTGGAGGATTTTTTTGGTGTTGGTATTTAATGCATTGCATATATGAAAAGGACCTTTATAAAAATCGAAATATCTGCTTATATTTTATATGCTGACCAAACTTTCTTATATTTAAGTACATACCGGGTGGAGTGGAAATTCTTTTTAGGGTGAACGCCTTGGTTAGCACATTATTTCTTAGAAGGACAGATTCGCCGTGAGTCCACTTTTTGAATTTTCGTAACTTCAGAAAAATCACATGAAAGTAGTTTGGGTAGTTTTGGCCTTCATTTCTTTGACCTGAGGATAAGTGCCGAAAAAGGATATTTTGGGCTTCTAAATGTTTTGGAAATTAAGATTTGAGCTTTGGCATATGCGGAAAATTATGTTGAATTTTCATGGCAAACACTTTTGTCGAACAGTGTAACGATTACATCCGCTACACATGCCATCCATTTTTACCCCCTCTCTTCTCCATTTCCCTCGTTGTGGTATTGGTGGTGTAATTTTCGAATTAAATTAAATTTGTTGCCCAGTTTAATTGTTGGAACTCCTCCCCTGTTTTCTTTTTTTTGGTTCTTTTAGTTTCCCCTCAAATATTTATTTGTTTAATATCACGAACAGCTTTAGATAAACTAAAGTGTTTAACAATTCAATGAATTTCTGGGGGTATTTCCATTTTTTCTTGTTCGGTTTTTCCTCCATCTCTTTTGCATTTTCCACAAAGCTTTTAATTTGAATTTGTTTTGCAGATTCTGTTTTCATTCTCTCTCTCCTCGGTTCTGTGCTGCATTACCCATCATCACTCCTTCCACTTATTTCCTTGGCATTAATGTTCAATGAACACGTAATGATAACGAAAGGAATCCTGTTCCAGCAAAAAAAAAAGGAAGCAACGACAAAAGTAACAGTAACTTTGGAATCCTTGCCGGTAATGACGATAAGGAAGCCAGCTATCTGGCCAACTAAATTCCCATTCAGTTTAACAAATGTGTACACGAGCAACATTTGTATGGCGTATAAACGACCTGAGCAGAACATTTGTTAGCTGGCCACTCGCAGTGTCCTTGTGCAAGGAGCACAGGGTCACTCAGACATTTCTTGAGTGCCACATTTACCCGCTGTACATCACTCAGTCAGCCATCCAGGAGATGGATGAATGAAGGAATGAATGTCTGCATAGCAAATATCTGCTTATTTAACTCGAAGACCTAATGTCTGACGGTCGGGCGGCGATGGCCACGACAACGACTGTCGCTTGATTTTTTTTTCTTTTTTTATTAGGAATTGTTTCATTCGTTCGTCTTTCTTCTCTGTTCTTTTGATGTTCCGTAAACGGAAATTAATGTATGAACATTGCTGTGTCTACATTGTCAGTTCTCTATCCCCACTTCGTCATCCTTCTGCCTCTTTTTCCCATTCATATTCATTGAACAAGTGAAAGAAAATCAACTGAAGACAGGAATGGCAGGCGGAATTGAAACAGATTTAAATGACAGATACTCCATCGCTGTGGTATTGGTGGCTGGGTTTTGGACCCGGCAATGCGAAGAAGAGGAACAACAACAACGCCAGCAATTGTATTGGTTTCTATCAGAAATCGAAGCGTGTATCGACTTCGTAGCACTTTTCAATCAATGTTTTGCCATGCAAAGATCGGTGATGAAGATTTTCTGCCATTCATTGTGTTCAGTTCG
>NW_026712277.1:11282430-11616859 GCF_030504385.1 Musca domestica
TTGTAAAATAGTTCTCATTCATTCATGCCAGCCGTTATTGGTATAAGCCAGAGGAAGTGGGAGCCTGGCTGGTAGCTTTCTGAAAGAAGAAGTGTTCTGCTACTGGCCTCGTTCTTTCCCTCGTCTTTGCACTTTCCCCTAAACCTCCCCCACCCTCCCGGTTTCTGCAAGTGAGTGTTTGTTTGTGACCATGGATATGAAAAGACACAAAACCATTATGTCCGGTATATAATGTTCTATTTCCTTAAGCCTCAAGCAGAATATAAGAAATTATAAGGATAGCAAAATTCTAGAAAATAGGATAACATAATTTTTGCCTAAAACCAGAATGGCATGCCCTACAGCGAGAAGGACGGCAGTTGGCATTACACAGCGGATATTAGGGACTCATTAAATAGAAATTAGATACCTTTTGTTATCTGAGCTGGTTGGGATCGACACTAGAAGGGTTAAGTTAATTAACAACTGAAAAAAATAAAGATTTCGACTGTCATTCTTATAAGTGGAAATATTGGAAGGTTTGAAGGCGGGTACCACATGGAAATTACAAAAAATAAAATGATTTTGGTGGAAATTAATTCATATAAAATGAGTTATAAAAATAATAATAAAAATTATATAAATAATAAACGATGAATAATATCAATAAAACAATGATCTGAGATTAAAGACCAATAACTTGAGATCAATGATGTCTGGCGGTCAGTACTCTAATATTAATGATCTGATATTAGAAAAATAATTTTTTTCTAGTAGCGTTTCGACATCATAAGAACTCAAAATACAACAATTTTGAAAAATTTGTGAAAATTATGACTAAAACGAGAAACAATCTTGAAATCGGGGGTTACCCTTATATAGGGACTATACTAAAAAGTGGATCGACTTGACTCATATTTTTAACCAATGACTCTAGAAGTAATCCAAACCTCTCTGTAAATTTTCAAAGCTCTACATTAATTTTTGCGGAATATATCTCAAAATATTGGGGTCCCTTCGTATGCAGGCGTTATAACAGCCGATGGTCGCTCTACGCTCGTATAAATCGACCGTGGCATCGGAATAAATGCCGAATATAATATCTAATATATTCTGGTATTGAAGCCTTGGCACGCAAACATTTTGGCCGCAGACTTTGGACATTCTAACAAGACTCAGCACCATTGCACTCAGCACGCGCCATCCAAGAATGGTTACAAAATGAGGTTCCTAGCTTCATTTCCAGCGCACAATGGCCTCCAAAATCTCTGGATACCAATCCGTTGGACTAATGTGTCTGGAGTATTTTGGAAAGCAAGGCTGGCCCTAAAAAATATCAAAGTGTCGATCACCTCAAGCAAGCGCTTCGCCGGAAATGGGCCAAAATACCGCAGAGCAACATTCCGGCAGCGCGTGACGGTTTCGTTGGCCGTTTGAAGGCCATAATTCGTGCCAAAGGTGGCCAAATCGAACAAATCTAAACTTATTCTAAAATTTCGTTTGACTTTGTTGCAGTTTTTTTATCTTATCCTGAATGTTTTAAACCAATTATTATAAAAGTAATCGAAAGCTCTCAGTAAATTTTCAAAGCTCTACATTAAGTTTTGCGGAATATATCACAAAATATTGGGGTCCCTTTATATACTTGATCAGCTTGAAGATGGTTCCCTTCACCTGATATATTTCCCACAATGGCTTAACATTTTCATGATATGTGAAATTATTCCTAATTCTCTTCAGACTTCGTGAATTAAAGTTTGGAATATGTGGGCCTAATCTTTATTTTACGTTCTGCAAAATAGGTTTACATAAATAAATTGTCAAATGATGAGGGTATCTACCGGTCGAGAACACCAACTGAAACGTTTTTTTACGAATTTCAAATATATCTCTCCCTTGCATTCTCTACCTCTCTCTCATTCTCTGAAGATCTCATAGCAGTGGTAATATAAGCAATTAGCTCTGAATAAAAATAGCTATTGATTAGTTTGGAATAAAATTTGAATAAAGGTTCCGAAATTTTACTTTAAAATTGAAAAAATGTCAACATGTTCATACACTATAAAAATTGAAATATTTTTATTTTTCAACGTCGTATACTGAATAATAGTAAATAATTTTTCACATCCAAAAAAATAAATTGGCAGCAAGTATTTTCAATCCAACATCAAAGAATCGGATTTCATGCCGGCGGTCAATGACTTTATCACTAATAGCGATCATAAAACACATTTTTTTATATATGGCCATATGTATATAAATGTATGTGCAATTTTGTCTTGCCCCGGGGTCATACCTATAACAGAACAGAACAATGAATGTTACGATGAGTAGAACAGATAAAGAAGGATAAAAAACGAAATATCATTGACAAGGCCAACAAGAAATCGAACTTACTTAGCAGTTTTACCAGAATAGTTCGTCGTTGTTATCATCGTCATCTGCCACCCGGCAGCGGCTGGAGTAGTAATAACAGCAATAGACAGACTCATTCACTTTTAATACCCAAATATTCACACATGGTGTCCTGGTCGGTCGGTTGGTCCACACCAACTAATGGTGGATGGTGGCCATGGCTAACCAAATGTATTCAAGTCCATAAAATAAACCTACTTAAATTCCGAATTGATGACATAGACAGAAATTGTTTTGTTCTAGGTCGTTGTTGGTTTCTCTCTCTCTCTCCCTCTTTTTTTGTTCAGATACTGCCTTGGCCATTGAAAGGCAAACTATCATACAAACATATGCATGCCTGGGTATATACTCGTATGTAAAGATTGCTATCTCCAAGTGTGTGTAATCGCAAAGCAAGGCAGAAGAAAAGAAACAAAAGCAAACAGAGAATAACAGTAACAGAAGTAACAAAACAAAGATTATATGGCAATTTTTTAAGAGATTTCTGAAGATTTTTATTTGGTAAGCGTAACATTTATTTAGATTAGTTTCATTTCATTGTCCCAAAGGAGGAAATCTCCTTCGGTCGTATGAGTATGAGTGTTTGCCCAGCCAGCCAGGCAGGCAGTGTGTGTAGATATGTACACACATCCATACCGATGTAGGTGTATGTGATTTTATTTGCTTTGCTTCTTCGCTACGTGCCTCAATGGCTATTTTACAAGTGTTATTTGCTGGATGGCGGTAGGGTGGTGAGAGCTCCCTTTCCAGAGCGAATATTTAATGTGAAGTGGAACGTGTCTTTGCCCGCTTCCTGCAATCATTTTTCTTCTTTTCACTTTTTCGTGGGCAGTTTCTTTATCGCGGCAATTACACGAAGTAACGGAAATATAGGCCCTCGGAATTCGTACCAAAAAAGGTCATTGTTTACTTAAATAAATTACTTCCGCCAGACCATCAAGGGCTGCTTTGTGCCCCTAAAGTGCTTAGCTCGATTGTGTCTTTATCAATCTCGAAGAAGAAAAAATAAATTACCAGTTGACCTACACAAACATGGAGGGAAGGGGGTTGAATATGGATACTCTGTTGGGTGTTTTTTTTTTTTAATATTCTTTCTCAAGCAAATATGAAATCTCCGCAAAGTGGCAACACTATTGCCCAGTAAATAAATAATAACATTGTCGTCGTAAATGAAGATGTATTGGTAATAATGTTTGCCAAATGAATATTGATCAGTGTGTTAAATATTAAATGAAAATGTATTAGATTGGAGAAAAGGAGGGCTAAATATATATGAGGGAATTTTTATAAAAAAATGTATTAAATTTGTTTGTATTGGAGATAATATTAGACAAAAAAAAACATTTAAGTATGGGAATACCTTTCCAACTGTTTGCTAAGCTTAACGTCCGCCATTGTCACATAACCGATTTCATATTTCCCAAGACCCCTTTTTCCTCAAGAACATTTCAAGCAATTCCGATATGAATTTAATCACTTCGCCTTAAAGAGCTGCAAAATCTGCGGATGTCAACAAAAGTAATTTGTTTACAGTCTGTTTTCATTACATTGACTTGTTACAACAACACAACACAACGGGGAAAAAAGGCAAAACAAACTTTTCTGCTTTATCACCATATGCTGACTTTGTTGTTGCTGTTGGTCCACAAAAAAGAAAGAAGAGGAAGAGTTAACAAAAACAAAGTTACTGTGCAGGATGTACACACACGCACACACTTGCAATTGTTGTCATTCAACCATGAATGAGTGTAAGTGTACCCATGTGTTTTGAGCGTGTATTTGAATGAGTGTGTGTGTGTGCCCGCGTACGGATGTTAACAATTATCACTTTGGGTTGGCGGATGTCATAAAAACACACGACAAGAGTGTATAAACAATAATTCATTTAGAGGACACAGTTGTTGTTTTTCTTTTTTTCACAAACACACACGCATACACACATGTCGTGTGGGCATATGACATATTTTGTTTTGTTCATAAAAAATATACAAAATAAACATATTTTTTAACTTCAAAAGAATTTTGTGTTCACAAGGGCAAATGTAGATAGATTTGAGATCGGATATGCTTTTCTTAACGTTTATTGATTAGAATAACCCTAAATTTCGTACTTTCCATGGGTCAAACTTATGACATAAATCAATTGAATTACTATTGTTATTGGAAATATGAATCTTTTTGTCGATTTCTTATCCTTAGACTTTATTTTAACACATCCTTGGAAGTCGGTATCTAAAACTAAGCTTATATGCCATTGAAATGCTCTTTTTCCTGCAATATCGAACTTCTGATGCAATTAAGATTCCTATTCCTTTCAAATCTCCATAATTCCATTGTTTATCATGAGCGTTGCAAATACGAATTTTGATAATATTCAAAGTTGATTTCGATATAATTAAAAAACATTGCATGACTGGGAAGATAAATCATATACAGGGTGAGATAAAAAACTGCAACAAAGTCAAACGCCATAATTTTTACATTTTTTTTTTTTTAATTTTATTGAATGTAAAGCAAAACACGTCGGAAATATCGTTAAATTTTAGAATGAGTTTAGATTTTTTCGAATTGATCACCTTTGGAACGAATTTTGGCCTTCCTCTGCGGTATTTTGGCCAATTCCCGGCGAAGCGCTTACTTGAGGTGATCGACACTTTGGTATTTTTTAGTGCCAAACTTGCTTTCCAAAATACTCTGGACACAATAGTCCAACGGATTGGTATCCGGAGATTTTGGTGGCCATTGTGCGCTAGAAATGAAGCGAGGAACCTCATTTTGTAACCATTCTTAGTGCGATGGTGCTGAGTCCTGTTGGAATGTCCAAAATGCTTGCGCACCCAAGACTTTAACACACCCTTCACAATATTTTCGCTATAATATCCGATATTTATTCTGATGCCACGGTCGATTAATACGAGCGGAGAGCGACCATCGGCTGTTATGGCGGCCTACACCATCACCATGGTCGACGCTTGAGTTCTGGTAGTCAACCGAAGATGTACGTTTTCAGTTGACCTCTTTGGCAAGTAAACACGATCATTTTGTTTGTTTACAACTTGCTGGACAACGAATGTTTTCTCATCGGAGAAAACCAAATTCGGCAGTTCACCACTTTCGGCCAAACGAAGCAGTTTTTTATCTCTTTTGAGTCTGTTCTCTTTCTGTTGCGTTGCAAGTTCTTGCACTTTTTGTTCTTGCACCATTTTTCGGCCAATCAGAAGGAGGTTTCGATCAAGTCGCTTCTTTACTTTTCGAACCATTTCTGCTGATGTTGCTGTTGGCTCCCGTTCACTTCCTTGACATCGGGCTACGCTACCAGTATCATGGTAATTTATTCACATTTAAATGCTGGAGTGCTCTAACGATAGCCACTTGTGGTTTTCCAGCCAAATATAAAGAAATCACACTATCACGCTTGAATTCCATCAGGAATAACTTTTTTTCAGGAAAATTCTCACCAAAATGCTTTTGTATGCTTGTAAAGAATATAATGATCTCTCACTGGAATAATTTTAACAGCTGTCGGACGAGTGGCTTAGAAAAGACAGCAGTCTGAAGTTGGTTGCAATTTTTTCATCTCACCCTATATCTGTCGTAACACTTATTGAAAAAATTCCAGTGTCCCAGAAAATGTTACTCCCAGATCCTTCGTTGCTTCCTAAAATTAAAATTTTAAACTCCAGAGGCATTCAATTTCCACTTCTACGAGATCTCATCTATTCCAAAGCCTCTGCTCTGGGCCCTTTATGTGAATATCACTTTTTTATGCTAGCCAAAATATATATATGAGTATAGATGTGTGATTACAGGCAGTCCGCGTTGTAGTACATGTGTGCTCATGAGTGTGTGTGTCTGTATGTGAGTAAATTGTGCACTGTGAACAAATTTTAAAGGCAACGAAAAAAAATTATTTAAACAAAAAAACTAAATTGTGGCCATTTAAAATGAAATGTAAGTGAAAGAGAGCAAAAAAGGAAACTATGCTTGGGTAACAAAAAAACACGCAACTCTTCAGCCGGGCAAAAAATGGAGTTCCAAGCAAGCATACACATGTTGTTTGTTTACAAGTTTCATTCAACTCACCCCGGTCCCCTAACCAGAGAAAAGCACCTCGAATATTATGTTTTTCCAGGAGAATGGGTAGCCATGAGTTTGTTATTGTTGTTCGTTGGCGGCAAGAGCAAAAAAGGACATCAGTCCTCCCCCACCTCCCGCCAGCATAAGTTGATGTTGTTGCTCCTTTTTTTTTGAAAATTCAAACCTAAAGCTGCTTTATCAAATGTCTAAACAATTACCAACCATATTTATTTGTTTGTGTTGTTGTGGGAAATTTCTTTTTTATGTTATGAAGAGAGAGAGAGAGAGTGATTCGCTTTTTATGTTGTGCAAATCCAAGAGGGAGTATTTCCGTTCGGCGTGTTCCCTTTCCTTTCGTTATGTTGATGTTGCCAACGCCACTGTTGTTATTTTTTTACGCTTGAAAACAAAGTCATTTACAAAAATAATGTTTTTATATGTTTTTCGCGAGCTGACTCTGGTTATTGTTCTGAGTTTAATATTCTGTGTTTTTTGTTTTTTCTTTGGAAGGAAAAACTAATGACAATATTATTATAAAAAGTTGCAATTCAATGAACTGGGATGTGGAACACAAAAAGTGGGTAACTGTACATGTTTTTTTTTTAATTTTAAAGATGATGACATTTAACATATTTTCTTACAAATTGGCTTGGGGTTTTTGTGGAATAAAATTCAAGTGGTTTAAGTACTGTTATTTTTAATTGAAAAAAATATTATTTTTTTTAAATTTAAACTGAGATTTTCCACAGGAATATGAAAATTTATAGATACACCTTTACTCTATAGTCCACTTATTATCTCAACTATTTCTTTATGGAAATTATGTTTATCTCCCAGGATTTGTTAGGGTTGCTAAACGTGTGTTATTCCATATTTATGCTAACGACGAAATCTGTGATACTTATTACTTAATATTACCTTCAATTATTCTCCTGAGGCACACTTTTCGGCAACACACATTTAAAATACAACTCTCTTTAGCATATCCCTGATTCCTTTAATTACTGTCAAGGACATTCCCCCGTAAAGAAAGTCCTTAAAATAAATGTAATTTTATGCGTCGTTGATGGTTTTATAACCAAATTTATCGACAATGTCTGCCGTTGTTACCTTTCGCACTTCAAAGCCTAAAGTACTTTTCAAACTTTTGGAGACAATTCCACTTGAAGGCAACAACACTTTTGAGTCAGACCCAATTGCCACAACCTTATCGAAGAGGATTTTGAAAGTGGCCTTTGGGATATATAAGAAGTCATTTGACTGCAATGAGTGATTTAGGATATTGGCATAAACACACCCAAAAAAAAAAATAGACAACAAAACCTAGGTGCCAGTGGATAGGTACTAAATAAACTTTTCATTATTTCTAGGACTAAAACAAAACAAAAGAAAAACAGCAACTACCAAAAGATGTAATGAACAAATAGAGAGAGAGGTGGAGCGAGAGAGAGAGAGCGAACAAAAATAGATAAATAAAATGGCAAAAGACATAAAACTGAAGGGAAACAATGACGAATTCCCAAAGGTATTAAACATTTACGATACAGTCATGAATAAAGACAACAAAACAACAACAACAACAATGAAAAGGAAAACATAAACAGCAATGCTATCCGAAACCTACCGAATAAACTGTCCTACAATACGATAAGAAGGAGGAGTTTGATAAGTAAATATGTGCGTGTGTTAGATCCCAGCAAACAAAACTGCTAGAGTTTGGAGAAAAATCAGCTGAAAAGTTGACAAAAATTAATAAACCTACTCTGACTTGAAACCCAAATGCATGTGGAATGATTTATAACCGAAACGCCGGATGAAAGTAAGCAATTTTTTTCCTAAACAACAAAAACAACAACAAAAAATCGATAATAGTATAAACACGAATGACACTTCCATCCGTAGAATTTTTCATAAATCCATATCATTACTCTGTCTTGTCCTATCTTTATATTTCCATGGCTTTGTATAAGGCGGCGGTAATTTGTGAATGGATAAATTCGAGTTCAGATGGCATTGAAAATTGAAATTTAGCAAAGATCCCACACATTAAAACAATATGCGAGGGGTATCGCCTTTGGATAGGCGACTCATCAGACTTATTAGATACCAAAAATCAATTTATTCGTCCCAAGTCGGTCTATAGTCTGACTGTAGAAACCATTGAAAAGGGTTTTACGGTCAGATTTTTTCTATTTTCATTCTTACTCTACTTATGTTTATTTCTTTTGCAAAGAAAATCTTCGAAACACTTTAAAAAAATGGAAAAAAATATCATTCTTACAAAAACTTCTACGAATGAAACTCTCGAATAAAGTAAGGAAAAGAAAAAAAATTATCACCCAAAATTTGTACAGACCCTTTGGACGTACGGCATTTGGTTTGCTGGGTTATTTCTTCTGCTTGCGGTTTCTCTGTGTATGCAAAGATTAGTATTTCAAAAATTGTAGCATATGCCAGGGCGTTGGGAATGTAAAAAAGTAGCGTAACTACAAATAACCGTCTATTCCCATTTCAGTATGAAACCCAACCACACACAGACATCTACATTTACACGCTACCATCACTTCTCTCTGTTTAGGTTTCGTTTTTCATTTACATTCAGTGGCTCATCAAGCAGAAAATGAAATCATGTAAAATCTAAATGAAAATCAGTTTTGAAAAAAAAGAACAGAAGAACAAACTAAAGAAAATAGGGGGTGGTAACAGCAAGAACAACCGGAGTATTTTTTATAGGTTAGTTCTTTTCTGATTTCAAGCGACTAAAATTTTTTTCTCTAGAACAAACAAAGAACAATCAAGGGAGGTCTAACCATAATACACTATATTATCGGTATATAGAATAGAATAGATTCTCACAGAATTGTCTATGGTAATTTAGTGTGTCATTCTGAAATTTTGAGATTCTGGTTCAAATCCAAACAATATTGAACTTTACCAAACTAGCTCTTAAGAACTTAAACTTTATTATTTATGCACGATATTGAAATTCTGAAAAGAGCACACAAAATTCCCCATTTAGCAGCGAATTATCATATTAACATATTATACACATCTTTTTACATGGAACTATTCACCCACCCTCTCAAATAAGCTGATAAATACCCAGAGATATATGAGAGTCATTTCATTGTCTTTTAAATTTTGTTTTAAAATTCCAGTTCATTTTACGATTTAAACCACCCCAAAAAGCTTAACACATTATAAACGAATTCCACATACATATATGTACATTGTATATATTCTACACACACACACACACTCCCTCACATACGGCCTGCAAGAGCGGGTGTGGGGGGATCAATGAAATCTATTAAAATCAAGTGACAAAAGTCAGTAAATGTCAACCGCAAACAGTAATGACAGCGTTTGTCTGTGAACATGGGCGTGTATGGCTGTGTTAGTGTATGTGTGCGTTTGTGTGAATTTGTGCAAAATCAACAAGAGACAGTGAAAGCAAAGCAAAAAAAACTGGACAGAAAACAAATCGAAAATGAAAATGAAATGAAAAACTTTTACACTCCAATTAAAAGGAAAACAATCAAAAAACAACAATGGAACAGCGACAGCATACAAACACAACCCAACATACCAAAAATACAATACAGCTTGAGAATAATATTATGAAAATAGTTTATCATAAGAATTTTTCAACAATGCTTGAGAAACACTTTTTTGCACAAACTTTTCTCAAATCTGTCCTTTGTTGACAAATTTGTTTTGATTTTTTTTGTGAAAATTGTCAACAAAAAATTATTTTCTTTGGTTAAAATCAAAATCACGCGAATTTAGGACCCATTTCCGGACGAAAATCTAAGGTAATGATGAATAATAAATCTGGGAATCTGTAGTATAAATTATTTCAATCTCATTTCAGAATGGAGGCGTCAAAAAGTTGCAGGAATTCAACAGAAGTTAAGAATAAGTGGAGGAGATACAGAAGCTCAAATAAGGGGAAAGAAAGCATCTAGGTATCAAGGCAACAGGATGCAGTGACAGCTGGGATGGCAATCAATGAATGAAATGTGTAAAATAATTAAAAAATGAATAAATAAATATTTTTTACCATTGAAAAAATAAGCTTTATAAAATATTACTTTCGTAAGCTTATTCTGCAATTACAAGAATAAGCTTATGAATAAGGGTTCCTTTTCGATTATTCTATAATTGTTAAACAAACATTTCTCAATACATTCTCAAGATTTTCTCAAGCTTTAGGCTTATGTTTGTAAGCTTATTAAAATATTATTCTCAAGTCAATTTGGTATGTTGGGAAGTTCTATACACAGACACACACACACACACACACACATAGACACAAACTGTCTACTGTGGGATATAATGAAGAATTTTTTGGCTCTCTTTTATTAAATAACTGCAGACATGCAATGATATGAGGCATTTCAAGGGAAATTTAGTTGGCAACTTGGGAATATTTTGCCTTTGAATTTGAATTTCAAGATTTTAGAAGCTTTTATTTTATATATTTCGATTCGATCATTTTTCTACAGATTCCAATGTAAAATTAAGATATCCTTCCTATATCTAAAAAGTCCTTCGACTTGGTAAAAATCAGGAGTTCTCGAAACTCTAAGCTGAAAGGAATAGCTTTATAATCTTTATCCCTTTCAGCCGAAAAATAAATATTAAAAAATGTTGAATCTTAAGGGAATGGGGTAATATGAAATTCGAAATTTTTCATGGAAAGACCCATTCACATAGCAATTTAGTTGCCTTTATGTGTTGTTGAATATGAATATGTTTACATATCGTAGAGATCATGACGAGAAGCTTTTTCATTTCAGCTATTGAGTTATCAAGATTGATACCGACATTTGATATTCGACAGACGAAAATGACCAATAACGAATGGAAGGAGTATTGGTAAATTTTCGAAGATGACTTGAATGTAATCGAAAAGGAAAGAAATGCAACCAAAAAAATGGGAAATGAAATTTAAGAGATGTGTATGAGGGTGACATTTTTGTTAAAGCTATCGACTTAATTAAGAAAGACAAAATTGGGAGGGCAGATATCCTCGCCAAGAAGAAAGTGTAGTATTTTGATGTCATTACTCTTATGTCGCAGTGACCTTATCAAAGAAAATAAGTAAAAAAGCTTTAAGTTCCGCCGAACTTTTAATAACCTTCACTATTGCCGACCATGGTGAAGGTGTGGGCCGCCGATGGTCGCTCTCCGCTCGAATTAATCAACCGTGGCATCTGAATAAATGTCGAATGTTATCGCGAAAATATTCTGGAGGGTGTTTTAAAGCCTAGGACATGCAAATCGCAGACCTTGGACATTCCAACAGGACTCAACACCATCGCACTCAGGCCCAAGAATTTTCGCAAAATGAGGTTTCTCGCTTCATTTCCAGCGCACAATGGCCACCAAAATCTCCGGATATCAATCCTTTGGACCATTGTGTCTGGAGTGTTTTGAAAACCAAAGTTGGCACTAAAAAATACCAAAGTGTCGATCACCTCAAACAAGAGCTTCGCCGGGAATGGGCCAAAATGGGCCTCCCTTATTTTTCAAACAGGATTACTCGCGAGCTCTCTCACATAAAAAAGAGCGGAAAGTAAACTTATTTGTATAATTAGTATCCTAGCACTTACGCTCGCGAGTAAAACGAAGAAAATTTGAGCTCTGGATTTCAGATTAGTTCTAGGAGTTTTATAGAATTCTTTATCCACTTGAACTACAGTTTTACTCTAAATTTTCGATAATGCTAATAACATCTAAACTATTTAAATCGGTAATCAGAGGTAAAAAAAATGTGCATATTTTAGATTAGTTCTTTTATTTAAATTCAATTCATTCTCCTTTAATGCCAGCCTTGTAGTTGTAAAATCCATTATCTATTTATTTTTGAAATATCGGATTTCATGATCCAAATATCTCAATCCGAACTGTTTCATTTCTTATCGAAAAATCATCTCTTCTTTTTTTCTTCTTCTTTGGCTTCATACCTTTCAAGTTAATTACTCTCTTACCAATTCAGGTCTTCAATTTCTCCAATTGCTTTCTTTCGTTTCCAATCGAAACCTATTGACCTAACCCTAAAATGTTGTTCAAATTTATTCAATTATTTTTCAAGACTGTTTACTCAACCCTATTCAAACACTCAAGCGATACTTGTTTGGACTTCCTATTGCCTTACACCCCTCCAACCCCTTTTGTCCTCCAAACAAATGGCTTATTTATCCTTTTACTCCTTTAACAAAATGGAAGGCAATCGTTTTGATCAATGAACTTTTACATCATTTTAACATTTGTATCCTTTGGTCATTATTGGGATTGTTGTTGTTGTTGTTGCCGCTGCTACAGCTGAATTTATCCTACAGCCAAAAATTCTGGCCAATAGTTATCAAAATGTATTCGAAAATCAAATAATTCTAAAAGCAATGCTACAATCCTTTCAACGTTTTGACTCCATGGCCATGATGAAGATGGCCAGAGGTTAGTTAATGGACGGACGGTGGGACTGGTGGGCGGATACATGGAAATGTAAATAACAAAGCAGGCCTTTTCAAACGAATGTATGTGATTACATGCCAATGGATTGTATTTTAAAATTCAGTAACCAAATTGGAATATCTAATAGAAAATGGAAATGCAACTTCGAAACGTTTTGGGGAGAATTCTGAAAAAAGTACTCTAATCGCTTACGAATTCAAACATTAAATAAATCCTAACCTGAAATGTATTTATCTGCTTAACTAGAAATGAGTATCGAAACAAACACAAAAATGGATTTCTTTCAGTTTTAACCTTCAGAAACGTTCTGCCATAATTTTCGTAATAGAGATGAGTGGGTCCCAGGATAAAAAGGCAGGAGAAAAATGCTTGATAAAATTGATTAAAAAACAATTTTCCATTGCCCAGTGTTCGGGTAACTTTAGGAACTGGTTTGGTTTAACACCGTCACCCGAACGTTACCTGAACACTGGGCAATGGGAAATAGTTTTTTTAATCAATTTTATCAAAGCATTTTTCTCCTGCCTTTTTATCTCATTATAAGTTAAATACCTTACCCATATATATTTCAAATTTTAAAAAATTCAACGGCGACCCCTTTACTGAATGCAGGGTTAAACCAACCCAAATCAATCCACTTTATTTTCAAAGTATTAAAGAGACAAAATATTTAGCCTAGAGGGGAAGGGGTTTTTAAATAAGAAAGATTTATTTCTGTTCATCTACCTCAAAGGCAACTAAGTTTGATGGAAGTGAGCAAAAAAGGATAACTACAAGGATATGTAGCAATCCTGCCACAATCCCTGCCACAACAAATTGCAAACCCATGTCCCACTCAGAGAGCTTATCTTTGCTCAACACAAAAGTGTTAAAAAAAGGATACCTTAGATATCCATGTGCTAAATAGACTGTCGATTAGGATTTGTTAAGAGTGACAGTTAAACAAGAAGAATTTCCCAACAAAATCGAGATGAACAGAAAAACAGTAGCAACAACAACTTAACTTAATGTAGCCATAAATGAAACATTATTCTGATAAATGAAGAAGTTAATACAAAAGGAGACAATGCTAGCAGAAGAACACATTACGCTCCAAGGAGATTGAGTTCATGGTAGCTAGCCACCCACCATGGCTTTCATAGAAAGCCATAGAAAAAAAGAGTCTCTCATAAAAAAAAAAACAAAATCTTACTCTCCCTCTCCACGGAGACCAATTAATACATAATTAATTTTAATTTGGCATTATCCTTTTTTACTTGTCATTTTGTTGAGAAAAGGGAGAATGAGAAAAAACAATAAAAAAGAACAAATGGGAACTAAAAATCCCTTTTATTGACACATTGACAGTCCATTGAAGTCGGGTTGGAATAAGGCTGCATGCAGCTGCCACAGGAATGGCCAACAAATCACAAGAAATGAGAGTGAAAACCATGACACAATAATGATGTTGGCGATAATAATAATAATGCTGACAACGACGCAGATGATGATGATGATATCCATATCCTTGTGCCGACACACACACTCATGCACCCCTCGTTCACTCACTCACAAGTCAAGCCAAGAACAAAAGAAGAACCAGAATGAGCGAGGCAACTTAAGAACATACTTATACAGAGGCTAAAACGAGAGTAAATACCATCAATGATTAATGTAATTTCACGCGCCACTTAACATTATCCTACCAAGGACATATTACTTAATTGGAAAGCTTATACAGAGGCAGTAGGAGCCGCAGCAGCAGCAACAGCATCCGAAGAGCAAGCAAAACTGAAAAGCCACTGCTCTTCTCTGCCACGGCTGCAATGCAAACAGCCAACATTCACCCGCGTTCAACATCGTCCATTGCAGAGCTCCAATTTCACTTCGAGGACCCAAATGCTGGCGAGATGGGCAGAAGCCAGAAATTGAGCGAACGAGCGAGCGCGAATTACATGGAAAAAAAGGGAATTGCTAACAAACGTCAAACATTGCGAAAAACGTTGAGTATCGGGGTCGCACGTTTGTGCAGCATTGCATGAACACACTCACACACATACACACAACCCTATATGCAGGTACTTACACTTTGAGAAATCGATATAGCTCACTGAATGCGACACTTGAGGAAGGAAACTGATAGAGGAAAGAGATGGGCAGAGTTCGGTAGTGACGAGAATGTTGGCTTTAGCCTCATCAGGTGGGAAAGTTGAACCCCGAATTGAGGTAGACAAACTTAGGAGATGTGTTAACTATTTCAGTTCAAAATTGAAAAACTAATGGTGTATCCAATATTCAATATTCATTAACTAAAATGAAGCTTTACAAGGCTGAAGTTCTCAGAATGACGACCGTATGTAATAACCAATGCAAAGACAGATATAACCAAACCAGTGGCTGGAGTGATCTGCACTTGTGGCTCTCTAAAAAAAAATTGGTTCATTGGCGCCCAACGTATTCCACAATTTTATAATTCAAATAAAAATTGTCGGTCCCAGGAATACCAGAATTAAACAACTAATACGGGAAAAATGTGGAAAAATATGACATGCGTATGAGTGATTTGAAATATATGACCTTTATAAAATAACTCATACGTTTAGGAACTGGTGTACTGAACTATGAACTAGATTGGCACAACTCTACAAGCGTACAAAAGCAGTTTTCCAGAAAAAAAGGAATTCAAGCGTGATAGTTGTTCGTGAGGAGAACATATCGCAATATTCCATTCGGCAAATATTGAAAAACGAGTTCGGAGTAAGGCCATTGAAAATCAAAAATGTGGGAGAACTTCAACCGCAACAGAAAGAAAATAGACTCAAAAGTGCTGGCCGAAATAGTGAACTGCCGAATTTGGTTTTCTCCGATGAGAAATCGTTCGTTGTCCAGCAGTTTGTAAATTTGAAAATGTGCAACTTTGGTTGGCCACCAGAACTCAAGCGCCGACCATGGTGATGGTGTGTGCGCAGCCATAACAGCCGATGGTCGCTCTCCGCTCGTATTGCTCGTCCGTGGCATTAGAATATATGCCGAATATTATCGCGGAATATTCTGGAGGGTGTATTAAAGCCTTGGGCATGCAAACATTTTGGCCACAGACCTTGGACATTCCAACAGGACCCAGCACCATCGCACTCAGCTCGCGCCACCCAAGAATGGTTACAAAATGAAGTTCTTTGCTCGATACCAATACGTTGGACTATTGCGTCTGGAGTATTGTGAAATGCATGGTTGGTAGTTTTTTTATCTCACCCTGTAAATAAGTTTTAATATTTTGCTCTTTGCATAACAATTCTGTACCCAAAATTTACAATTATTCCTCCTTCCTGAGCTTCTAATTCGGACCTTTTCAAAATTTTAAAGGCTCTTGTCTACAGAAATCTTCTTTGTGCTATAAACGCTATTTCAAAAAAAATGTTTTTTAAAGGTTGCCTAACATCGTTTCAAGGGACTGCTGGATTTTTTCGTTCGGTGTATTTATATTTACATACATCATAAAGAATACCGTACACACATACATAAACACATAAAGCTTAAGTAATTCCTTTTGTTGGCGAAAGTCATTGTAAAGGATTTGCATGCTCGGGGGCTATTCTTTGCAGCAAAAAAATGAGTGAGTGAGTGAATGAATGAATGGAAAGCCAACAGCCAACTCTTCAATTCAGTAACTACTGGCCATTGTGTGAGTGTATGTGTGTGTGTGTGAGTTCAATTTGCATTGGTCGGTCCCTGTGATTGTTCATATGAAAAATTAAAAAATCAGCTATTATATCTGCATCATTGAGTCGAGTGGTCGACAACTAGTCCGCATTGGCATTGAAACCTAGTAGCCGTTCGAATTTAATATCACGTCTGGGGTGGCAGGACATGGATGTGGATAATATAGGAAATAATGTTTTTTAATCGTTTAAAAACTAGTTACATAATTCATGTAACTCTTTATGGAAGAATTGCTTAGATTTTGAATGAAATAACTGAATTAAAGAGGCACCGACAACAAGCTAACTATCAGAATTTAAGACTATGGAATTAAAGTTTGCAAGGAGGCACAACTCAGCAGGACTCTTGCCTAAGCTCTTTTATCAGGGTATTTTTTTCCAGTACCCTGGTCATCCAATCACCTTATCTTACAAATGCTTATCTGAAAATCAAATATGTAAATGTCCATCTATAATGGAGTACTCAGAAAGAGAAAATCACATATGGGTAAAACAGAGTACCTCAAACAGGGACAAGTAATACTCCTTTCAGAAAATGCTATAAAATTTACGATTGGCCCCTAATGTCTTAGTTACAGCCTAAAAAACATGGGAAGTTTACTTTTGCGGCACCTTGTACATGACAGACATTCCGATGTTTTTTTTTTGGCAGTAATTAAGACACTAGGGTCCAATCGTAAAATTTATAGGAATTTTTCTGATAGGAAGATTATTTTTGTACCACCTTTGAGAACACTAACCGATAAAGATATTGTGCTCAGAAGGTCTTTTAAGGAATATCGAATTTATACCAATAAAATGAAAAGGTATTGGAAAACTTTGATATAAAAATCCTCTAAGCTACGATAAGATAGTCATAAAACATTTTTCAGATTCCGAATATTATGGTCGCATAAAATGAACATTCCGAATTTACCACATTTCTGACCCACTTTTCATACCTAGAGCTTCACTTCATCTTTTAAACAAATCACAACTATATCTCTCATGGCCCTCTATTTTAATTGAGTTCTTCGAAAAATTAAAGCTTTATCTTTCCGCGAATGCTTAAAGCATTTCACATTCTGACTTATATTATCCTTATTAATAACACCTCATTTGACATTTGAAATTATGGATCATCCACCCGTCCTCCCTACCCATCTCTCCCACCATCACCACCCTCCCTCCTTTTTCACATTTCATGCAATTGCACATTTATCTGCCTTGTTGCTTTTTTGAGAGAGAGAGGCAAACAGACAGACATCTGGTTTTACTTAATTTTGCATGGATCTGTTGCTCTGGAGACGACATACTTATTTGCTTATTCATAACCCAACCGAACTGAACTGAACATTAACTTAATTTTCATGGTAAACGCTAAACGAAAGTGCTTAACGGCTGCTGCTCAAGTTGGAGTGGTACAACATCTATGAGTTTGTCTGAACTCTGCCGGGTCTGGTGGATAAAAATTGTTGGGAAATGATGTAGCTGGCGTATGTGTGCCACACATACTATATGATGGGGCTTGTGTGTGTGTGTGGTGAGCCTGTGTGTGTGTGTTTAAATGAGAACTAAAACATTTATGCAAAATCGTCAACCCGCCATCACCCCTCCCATCCTCGTCTTGGCTTGCCTCACTGCCATCACTGCCACTACCAAATGAAGCGATGATGCTAATGACGGCAATGAGTTGCTTATTATAGCAGATGGGGATATATCCGTTACGTTTTTTCGTCGGTATCCCTCTTTACCACCTTCGTCTCCGCACTTCCTCTTGGTTTGCCGTTAAATAGTTTTTCCAAAGTATCGCACAAACTAAATGGCCATAATCACACCGACAAACACTCACTCACACACAACCACGTGGAGCTAAGCTGTTAGTTAGTTTCAGTTACCAGTTCATGAGACAGAGATGGAGATGGGGCGAGCAGTGAATGAATTGCCACCAATGTTGCAACAAAATGTTGAATAAATACAAAAATTCATTTATATTTATGTGCATGCATTTAATTCGGGGCTCAAACATGGTCCAACATGCACAAAGAGACCATTTTGTGTTAATATTTAATAACAAACACATGCACACATGAACGTTCACATTCACATTACCATTCCATATGCACACTCGCTCTAAAGTTCACACACACAGATAGACACACAGAGGCACACTCATACACCTCTATGCAATTTCAAGCGAATACAAATGGGAATAAAGCGAAGAAAAAATGAAATGAAAAATGAAGGAGAACAACAACAGTAGCAAGCCAAGAAAATGACAAGTAAACGAGCCAAGCGAAGCCAAGCCAAGGCGAGCCGAGTTGAATCGGGCTGAGTTCAGTTCCAGTTCACTTTGTTTTGGAGGGATATTAACCCCACTCTCTTAAAGCCCAAAAGTAGGCTACAAATAATAAACGTATGCCACACACACAGAACAGCACAACAACTTAGGCCATAGCAAAAAGAAAAAGGAAAACAGGGTATCCAAAACCAAAACACACGCACACACACACATGTACCCATGCACTTTCAACAGCCAAAAACTTAAAAATGCTACGAGATATTTGCTATACCCCAAGGATCCGGTTTTACACGGTGTGCCACAAGCTGTGTGCGGCCAGCTGGCCGGCCGGACTCACAACACCAAAAAAGAATGGACTGTGGTCATTTGGTAAAAGGTTTGCGTTTTTCTCTTATCTCCTCTCAGCTCTGCTCGCCTTTTTTCCCCTTGGCAGTGGCTGTGATATATGCCTCCGCTTTGCATTGTGGAAGTAGTTGCTCCTCGGTAATAGCGACTGATGATGGCCTTCATCCTCTATCGTATTTATTTTCTCTACTGTGGCATGCTCTACAAAATTATGGCTATGTATGTGTGTGTGAGAGAGAGAGATTTCTCAACGTGTTCTATATGTACGTATGTATGCATGTGTGTGTGTGTGTGTAGATTACATACACTTATTTAGGTTAATTCCCAATTACTGTGTAAATTACTTAAAAAATAAAGCTGGCACAGTGTGTTACAATGTAGCCAAGGTGTGTTCGAGTGTGTGTGAGACATACATATGACATACACACACACACAAACACACTCAATTACCAGACAGCTTGCCTTGCCTTGCTAAAGTTATATACGGGATATTGTGGACAAATTGAATTTGTAGTTGGATTCTAAAAGTTTTCACAGCCGGCCCTCGTAGCTGAAATGTCCCGGTAAGTGTGTGTGTGTGGATGTGTGTGCGTTTATTTCGTTGATATCGTTAAGTAAATTGTCTTTTAACCTTTTTATGTGTAATCCGTTTTATAATGAAATTTAAACGTTTGACACATTTTATTTTGTCCTAGACTTCGTTTATCGTTTATCCTACGTTGGTAGATGGCAATTTTTGCTGGGAGGATAGTTTAACAGGATATTATCCGGTTTAATTGTTGTGCACAAGATAGTGTGACTTCAGAGAGCATTTAAACAGAATATTTGGGGGAAGTTTATGATGAAAAGGCAAAGGTTTCTAAAGGGGATTTCTATATCTGCATAGATTTTTAAATGGCCTTCTCTCCATATCATATAACCCTAGAGAATACCCTTAAAGGGTATTGTATCTAGAGTAAATCCTATATATCCTACATGTAGAATAATAACAGAAAATATTTTTTTCAAGAGAAGTATACCTTTAATCTGTAGAAGAACTCCAGAAAAACACTAGAAGGTCGTCTAACTATAGAAGAGCCCCACAAGGTCTGCTACCTACTGAAGAACTAAAAAAATCTTCTATACTGAGAAGTAATCTATGTTCTATCTGTTAAGAAAGGACTCCAGATGTTCATCTACCTATAATGTGCCCACAGGTTAAGATAAAAAACTGCAACAAATCAAATTTTATTGAATGAAACGAATTGGTCACCTTTGGCACGAATTATGGCCTTCAAATTGCCAATGAAACCGTCACACGATGCCCGAATGTTGCTCTGCGGTATTTTGGCCCATTCCCGGAGAAGCGCTTGCTTGAGGTGATCGACACTTTGGTATTTTTTGGTGCCATCCTTGCTTTCAAAAACACTCCAGACACAATAGTCCAACGAATTGGTATCCGCAGATTTTGGTGACCATTATGCGCTGGAAATGAAGCGAGGAACCTCATTTTGTAACCATTCTTGGGTGGCGCGTGCTGAGTCCTGTTGGAAAGTCCAAGGTCTGCGGCCCCTGCACCCTCCAGAATATTTTCGCGATAATATTCGGCATTTATTCTGATGCCACGGTGGATTAATACGAGCGGAGAGCGACCATCGGGTGTTATGGCGGTCCATACTGACCTCTTTGGCAAGTAAACACGATCGTTTTGTTTGTTAACAAACTTCTGGACAACGAATGTTTTCTCATCGAAAAAAAAAAACAAATTCGGCAGTTCTCCACTTTCGGCCAAGCGAAGCAACTCTTTAGCTCTTTTGAGCCAATTTTCTTTCAGTTGCGGTGTAAGTTCTTGCACTTTTTGCAATTTCAATGGCTTTACCCCGAGCTTCCATTGGAATAGTTTTAAGAGCTCTCGGACGAGTGGCTTAGAAGCAGCAGTTTGAAGTTGGTTGCAGTTTTTTCATCTCACGCTGTATATATCTAAGACGTGTAAGAGGTTTACACCTATGGGGTTCCTCTAGTAAAATCAATAGAGGTCATCTGTCCTTCGATAACTTGTGGATGTAGGACCTCTGTCTATGACAGACATCCAGTTGGTATTTTAACTATGAAGATCTTTAGAGGTTCTTGTATAAAAGGTCTTCCATTCATGGAGGGGCTCTTGTTAAAAGAAAAGATTTTTAAGACAAATTCTGGGAGGCTACTTTTCGAAAAATGATCATAGCTACAGAGATAGCCCTCCATCTGAAAAGGTTGCACCGAAGAACTGCCCTCAAAAAATAATAAATTATTATTTTTATAAATTATTATTATTATTATTATTATTTTTTATAAATTATTCCCAAAAACCTCTGTTTAAATATTTTTTTCTTATGAAAAACCTTTTTTTGTATTATATGAGAACCATGGACCATTTTGGCATCAAACAACAACAACAATTGCAATTCCTTTTTAAATGTGTTATTAAAACAGAACTCTTAAATCTTCAAATATTTCATGGCTTATAACATTTATTTCAAGTCTATAAATTTTAAACATTGCCAGCATTTCCGACGGCATGAGTAAAGCCCTTGTAGACTGTAGTTAATCATTATTAAAGTTTACATCCATTCGAAAGTGGGCACACATGCAAACACACACACAGATACACACACGCTCCCACACTCCTACACTTCCCCACATCTGATATGGGTTTGGAAAATGTTGCTGCTCTCCAAACATTTATATGCGGGTTTTAGTAGCACTTTACATGTTGGCAACTATACTAAAAATTTGTTTTATTATCTTGACACCCTTTTAGACACCTCCCCTTTGGCTGTTGTAAAAAATCAACGAGTCCTCACACACACACAAACAGACTCACCCACACATAGCTTTAAACTAACAAACATTTGCACACAGTCTAGTGTGCAATAATTTTTTTTTAGTATTTCACTATTCCCAACACGTTTGTAAATAAAATTGCCATAAATTTAGCTGTTTTTATATTTTTCTATACACTTTAAAAAGCTCTGAGATTTTGTGAAAATGTAAATGTGTAAAATAGCTGGGGAAAATTATATCTAAACACAGCCACACACACACACCCACACATGCAGAGAGTGGCGATATTTGTATGGTAAACAGAAATGGGGTTATAAAACTATGAGCGATGGAATGGACCAAAACATCAGCCAAAGGAGCAACACCATGCCGTTCTCACCGCCTGCTAAAGATATCGGCGACAGCAACAGCAGCAGCAGCTGTAGCCAAAGTCATGGCACTGTCGACAACAACAACAACAACAACAACGAGAGCAACAGCCATGGCAAACATAACAAAATCTTTGAATATCCCAAGTGGTCATAAATTCACAAATAGTTAAGTCGCGCACGTTTCTTGTTGCACACAGGAGCATTAGCTTCACACTCAAACATACATGCATCCAACTCCAACTCCCACTCTCACACACACACACACACTCTTTGGGTTACAGCCATAGAATTGCAATATCGCTCGCTTGGCAAACAATAACAAACAATGCTCTGGAAATGCACCAAAAACAAGAAAAACGAAAGAAAAGAGCAAAACCATAAAATGGCAGCTGATGCTGGAACCAGCCAGCAGACAATACGCCAAACTTATAAAAACCCTGAAATGCAAATTTTTTGCACCTCAAATGGGAAAAGTGGCGGACATACAAGGGAGAAAGAGAGGGTGGTAAATGTTTAAAACAGTTTGTTTTACATATGCCAGCGCTTGCACACACCCGCACACACACACACACACACGAAGACCAAAGAAAACTATCCAATATCCTGGCAGAACTCTGCTCTTGCCTTTTTCCGAAAGTCATACAAAAGGTTATGTTCCGAACAAAAATACGCGGCCATAAAACTGAATGAATCTGTTAGTTTTCGACATTTTCTTTTTTCCACCCAGCCACTGGCTCGGCCCTTGTAAAACAAACCAAAAAAAAAAAAAAACACAAATAGTCCGCAACAAGACAAACTGAAGGTTTTGTATTTTTTAGTGGGGCCATCAATCAGTGAAAGGTGTTTTTGAATATCTCAATTTTTGCAAGATTTAGATTTATTGATTGGTTTTATGGACGCATTTTTTCCGATTTTTTGATGAACGGAATTCGACAATTTTTCATTGGTCGGCGTCGTTGGAGAAGATACGAGTATTTCAATGTGGTGCGTATACTTTATGGTGTTAAGTATACGCCATGGGAAATTGTGGACATTTTATGTATGGTTGAAAGATTTTTGGAAAGTAACTTTAATTAGATTAACTTCTAAAAATGCTGGAGTGTGAGTGCTCAAACAGCACGAGTTTTACAAGAGGTTCACACCACACTCATTGTTGTATTTGGGAATTCTCCTGTTTGAGAGTCAAAATGTGCCAAGTAGAGTAAAAAATGGGATTGTGTAGTACCAAGCCGGTTCTGATATTGCTGTAGACTGGGGGACAGAGGATCGTGTACAAAAAGCCAGAAGAATGTATTACATCTTTTCTTTTATACAAAAAAACAACAACAACAAATTTCAAAGCCAACACAAGGGGACCAATCTTTTTGTGTAACAGAAACCTTTTTTGTCAACTATGAGAGGAAATTTCAAGGGAACAAAAAAAGTACTTCCCTTTTTGTAATTTGAATGAAATCCAAATCCTTTCAATCCTCCCAACAACCAATCCTCTGATCAGAGTGTATTACAGCTACAATTCAATTCAAATCCCGCAACATATGTTATTATTTTCATATTGGGTTTCTTACAGAGTCATCATTGGAGAAGTGAAAAAAATCAACAGATCTGACTAACGGTTCTACTTTTGCATTCCCCCAGCTAGTGTGGCGGGGGAGACAAATGCCCATGGCCTGAATGCTGGAGCAGCAGTAGCAGCATCATCTGTGGCGGCATTAATGTGATGCTTGAGTCTTTCACTTCGTTGCGGAAGTAGTTATTATTCGCGATTTTATGGCAGGGCGGACCAATGCTGTTGGTCGGATGGTTTATTCAAAACAAACACACACACATACGCATACGAGCTATTCAGACTCTACTTTTGCTACACAATAAATCATTTTTAAAAGGCTTTTGTTTTTCAACAACTTTCAGTAGCAAAGCAAAAGTAAAAAAAATGCCACAGCTAGTTTAAATGGATGGCAGGGGCGTCGACACTAATTGTGATAGCGGGGGGAAATAACTCTCGCTGAGAAAATGTTTCTTTTTCGAATAGAGCTGAGTTATTGATCTTCAACCATGCACATTGTTGGAGGGCAGAGATTTTCTCGGTTTCACTCGTAAGTGAAACTTGCTCAGTATTTATCGAAGAGTGGGAGTTTCTGTGGAAGCGCTCCCAAGCCATACCTGTTCGAAAAATTAGAATGAAAGCCGAATGGCTCGAATTACAGGGAGAGTTTGCTCCTTGAAATAAATTGAGTGAAAAAAATAGTTTTTTTCTGATTTGTGTGTGCATGTGTACTATAGAAGAGGGAGAATAGAGGACAAGGGGAAGAAGAGGAGAGATATAGAGGTGTGATTGTGCACAGAAAAAATAGACATACAATATCGGTGTGACAAAAACTATAAGAGTGCTCGGCAAGAGTAGAATCTGCTCGTTTTTGAACGAAGTTTGTTCCCACACTAAAATGAACAAACATTCGCGCGAATCCGAGGAATAGAATTTTCTTCTATTATTTATTCTACGGAGTTTTTCGGAGGTTTGCATTGCCGTAATAACTAGCCGAACGTTTTTTTCTCTCTCTCTCTCTCTCTTTGTTTATGTCAGCCGTTATTTAACTAGGAATATTGCTCTCCCATAGTTCTCTCCCATTTTTTTTGCATTTCTCTAGGTAAGAGATCAATGATCTAGTATTGACAATATCATTCCAAGGGTTTTTTTATTGCATATTTATAAAATCCTATTTCGGATTTTTATTGTCATGAAGATAAATATGGATTGGATTTTCTGAGACAGATTTAAGGAAAAGTCAAAAGTTGAATTTCCACGTAACCGGAACCCGACACCACAACTAATAATAGCCAGGATAAATTGCAAATCTAAGCGAATCTTGCAACGCTACGTCCCTTCTCTCCGGTTTATGGCCAGATTGGAGGATTCCATTTTTATTGTTGTTGAAGATTACAACGAACGTCATTTACATACATCAGCATTACAACAGTCTTTTATTTCACACATAAACAAACAAACAACTATTTGGGATTTTTTTTTTCTCCACAGGTTTTACCACCTTTTTTTGTTTTCTCTTTTTTTTTGTGAAATTCCAAACTCAACGACAATCGAAAAATATGCTCATCGTTTAATATTTACCGGATACTTCCCGACTCAAATTTACCAAAAGATATGAAAAAATAACTACGGATATTGTGCGACGTGAAACTCTTGCCGCCCGCATCGGATATTAATAGAAAAATCTGCGCTGTTATAAAGGCACACCGTGCCCACAGAGAGCGAGAGAGGCAGAGAGCACAAACAAATAAATTGTAATGAGATGACACCAGAAAGGAAAGAAGAATTTTAAAGTGTCACTTAACAAAAATATTTATGGGTTTACACTTTCGCTTACACTTACATATGTATATAGGTCGTGTGTTGTATGTCATCCACTTTTTATTATGTTCGGGGTGACTGGGTTTCGAAATGCGACAACGGGATTAAAAATAGCTTCGTAAAGTATATGCTTGAGGTGTTAACACACTATGTGTGTGTGTACAAAAAGAGCAAGGAGAGAAGGGCGTATAATCAACGTCACTACTAATCCGTTCCATAAATAATATCCCATACTTAACTACATACATTGAAGGCTAATCAAGTATTAATTCATTTAACCTCTCCAACCGCCTCAGGGCAACATCTTTCATTAGAAATTTCAAAGGATCTAATCTCTCCGACAAATATTTAATCTTTGACATTCAAAAAGAAAACTTAACAAGTAATCTTCAGATTACAATCTCTTTTAGAGAAAATTTGCACTTTTAATTACAAAGAAAATAATTCAATAAAGAGACAATAATTTCTGCATCCTTTTTTACACATGAGAATAAAGCTCTCCCTGTACCTCTAATTTTCCTTAAAACCCAAAAATGCGAAACAAAAACAAGCAATTAAAACTTTGGTATTTCATTTACTAAAAACACAAAAAAAAGTTCATAAATTTTCATTTTTAATTAAAAAAATATTTGAAAATCTTCCAAGAATTTAAACCACAAATTACCGAGCAAAATTAAGAAAAAAACTTTAAATCTATTTTTCATTTAAACCCACTAAGAAGCTAAATATGAAAAAAGGCTTAGAAATATTAAACACAAACCGCAAATTTCTGGCTAAGAACATTACAAGAAAAATTCTTCATATTTTCTGGCTGGAAGAAAATGCCAAAAATACTGCTAAAAAAAGAGAGAGAAAGTTGGGGGGAAAAACACATGCTGGCTTTTGAGAAATTGTTGTCTATTAACATTAAACTTTCAACCACAATATGGGCCCGAAGTGCTACAAAAATGAAACCAAAATGACACAACATATTTTACGTTTATGTAAATTTTTAATTTTGTTAATACCACAGCCAGCCACGGCGCTCACAAATGCCACGCAAAGGACATGCGAGCGAACACACATATTCAGGTCATAATTTAAACAAAAGCATGCTGAGAGCGAGCGCGCACAAGGCATTCAACAAGGCCATAACAAGCGGCAAGTCAATGGGAAAACAACTTCAGCCAACGTTAAAAAAAAAGAGTTAAGACTCGGTACCAGCCACCAGGACAACAGCAACAACCACGGGAAAGTGCGACTAGTTTTTAGCATTTGCTTCTAAGATATGTAAATGAGATTTTTATCTCTGCCATCCATGTGTGTGAGTGTACATATGTGGCGGGAATTTCAAGGACCCGTCTTAATGGCGTTTCAAATGTCTTCCACACCTCCTTCCGCTTGCTTCTTTGCCGCTCCATATGTTCAATGCCATATTTTGTTTTTGGCCAGAATGATATGGGAAAATACCTTTTTGTTGGCAAATGGTATTTAAGGACGAGAGAGAGAGAGTGCGAGTTTGAGAGAGACTGAATACTTCCACCCAAAAAATTTGAATGTTATTAACCCTTTAATTGCAGATGGGACCCATGGGACCTTCTCGATTAGACAATGCATTTGCATAGGTTTCTAAATGAAGCAACATTTTTCCGCTGGACTTCGAGTTGATAATAAATAACCTACTGACCCAGTCTAAAATTTTAGTTAAGCAAAAATTGACAAAAGAAGAAATCTTCTGCACCAATTTTCACTATAAATTTGAGAAGAGACTATATATCTAGATTTAATTGTTTTATTACATTCAAAATTTTACGAACCTCCCTAACAAATTTTCAACATTTTCAAAGAAAATAACTTTCGGCACACCAAGAGAAAGGATAATCCTATTTTGATCTAACTTAGCAAATACTAATCTTTGTATCAGTGCTAGGTCAGGACAATATCGGTCCACTACATTCAGTACCTCTCCTACAAAGGGTCAACATTTTGAATAATTATAACTTATAAAATGTGATGTAAGAGTCCGATTGTCTTCAAATTACACACAACACAATATTTTTATTGACCCAAAGTCTGGTGTAAAGATGAAATATATTCGTCCACTCCTTCTGGTACCTCCCTCACATAGGGCCAACATTTTTTATGTTCATGAAGCTCATACAACACAAAATTAACATCCGATTCTATTCAGACTTGGCACATCGAAAGATCTGTTATAAAGATGGTACGGATCGGACCATTCCTTCTGGTACTTCCTCCAACAAGAGTCAACGTTTTGAACAACCAAAACTAACATAAAATCCAAAATAAGCATCCGGTTCTCATTAAATTAAAAACAACACAATATTTTCATTAACCTAAGGTCTGGTGTGAAATTGGGATATTTCGGTGCCTCCCCCACAAAAGGTCAACATTTAACATAAAACGCGAAACTAACATCCGATTCCATTCAGACTTCTCAATATTACCATAAAAGCAAGATCTGTTATGAAGATGGTACCATTTCTGCTGGTACCTCCTCCACATAGGGTTCAAGATTATTAAAGAATAAAATGCCCAAAGAAAGCGGAATAAACATCCAACTCTCTTTAAATTTCAAGCACAAAAACGTTTTGGCTAACACAAGATATGTTCTCAAGATGATATATATCTGCAAACCACTTTTTCTACCTCACTCACAAAGGGTCGCCTATTTCAATACTTGTATCTGTTATAACTTGCCAAACAACTCGGCGATTCTTTATAACTTAATATATCTAAATATTTCTTCGGTCCGCTACATCTAGTACCTCACGCATATTTCCTCATTTTCCAAAAATTGCATATATCTCATATAAAGTATAGAAATAGGTAAAGAGAAGAGGTCTATCGGTTATAAAAGGGTTAACTACCACAAACATGGAAAGGAGAAACTCTTAGTCTCTCCCTCTCTCTCCTCCTCGCATTCATTCGCATTCTCAATGCACTACTTACAGCTAAGTTAGTTACCCCATTAAGTGAAATCTGAAACGACTTGTTTGGCCCCGAAACCAACAACACCCCATCCCCCTCCTTCCTCACATACTCCTTGTTTTGGAGGTTAACATTGTTTTATGTAGGCTAAGGATATGTGAATATAAATTGGATTTTTTCGCTTGTCAGTGTAAAATGACAAACCTCATTGTCATGTGTGGAGGGTCTGACACGCCAGCCAGCCAGCCAGTCATGGATTTGCAAAACAAGGATTGGGCAAGAGGCAGCATCAGCGGTCATGGAATTTTGGCAATTCTGTTGTGTAATCTTAACAAAGCAGTTTACACTTTAATTAAAATTTAAATGAACTTTACCCATGATCCTGCGTTCTCTTCCCTCGACTCCCTCGCTCCCTCCCTCCCTCCCTCGCAATCCAATGCAATGCAAATGGAATATGGAACATAATAAAAAAGGGGTTTCGCTTATGCAAACAAACCGAAAACAACACATAAAATTTCTTTAGCCATCCTTTGTTGCTGTTAGTCTTAAATTACAGCTTAAAATTTAATAACAAGATTTGGTTATTCCCCCAACGTCCCCCGACACATCCCGCACAATTCATAATTGTAGCCTGAGAATTTAATTAAAAAATGCGTCGATTTTTTAACTGTTGCCTCCCGAATGTTGGGCACTGTCGCAGTGCAAAGGAGAAGAGTTGTTGTTGTTGTTCATTCATCAAAAGGATAAAAAGAGGAAAGCAATTAAAAGTTATTATTTTATGCTTGAGGTATTGTGAAATAAAGCCACTCTATGCATGAAACAAATGCATGACGGTGTGCGTGTGTGTGTGAGGGTGCGTGAGAGTGTGTGTGTCAGGGCCACATTGCTGTGGTAATTTTAAAGGAAAACAATATTTTTACATTATCCACATTTACAAAAAAACAACATGAATTATTCATGAAAGGACGAGCCATGGTCAGGAGACAGTGTGAACTGATTGACCTTTTCGCTTTATTATTCTCCTTAATTGGCCATTGGCAAATGACTTTTCAACGAGACAGCAAACGAAAAAAATTAAAAACAAAAATTAATTAAAATTAATGCTAATTAGTGACGGCATGATTCAACGAAATATTCTATTATCATCCTTTTGCTGAAAAACATCCGGATGGATGGACAATGTGATAGATGGGTCACACTTTGCAATTAACATATTTGTATCACAGCAGAGAAACCGCTGTTAAGCGTTAGATGGGAAGAACTCTGACAAAATATTTTTCTTTAAGCAAAACAATGAGCTAGGCTTTTCCCAGCCGATGCTGGATTTGCATACCTTCAACATTATCCATATTTATAGCCTGGGACTTAAAACTCTTAACTCTACCCATGTGCAGCATTAAATTGCCACATTTATCCTCATTGTAATTCAAATAGCAAATGTATTTTACTTCAACAATCTCCAAAGTTCAAATGCTTCTTAAAATAAACCATCAATCAATGAACCCCTTTTCCATTTCTTGGTATATCCTTGAAAATATTGCAGATGATGATTGCAATTTTTTCTCACCAGTCCAGTTTTAAAACAAATTTATGGCTTTCAGATTGGACACTCACACATTTATGGTAAAATTTTAGTTTTGTTCCGACATTAAGGAGGGAGCAAAGCAAGAGGAAAATATAGAAATACAATTCTTCCCTCAAAAAAAAAAAAAAAAACATTGTATACGTAGGAATAGGGATGCTTACCATAAGATATTTATAAATTAAATGACTTACCTGGAAAGAAAAAAGGATAGTAAATATGTTAATATAAAGCATAATAATAAAAAAATTATCGACCCTTTTAGGGGGAGGTAGGCCAATATTGTTCACATATCAAATTAACAATGTGTCAAGTTTTAATAAATTCGGATATTGTATTCGCTTTCTGTAAAAAGTCTTATTTATATAATTTAGTGCGTTTTTTTGGCAAAAACATAAGGAAGTGTAAAGTTTGGACCAAATCGGATTCTTTTTTCGAGAGTAATCAAGAGTACGCCCCAACCCATCCAGACAGACATTTTAAGCCATATCAAATGATATATGCCCTCCGGAGCCATACGGTTAAGGGTATATAAATATACTTTAGTTGAACTTCTGGTTCCTCTACAGGACGACATTGATGGATTTATTTTATAAAAAATCATAAAAAATGCTATGGCAATATCTACTCCACCCTTTCTATTGAGAGACCTTTATTACTTCTATAGACTTTTTAGATCTTCACTGAGAAGACCTTCAAGCAGAGCTCCACAATGCTCGTTTGAATGTGAAACTAGTTGAGAGTGAAACTAGCTCCTATTCGAGCCAGAGTACTTCCGTAGTTGGAAAAAAGAACACTCGATGATACTTGAATAAGAGCGAATATCCTTTTCTCGTTATCAGGTGGAAGAAAATTCGCTAGAAATGGAGGAGATTACTGGGTGAGATAAAAAAACTGCAACAAAGTCAAATGCCATAATTTTTACATTTCTTTTCAATTTTATTGAATGAAAGCAAAAAATGTCGGAAATAGCATAAACTTTTAGAATAAGTTTAGATTTGTTCGAATTGGTCACCTTTGGCACGAATTCAGGCCTTTATACTGCCAATGAAACCATCACACGCTGCCCGAATGTTGCTCTGCGGTATTTTGGCCCATTCCCAGCGAAGCGCTTGCTTGAGGTGATCGACACTTTGGTATTTTTTAGTGCCAACCTTGCGTTCCAAATACTCCAGATACAATAGCGCAACAGATTCGCATCCGGGGTTTTGGTGGCCATTGTGCGCTGGAAATGAAGCGAGGAACCTCATTTTGTAACGATTCTTGGTTGGGACGCTCTGAGTGCGATGGTGCTGTGTCCTGTTGAAATATCCAAGGTCTGCCGCCAAAATGTTTGCGTGCCCAAGGTATTAATACACCCTCCAGAATATTTTCGCGATAATATTCTGCATTTATTCTAATGCCACGGTCGATTAATACGAGCGGAGGGCGACCATCGGTTGTTTTGGCTGCCCACACCATCACCATGGCCGGCGCTTGAGTTCAGCAACTCTTTATTCTTTCTGTTGCGGTGTAAGTTCTTGCACTTTTTGGGATTTCAATGTCTTTACGCCGAGCTCATTTTTCAATATTTGCCGAATGGAATATTGCGATACGTTCAGCTCACGAGCCATTTTTCGGCCACTGCGACGCGGGTTTCGATCAAGTCTTTTCTTTACTTTTTGAACCATTTCTGCTGATGTTGCTGTTTTCTTCCGTCCACTTCCTTGACGTCTGGCTACGCTAGCAGTATCACTGTAACGAGCGGTGGTACGAGACACAAAAGATTTATTCACATTTAAATGCTGGATTTCCCTAACAATAGCCACTTGTGGTTTTCCAGCCAAATATAAAGAAATCACACTATCACGCTTAAATTCCATCACGAATAACTTTTTGCTGGAAAATTCTCACCAAAAATGCTTTTGTACGCTTGTAAACAATATAATGAGCTGTTACTGGAATAATTTTAACAGCTGTCGGACGCGAGGCTTAGTAATGACAGCAGTCTGGAGTTGGTTGCAGTTTTTTTTTCATCTCACCCTGTAAATGTAAAAAATCGACATCCAATACCCATTCTATTGTACCACAAGGATATGATTCTCTTCTCCTGGCTTGTAAAATTTTTCGAAAAAAAATTACTTTAATTTCCTTTGGATCATCAATGAATGACTTCAAATATCTCCCCTCTGGCTGGTGCTGGGTGTCACATTTGATTTAGATGTTGATGTTTTAACTTTATATCCTTTCGATTTACATCTATCATCCTTTGTGATGAATGGGTCTTTAAGGAAAAACTCCTATAAAAATGGAACAACCACAACAATACAAACAACATGTCAAGTAGAATTCATGTTTGGATTGCCGAAAAAGGAATTCTTAACAGCTTATTGCCAAACTCGAAGATCTGTACAAGCAACATGCTATAGATATTACCACTTACATACATACACACACATATTCGGCGATGGCTGAATGCAGACCAGCATTGTAACCGAATTTGCCAAACACCTGCTACACGAACATCATAATACACCTGGATTTTTAGATTTTATTTCATACTCGGTATTATTTAACATTTAACACCTCGATAAACATATTACGGGGAGGGAAAGGAGGTTGCGAGGTAGAATGTTCTGTTATTTCGTGTTGTGGCAATAGATACCGAAACATACCGAAACCTCCTACCCCATGAGCTACCTTCATCTCGGCCACAGCAGCGGAGTGCAGATGGAAGGCACTACCTTGCCAAATCTGATGTTCTAACACTTGCTTAAAATATCAATTTCATCAGAGTGGAACGAACGAAGAACAAAATGCCATTAAGAAACCCGAAATACATAAATAAATACATGATTAAACATGAAAAATTTAAACAATACAATACCAACGCACAAACTCCTTGTAAACACAAGACACGCACACACACACACACACAATGTTGTAGTTCTGAAAAGTATTCGATGGAAAAGAAATCAACACACGATTACACAAAATCAACTCGCCTCATTGCAGGATGAAGGCGGACGGACGGAGGTGGCTTGGAAATCTCTTAACTGAGTTGTGTATTTGTGCAGAATTACCTGTATTTTATGAAAGTAAAAACATCCACACAGACACATACGAGTACTTCTATTTGTTTTTCTCACCCAAACTCATGGCAGCTCCAAGGAACTCATGTCGCCCGAGGAAGCCATGTTCCACACCCTCTCAAATAAATACTTTAAACTTTGATTGTTGTTTTATTTTATTAGAAGGTTTTTAGAAATTAAAATTTATGTAAACGACACAACACTTACATGATCTTGGGTGTACGTTAGGGTGGGCAGGAAACATTATTTGATTTCAAAACAAGTTAAAAAGCAGTAAGTTCAGCTGAGCCGAACATTGAAAACCTTCCAACATTTGGAACGAATTTGGAAATTTCCAAAAAAAAATCCGTTAAAAAAATCTGTTAAAATCTTAAAAAGTCGTTATATTGGGGTGTATACGAATACGTGGACATGCATAGGCAACTTCCGTCATAAGCCATTACAATAATCGAATACGAAATTTGAAAAAAATCCGTTATATAATATAGCTAAAATTATCAAAATACCGAATATAGGGAGATACCGTTATATCCGGGCTGGGGCGAGACCTGGACCTGCACAGATAATTTTCTGTCATAGACTGACGAAAACTCTAAATACGAAATTTGAAATATCACCGGTGAAAAGTCATCGAAATACCTTTGTATGGAGGCTATACAAAGACGTGGGCCTGCATATGCAATACTTAAACGAAATTTGTGTCAACTCCTGTGAACAACGTTCCTAAAATCGTCAAAAAATCGAATATCTGGACCAAAATAGACATTTCTGTTCCAGGAGGTAAAGTGCTTAGAAAGAACTTCTAGTATGGATTTTTAAACAATTTCATTGAAAAATGTAGCTAAGATAATCAAAATACCGATTATAGGGATGTACCGTTGTATGGGGGATATATACGATATCGTGGACTTCAGGAGGTAAAGTACTCAGAAGGAACCCCTTTTGTGGATTTTTCAGACACTTTCATTGGAAATTTTGGCTACATTTGGCAAAATACCGAATTACAGGTGGTATCGTTATATGGGGTGCTATCTTTGAACTTGACCTTCCTGCAGACAAAAGACTGATCTGGGCAAAATTTTAGTTTCCTATCTTTATCCGTTTTCAATCTAGCTTGATTGCAAAAGAGGGACGGACGCACAGGGCTATACCGTTTTAATCAGATCAATAATATACAGGGTGAGATGAAAAAACTGCAACCAACTTCAGACTGCTGTCATTTCTAAGCCACTCGTCCGACAGCTGTCCAACAGGACTCAGCACCATCGCACCCAAGAATGGGATTCCTCACTGCATTTCCAGCGCACAATGACCACCAAAATCTCTGGATACCAATCCGTTGGACTATTCTTTCTGGAGTACTTTGGAAAGCAAGGTTGACACTAAAAAAAACCAAAATGTCGATCACCTCAAGCAAGCGTTTCGCCGGGAATTGGCCAAAATACCGCAGAGCAACATTCGGGCAGCGTGTGACGGTTTCATTGGCCGTTTGAAGGCCATAATTCGTGCAAAAGGTGATCAATTCGAAGAAATCTAAACTTATTTTAAAATTTGTTGCTATTTCCGACATTTTTTGCTTTCATTCAATAAAGTTTAAAAACAAAATAAAAATTATGGCGTTTGACTTTGTTGCAGTTTTTTTATCTCACCCTCTATGTACTTAATTAGATCTAAAATTATTATTTCGACAAGTTACAAGCGGCATGGCGAACTTAATATACCCCCCATTCTAGTTGGGTATGGGAGTTATAAAAATATTTAATTTTTGTCAATATTCCATTAATACATTTAAAATTGCGAGTCGAATTTTTACCTGATATGAAATGACGAAATTTCGATTCACCCTATTCCACATTGGATACGTGATAGCATAGGTGGGTGTGTGAAGCTGATATTTCTCTCAAAAGTTTTGTTTGCTTTAGCAGGAATTTAAGTAAAATATCACAAAAAACTTGAGAACGTGTGTACGTGTGTTTACATATATATCTGTGTGTGTATGTGTTGTATTTGTATAATTGTATGATTTGATATTTGGCAATATTTGTCTAAAGGTATGCAGCCAGTAAAATAACAAATAAATGTCTCAGAATCGTATTTATATTACCGTTTACTTTGTATGTGTATGTATGCGTGTGTGTTTGTACTTGTGGGCGAATAATCACTTATTCGAACGTAAATACAAAACTCCCACATCCTTATACATACACGCATACATGCATGCACACACACACACACACACACACCTTCTCATCTTCACATACCTATAGACAATTGTAATGCCAAAATAACACTCGGATAAATACAGATTTAAACAAGAATATCAAGCAGATGAATAAAGTTTTACAGAGAGATAGGAAAAAAGTGAGCGAGAGAGAGACAGAGAGGAAGAAAGAGAGAAAAAATTAAAGTGAATCGTAGTGTGTTGTTATTTATCTGTAAAGAAGTGAACACTGATTGCTGTTGTATTGCAATCAAGCGCTCATCAAAGCAATGACGAAAACCCAACAAAAAAAATTGAATATACAATGAGAGAAAATTGAATATACAATCTAGAGCGGATATAAAATATTCAAGTTTTTCAAGGGATAAACAATCTCATAGAAATATTGAAAATTTACATTCATTTCAGGGATTAGAAGCCCATCAATTCTGGGTTTTGTACAAAATATTACAAAACTGCTTATTTTCCAGGGCTGCGAAATGCTCGATAATTACTCTCTATTTCCAGTTCAAGAGAGAGGATCGTGTGAGTAAAAAACCAGAAATCGAGTACACCCCATTTTTCTATGCCACTCGTATAAAAGCTTTGCTCGCTTTCGAGTAGTAGAACGGTTTTTTTTTTTTTCTCCGAGTGTATCCTCGCAAAACAAAACCACTTTTATTTCACATTTTATCAACTACAAATGCATTTTGCACCAACACAACGCCACTCACATGCACTTATCCTTTGAATGAAGACAAAAGTGAAATAGCTTTCTTTGCCTCAGCTTTAAATACCTTTCAGCACACTTCAAAGCCATGCCGGGGGGAGGCAGCCAAGTGGTCTCTTTTCGACAAAGCCAAACAGGATGTTGGGGAATTACTTTGAGGTGTTTTGAGAGAATGTGAGTTGCATTAAATTAATATACATATATACAGAAATTCTCTGGCTTTTACTCACCCCTTGCACCCCCTTTTGGCTATTTTTGTTGGATAATTACTCCAGCTAAGCTGCATATTCCCAATATAGAGTTGCAGGATGGTTTCTCTTTCTCTCTCATCACAAATTTCGAACTCGTGGATTAAATTTGTTGCCAAACTATTGCTAGGGTCAAATGAAAAGGTTACCCCTCCTGGCCATGGTAACTGATTCAAGATATTTTTAACGTAATTCTCTGGCATTTATTACAAAAATCCTCAACTTTTAAGCCATAATTTTCAAACTTTCTTTGCAAAGTGTCTAGAAATATTAGAAACCAGACATGAATGGTCGTCTGGCCTCAGTTTCTTTTCCCTGAATTTCCCCTCTAAGGTAAAACGTCTTGGGGCCAACGTATTTGTTCGGCTTTTCTATTCGATATTTCGTCTGTCCTTCCGTCCGTCCCTCCGCCATTGTTGCGTGATTGTATGCCTTGAACTGAATAAATACACAAAGTTTTAAGGCACGCACGTACGTGCAAGTATTCAGTTTCGCAATTTTGAGGCCATATAACATCCTTCGTCTCCATGCCACCACATCACCGCGCCCCGCCACTCCATTGGCCACGGCCACAAGATGATCCATAAAATGTTTGCAAAAATACAAAAGTGAATGGCCGAACGATTGCGTGGAGTAGAGGTGGAGACAGCGGAGAAGGCTAGGTAAACGTTTTAGAAATCTTTAGACGCAGCTAAACAACCGCCAGTCAAGTCTTACAAATAATTGACAAGCCAAACAACTCAAATGCGGAAGCATAAACATGCAAACCTGCCTCCTCTCACTCCCATCATCCGCCATCACCCCTCCATCTATTCATAGCAACTCGCATAAAATACCTTGAATAGGCGAATCTAAAGGACTTTTGAACAATGGCGTGGTGAGCATACATATACACACATACACATACACCCATATGCCCACACACATATGGCTTTATTTTGTGGCCCATAAGAAATATAGAAAGGCTGGCGGTAAGCCGCATTTGAATGGATATCTGAGAGTGATCAAAAGAGAAATGCATTCAAATTAAATTTTTCTTTTCTTGAGTAAGGCAAATTTTCAGAATTTAAATAGGTAAGAAAAGAAAGTGTACAAAAAAGCTCCATAAAAAGCAAATCTTACAAATTATTTCATCGAAGCTGAAAATTAGTTAATTGCCACAACATGAGTGGTCATCCAATAGTGGATCTTAGAAAATATTTGGGAATAGTAAAAAAAATAATTATTTTGTTTTAAATATCTGAAATTGGTTATCATACTTTTAAGAGTTTCTAATATTTTAAATTCAAATTGCCTTGCAACAAAAATAGCCAGTCATCTATTCACACCCCAATAACGAAACATTTCTATAAGCCATTAATTTTCGATAAACAAAACGACAAATTACCAACAAAAACTAAAAACATGACCATGCCAACAGACACAAAAGTATGCTCGCAAATACAGGCACAAGCGTTAGCCCAAAACTATGCAATAATTTGTTAAGAACAACAAGCCAACAAAATGTGCCAGCAGACACCAGACAGAACAGCAAACCCTAAATAACCAAATGGTTGCACTAAATTTTCTAGCAAATTTTCAAAACAATAAAGGAGTTCAAATTTGGAATTTATAAGGCGGGAGGTGATTTGTGAACCAAAAATTATTCTGCCGAATTGCAGCCAGGTTAAATTCCAAGTTTTAATTTAAAAAAAATGGAGAACATATTAAATACGCAAATTTCTTTTGTTCAGAGACACACAACAGAATTTTATCTGGATTATCTTGACCCAGCCTTGAGTTATGGTTATTAAAACTGTTGACCCTTTATGGGAAAGGTACCGAAGGTTAGATAACCTAAGATTGATATAAATATTACATGTCAGATTTGGACTATTTATATGAGATATGTGAAAATATGCGTGAGGTAACAGATACAGCGGACCCAAATATTTCATTTTCATATTTCATCTAATACAGATAAAAATATTGGTATGTTCAAAATTTAAAGGAGACCTTGCGTTTATGGAAATATTGAGATGTACGAAGTCTGAATGGAATCCGATATTAAGTTCGCTTTTTATGAGCTTTACGGATATTCAACATTTTGAGCCTTGGTGGGGTAGGTGCCAAAGGAGTCGACCGATATAACCCAATTTCACACTAGACCTTAGGTTAATAAAAGTATTGTGATGTGTTTAATTTGAAGAGAGCCGGATGCTTATTTCGGATTTTATAATCGTTTTGGTTATTCAAAACTTTGACTTTTTGTGGGGGGAGGTGCCAGAAGGAATGGTCCGATCTCTACCATCTTTATAACAGATCTTTCGTTTATGGAAATATTTCGTGTTTTACGAGCTTCGTGAATATTCAAAATTTTGACCCTTTGTGTGGGAGGTACTTGATGCAGTGGACCGATATTTTTCATTTACGCTCCTGACCTAGCACTGATGCAAATATTAGGACTCGCAAAGTTGGAGCAAAATCGGATTATCGCTTCTCTTTCTGTGCAGAAATATATTTCTTGAAAATTTCGACCTTTTGTGAGGGAGGTACCAGAAGGAGTGGACGAATATATTCCATCTTCACACCAGACTTTGGGTTAATAAAACATTGTGATGTGTGTAATTTGAAGACAATCGGATTCTTACATCCCACTTTATAAGAGTTATAATTATTTAAAATATTGACCCTTTGTGGCGGAGGTACTTGACGGAGTGGACCGATATTGTGCATTTTCTATTTTTGGCCAATATATTTTTCGTGTTCTTATCTGCAATATTGCCAATAACACTATGTAACTAAAATCAACGGATTCCATCTGATAATTTCGAAAAATGTGGTGGGAGGCGCACAGTGTTATATCCCCCCTAAAAAACTTATCATCTTCTTGTAGTCAAAAGCATATCCACAATTCATTTCACTGGCAGATTAGATGATCGTCCCTCCTCCTTTTTTGTTTTCCGTAACACATCTTCAAACAACATGAGATTGTTTGTCCTCCCTCCATGCAGAGAGAGGAAGACGACAATGTTATAAAAAAAGAAACAAAAAGGAAAATGAGTAAAAGAAAATTATGTTTTCCAACAGTGTTTTGAAGAGACAACAACTACTGATTACAGTTCGTCTAAGCAGCAAATATATTTGAGTGTTTGTGTGTGAGTGTTTGTGGGTTTAACGGATGGGGGAAGAGTAATGTTGTCACTTCCGACTACTTTACAACTACGACTTAATCCACTACTAAAGACCATTTGATGTTCAAAGAACGAAAAAAACATAGCGAGGGAATGCGAGAAGAACACACACACACTCACACACAAGGAGGCCATAGTTAACATATCACACTGGAGATACGAGAGGGAGGACGAGGTGGAACACCAGCATGCATATTTCTACTGGCTCTCCTCATAAATTCAAAATGCGTAGCAGGATGAGACAAAAACAACAACAGCAGCAGCAATCGCAACAATGACAAGAATAATGACAAAAACGAAGAAAAAGAAACGACAAAGTACTTCACCAGAAGTGAGTGGGCGAGCAAATGAGTCAGTCGAAAGGATGGCTGGCTGGCTGGCTGGCTGGCTAAGCGTGCTGCTCCTGTAAAAATGTTTGCCTAGGTGTTGCTGTTGTTAGAGTTAATGTTCAGAAAACGAAATGTGATTCTAACACGCCATACGCCACACGAACGCAGAGACACATTCCAACAATATGACGCACTGCAAGCGCATGCTAATGGACCTCGCGACAAAGGCGACAAAACGAAGTGCGAAGAGAATTTCCAAATACCTAAACGTCCTTGAGCACGAACACATTTCACACTCGAGGCAAGAAAGCCGAGAAGAGCATAACAAGGCAGACGACAACAGCAAAGACATCATCATAACGGTTGTAATGTTGTCGGGCCAAAAGTGTCATGACTGCCACACACACACACACACACTCACGCCGAACACACGGGCCATCGAAATGCTGAACACCACTTGAATGCGAGAAACACACTCGTTAAGATACTCTTGCAACACCGTCAAGCCGCAGTGGCAGTAGCAGTGGCAATAGCACCAACATCAGCACCGAGATGCTGTTGAAGCCTCGTTCCATGCAGCCGTACAGCCGTTGGCAGTAAAGTTAAGTGATGTGTTCAGAATACACAAACGCACGAACACACACACACATACATACATACATACACACTCATACAAACACCGATAAATGCTTAAATCATTTCGAAATTCAGATTGAATGTTACCACAGCACAAAGGCAATCTCGGCAATCTTAAAGATATTGAACAAATTACAAAATTGCTGAGAAAGAGATAAAGTCATCCATACAGCGAAGAGAGTGGGAGCGAGAGAGAGAACAAACACACAGAGAAGTAAACAATTTTAATTTTGAAAATTATGTTGAAGGTCTTTAAAGGGAAAGTATGCTTTTATGTTTCCTTCTGGAGAATATCGAAAACGGAACCAAAATGAGAATATTTCACTTTAAGGTCAGGATAACTGAGCCGTTTAAACTACGCCTAAGTACAACATGAGATCCGCATGAAGATCACATGTATGTTATGGGGCTTCAATTTTCTCTAAAATTGAAGCTTAAGTCAGACTCTAAAAATTGCACAACTTTCCGAATGAAGTCCTTGGCGGGAGAATATTTTTTACAACCTGTCTCTTACTTCTCTGGATTTAGTTTATGTCACGTATGTGTGTCAGCGTAAAGTATACGCCATAGTGGTGGTGTGAAATATGTAATACGACCACATGCGTTGCTTTACCGAAAACACCTGAGAAGTAATCATTTCTAGAATTTTGTTCGAAATGCACCATATTTCAAGGCACAAGAACAACTTGGCCAAGTTTTATTTAAAACTGGCTCTTTACGTAGGGCGTTACGAGGCAGGTTTCACCGATATTTCCCACTTTCGCTTCCAGCTTAAACGAAATATAAATATCAATGGCAGAATGGAAGGACCTATACGTTCCATCTTTGCAAGTCTAACAGAAATATTTTATTATATTTATCGAGGCCCTAATGTATTTACATTCTATGACAGATATTCAGGGTGAGGTAAAAAAACTGCAACAAATTTTCATTAAATTTCCTTTTAAAGTCTATTAAATGAAAGCAAAAAATGTCGGAAATAGCATCAAATTTTAGAATAAGTTTAGTTTTGTTCGAATTGGTCACCTTTGGCACGAATTATGACCTTCAAACGGCCAATGAAACCGTCACACGCTGCCGAATATTGCCTGCGGTACTTGGGACCATTCCCAGTGAAGCGCTTGCTTGAGGTGATCGACATTTTGGTATATTTTAGTGCCAACCTTGCTTTCCAAAATACTCTAGACACAATAGTACAACGGATTGGTATCCGGAGATTTTGTGCGCCGGAAATGAAGCGAGGAACCTCATTTTGTAACCATTCTTGGGTAGCGTGTGCTGAGTGCGATGGTGCTGAGTCCTGTTGGAATGTCCAAGGTCTGCGCCCAAAATGTTTGGGTGCCCAAGGCTTTAATACACCCTCCAGAATATTTTCGCAATAATATTCAACATTTATTCTGATGCCACAATCGATTAATACAAGCGGAGAGCGACCATCAGCTGTTGTGGCGGCCGACACCATCTCTCTGACCAGCGCTTGAGTTCTGGTGGCCAACCGAAGGTGCACATTTTCAGCTGACCCCTTTGGTAAACACAATCATATTGTGTGTTTACAAAATGCTGGAAAAGGAATTTTTTCCCATCGGAGAAAACCAAATTCAGCAGTTCACCTCTTTCGACCAAGCGAAGCAACTCTTTAGCTCTTTTGAGTCTATTTTCTTTCTTCAAAACATTAAAAATTATGTTGCAATTATTACAGTTCTACCACCACCCCGCGCATTACTCAAAAGGCCCAACTCCCAAAATTCTTTTCAAATTAATATCTCCTACATACTCCAGCAATTTTTTCTAATCGTTAAGGTCTATTCTTTTTAAAAGAATGCCCCTCCAGCGCAACCTTGAACGTGTTTGCCATTTCCTTTCCTCTTGATTTATTGACGCTTTGGTGTTGTTCCTGTTCGTCCGTCATCCTCATCGTCGTCTTCTTTGTCGTCCATGTACGTATTCTATTACCTCAAACAATTTGAACGTTTCTTGTTGATTTCTTTGGGGAAACACATGTCATGTCAAGCCGAGTCAAAACTGTCAGTGCCATTTGAGTTGTGACATTGAAATTAATTTTTTGCTCCACTTCTTGGTTTTGTTTTTTTTTTTAAGGCAGTCGTTCAACTTTTTTTTTGTTGTTGTTATTGTTGTTTCTCCTGCTTCGCCTTGAAGCGAAAAATGAACGAACGAACGAGCGTATCTGTATAGAATGACAACACCAACTGTGACAGAAGTAAATTGAGTGTGAAGAAAACCGGAAAGGTAGCTTTTGGGCAGAACGATTATTATTGGTTAAGGTGTAGCATTACAAGCCAGGAATGCTCAGGTGGAAATTATGGTTTTCCAAATATAAAGTGACAAAGAATATTGTTAATTCTATTTGATGAACGTTTTGCGGGGGTTTACCAGAAGGAGTGGACTGATATTGCCCATCTCCCAACTCAATCTAAGTTTGACAATATTATTACGATGTACCAAGCTTGGATCAAATCGGATACTCCGTTCGAGAGTTATCGTGCACGCCATCCGGAGAGAGAGAAAGACAGACGGACATTGCTAGATCGACTCCAAATGTCCTGAAACGGATTTGGTCCAAAGAGAGACCTAGGGTCTAAAAATATTATTTCGATGATGCACATTTTGGCCGTATCAAATGATAGACATATGGATGGGGGTATTAAAAAACCAAACTAAATACCCTATTAGACTGAAAGAGTTTCCAACTTCTTGCAACACTCATCTTCTTCACACACACACATTCACATAATCTTCCATTCAACGATTACATCTTGCAAGGGAAATGTTTAATGTTGCAGAATAAATTTTATGAGCATACAAACAACAACAACAACAACAAACACAAAATAAGATCATTTTCCTATCTTATAGTTATTTTATCAAATAAACTTCAAACAAAACTAACTTTTAGTGAGTTATCTAAATAAAAAAGCAAAAAAAACACAAGCAACAACAACAACAAGGACAAGGCAAATTTTTATTTACGACAATCTTTAGAAAAGTTATTGTAGTAAAGTTTTTCCCCTAGTCGTTGCTCCAGCAAAGGCTCATCTATTTGCCAGAAATAATAACATTTACAGATAAAGCAGGAAAAGAGAAAAAAAGAAGAAGAAAGCAGGCAGCAAACAACTATATTTTCAAGAGGCTCAACAAAGGAATTTCGTTGTTGTTGTTATTGTTGTCGTCGTTGTTTGCTTGTTTTCAACGAGTAGCTGAAATGGCATACAGCACCAAGTATTCCCCAGAGTGAAATGAAAGCAAAAGTTGTTCGGCAGAAGTGGTAATACAACAAGACAAAAACAACACCAGCCAGCCCAAAAAAAAAATAAAAAAACTTCAAGAAAGTTATACATGTGATTATATGGTACCCCTTCCCCCCAAACCTATTTGAAAAGAGAGAGAGAGAAAACAACATTTGGATGATTCCAAGAGAAAAGCAAACATTTACGTGACTTAAATTTCACTTAGTCCAAGTTTGTAATTTTTTGTTCTCGTTCTTCTCCCCCCCTCTCCTCGTCTACTTCGTATGTTGTTGGTGTATTTGTTGGCCTACCATCATTACAGAAATATGAAGATGACAAACAGAATCGACCAAAACTTCTCTAATGTACATTAAAATATTTGTTTCGTACAATTGAAATGTAATTTATTTAGCCATACGAACAGAGTACACTGCGAAGGGCCTCAAAGAGGGGAGGAAAGAAAGAAGCCGAGCAAAAAAAGTTGCAAACAAAATGCAAACAAAATATCAAGTTCCATTTGCTTGCCAAGAACAAAAAAAAAAACAAAATAAAGTTTGCCAAAAAAAGGAAAGAAGAAAAACAATTTATTTTTCACGTTACAAACATTGCCTATATTTAGGCTGTAGTGGCAAACAAATATGGCATACGTTAAGGCTTTCGAAGGTAAGCAAGCAATATTACAGAAGATATTCGTAAATCAATTGTGCTTTGGAGCTTGGCACTGAAATCAAAAGAAATACAGGGTGAGACGGAAAAACTGCAACCAACTTCGGGCTGCTGTAAATTCTAAGCCACTCGTCCGACACCTGTTAAAATTTTTTCCAGTGACAGCTCATTCTATTGTTTACAGGCGTACAAAAGCATTTTGGTGAGAATTTTCCAGAAAAAAGTTATTCGTGATGGAATTCATTCTGAAAGCGAGATTTCTTTATATTTGGCTGGAAAAGCACAAGTGGCTATCGTTCGAGCACTCCAGCGTTTAAATGTGAATAAATCTTTTGTGTCTCGTAGTATCGCTCGTTACCGTGATACTGATAGCGTTGCCCAACGTCAAGCAAGTGGACGGAAGAAAACAGCAACATCAGCAGAAATAGGTGGAAAAGTAAAGGAGCGACTTGATCGAAACCCGCGTCGCAATGACAAGAAATGGCTCGTGAGCTGAACATATCGCAATATTCCATTCGGCAAATATTGAAAAATGAGCTCGGGGTAAAGCCATAGAAATTCCAAAAAGTGCAAGAACTTACATCACAACAGAAAGAAAATAGACTCAAAGGAGCTAAAGAGTTTCTTCGCTTGGCCGAAAGTGGTGAACTGAAAACATTCGTTGTGAAGCAGTTTGTAAACAAACAAAATGATCGTGCTTACTTGCCAAAGAGGTCAGCTGAAAATGTTCACCTCCGGTTGGCCACCAGAACTCAAATGCCGGCCATGGTGATGGTATGGGCGTCCATAAAAGCCGATGGTCGCTCTCCGCTCGTATTAATCGACCGTGGCATCAGAATAAATGCCGAATATTATCGCGAAAATATTTTGGAGGGTGTATCAAAGCCTTGGGCAAGCAAACACTTTGACCGCACACCTAGGACATTCCAACAGGACTCATCAAAAAAAGGGTATAAAAAACCGGGCATAGAAGACTACTCTACAAGAGTGGAGTCCTCAAGTGCATTTTACTCCCACTCAGAAACGAGCAGAGAATACTTGCTCTTATTCTTATGCTTCGAAATTAAATTTTTATTATTTTTTAAAGGGAAATTTAAAGGAGATCTCCAAAAATTGAGTGAATTTCACTCTATCCCTCTCTCTCTCACGAGTCGCGCAAAGCACAATCGCTGCATTGGAAAATAGAGTACAGTCGATTTCTTTTTCTACTCTTTCTATTTTTCTATTCCACTCGAACTGGAGTAAAATTCACTCGAATTTCGGAGCTCGACTTAAAATTTACCGTTCGCATTTGGGTTTCGGAGAATCCCTATGAAATTGATAATTTTGTATGGAATTAAAAATTATTAGTCTGTTCCAGAACTGAAACTACAACTTACTATTATAACCGATTTTTCTTTTATGACATCGGACAAAATTGCAAAACTAGTAGATTCTTGTTGGTTCTGGAAGAGAGCATATGTTACCTTTTTTTTATTTCAATCTTCCTTTATTTCCTTTTGCAAACTTAAATAAATTTTTGGATTCAACCTAGACAACATGTATTCACATGTGTAAGCCTAATACAAACCCATCCGCACAAATGACATCATAAATTATGCGTCTAATGGTCGATAAGCTAATATTCAATTAAACCTCATTTTCAAAACATGTGTCCCTGTGTTTTTGTTTTATACCCGACTGAATTACACATAAACTCATTTGAAAAATTTTATTTCATTAGCACGTCATATAACTAACTTAAGGCATGTTTATGGTGTTTACACTTAATTTGATTTACGTGACAATTTTTAAAGCTGCTACTCCTTTTTTTTTTCTTCTTTTTTTTTTTTTTTTTTTTGAGGTGCTGCCCAGTTTGGTAGCCACATTTTGCAAAGAAACGAAAAAAAAAAGCAGGCGAACAAACCAAACGAACATTTCAACAATTCAACCAAAGTGTTTTCGGGAGGACAACAGCAACAGAAACACATAAACCAAACCATAGATCTTCCGGCTGGCTTTGGTGTCCGTGTCCGTGTTGGCGTTGCTGTTGCTGTTGTTTGCCACACTCCGTATGCGGTTGCATATTATTTTGAGAAATGGCAGAGTAATAAATAAATTAATTTGGCTAGTTGTTGCCAAGAATTTTCGACCATTTCAACCACAAATACCGCCGTAACCAAAAAACATTGGTTTCCAACAAGTCATAGACTCACTCTCGGAGTTGTCCACGAGGTTGGGCAACAACATTGCCATTCCCAACTAAGTTGTTGTTGTCGTCGTCGTCATTGCCGCCGTCGTTTGGTTGGAAAACAGAGGGAAACCCAAATGAAGGCACAACAGACAAACTCACTGGAGCAGACCATAACAGTCCATACCAGACCAGTCAGACCGCATCAGACCAAATGCCAAAAGAAAATGGGAAAAGTTTGGAAATTTTCCGAGTTGCATGTGTGTGTGTGTGTGTGTCTCACACAGCAACACTGACACATACCAACAAAAGAAAACTATGAAAATGATAATAATGATTACAACTAGTGTGTCGAACATTTATGTAACGCCTCTCCTTACCACCACTCCACCCACCTCCCGCCGCAACTCGACAGACAAAGACAATAAACTTTTGAAAAGTTTAATTGTTTTTTTGCTTTTTCTTCTTTGTCGGAATTTCTCTGAGCTCGACAAAAAACGAAAACAACAGCAGCAAAGAATATTTACAGTTTATAACTGGAACAGCTAATATTTATGCAAAACACAATAGATTCATGCTTGGCGATTGTTTCGCTGCAACGAGAAAACGAAAAAACAAAACACTTTTCACCATCTCCATTAAGAAAGTTTTGGCCAACACTTTAGGAGAAGAAAGATGCAAAAAAAACGGACAAACTTTGTGACCAGAAGTTATGTTGGCGAATAGTTCTTGTTTTTGTTAGTTGTGCTGTTGACGAAAAAGAGAAGCATTACCTCCGAAATGAAAGAGAAACCTATTCATGACTCAGGGCTGACATGACAAATTATTGGATGTCCCTACATTTCGGCTTAATAGAAAGGTCTGATTATTTAATCAAATCTAAATATATCGCGAAAATATTCTGGAGGGTGTATTAAAACTTTGGGCACGAAAACATTTTGGCCGCAGACCTTGGACATTCCAACAGGACTCAGCACCATCGCACTCAGCACGCGCCAACCAAAAATGGTTACAAAATGAGGTTCCTCGCTTCCTTTTCAGCGCACAATGACCCCCAAAATCTCCGGATACCAATCCGTTGGACTATTGTGTCTGGAGTATTTAGGAAAGCAAGGTTGGCACTAAAAAATACCACATTGTGCAAGCGCTTCGCCGGAAATGGGCCAAAATACCGCAGAGCATCATTCGGGCAGCGTGTGATGGTTTCATGCATTGGCCGTCTGAAGGCCAAAATTCGTGGCAAAGGTGACCAATTCGAACAAATCTAAACTTATTCTAAAATTTGAAGCTATTTACGAAATTTTTTGGTAAAACTAAAATTTTGCAGAGACCAGTCATTTGTCTGCTGGCAGGTCAAGTTTAAAGATGGGCTATATCGGTCCACGATATCGTATAACCCCCATACAACGGTACCACCCGCTATTCGGTATTTGCCGCCGAATTTTTCAATGAAATCATCTGAAAATCAACACAAGGCGTTTCTTCTGTGTACTTTACCCCCTGGAAGTCTATATAGGTCAATCGAATAGCCCACATACAACGGCACCCCCGATATTCGACATTTTGACGATTTTATATGCATTAATAACCAGAGCTGTTTCAAATTTCGTACTTAGAGTTCGTAATGCCAGAAAATTGTCTATGTGGGTCCAGGTCTTCGTATGGACCCCATATATCAGTACCCTCGATATTTGGCGTTTTGACGATTTTAGGTACAATATTCACCGAAATTGTTTGAAATTTCGTATTTGAAGTTCCCAATAGGTACTGCAGCCTGTGACATGAAAATTTTCTATGCAGGTCCAGGTCTTAGTATAGCCCCGATATTACGGTACCTCTCGATATTCGGTATTTTAACGATTTTAGCTACATCATTCAACGTTTTTTTTTCAAGTTTCGTATTTGGATATTTTAATAGCTTATGACAAAAGTTCCACGTCTTCTTACAGACCCCAACATAACGGCTATATTCGGTATTTTTATAATTTTAACAGAATTTTTAAAGGATTTCTTTATTATTTATTTTCTTTCTTTTATAAAATTTCCAAATTCGTTCCAAATGGTGGAGGGTATTCAAAGTTCTTGTATTATTCCATATTTCTGTAGAACAAGAAACCAGGCCCTGTATTGCCCTGACTTTGAATTCAAATGCGATTCATCCACCCATTACTAATTAAGCAATAAATTCTCTCTTAAGCCTTTAATGTTATTATTTTTATCATTTAAATAATTATTGTCGCTGTTTTTTAGGTTGAAACAATAATAACTAATTTGTTGAAAACAAAACAACAAGAAAAAAAAGCAGGTATAAATCACAACAACATAAAATACAGATTATTGGCTAGAATCGATTTCGGCAAACATATTCAATGACTGCCGTTTTTTTGATACAGTGGTATTACAAACAGCAACAACAACAAACAATAATAGTAATATAATGGGAATGTACAGTGGGCAGATGTGACAAAGAAATTACCTACAAATTGAACCCAATAAAAATGAAGAAAAAAACACTTTTCTGAAATCAAAAAAATATATATATAGTTGTGGAAAATCATTTTTGAGGACGGTCACGTTTTGAAATTTCATGAAAAATAAATATTTTTGGATTTTGACACTTCCATCGTGTCTCCAAAGGGATCTGATCTATTGAAATTGTCCACCCATAGCTACATTTTATTTCACTTGTTTCCCATATCTCTCTCCCTCTCTCTCGCTCTTTGCCACAATAGAGTGCATCCATATTTGATTTCAATATTAAGCTAAATACAATCTCATATGATAATGCCACAACATCGTGTCTGTGTGCGGCTATGTATGGAGGTGTGTCTGTACACATGTGGTGTGTGGCCAATAGCATGCCACAGCAATTATATAATTTATTTTAATTTTATTCATCGTTAATTATCAATTTTAGACTAATTAAATTAGTTGTTTGCACAGGCTAAATACAAATTTAACAACTCGCCTCAAATCCCGAGCAAAAACTGTCACAGCAAACCACGAACAAAGCAAAAAAAAATGAATTGCATACTTTGTGGCGCATACAACACACATACATACCCGTAGAGATACATAATGCAATGCTGGGTTTTGGGGCGTGTGCGTGTGTGTGTGTTTTTGTTTCTGTTACAGATAGTAAATATATTACTGATGCTTTTGTAGTTGTTATCATCATCACATTTCTTGTTGTTGTTGCTGCTGCTATTAGCGTGTGCATGTGTGTGTGTGTGTGTTTAGGCCGATAATTAGTTTTTGCCATTTCAAAGTCGTTATAATCAAAGCCACTCTGATTCTGTTTGCAAATGGAAATTTATATCATACGCTCACAAAATTATTACATGATGATATATATATGGATACCATATGATAGCAGGTCCGGCGGATACATCAAGCGCGTGGCAGCCGGGACGAGGGCAATTTTACAAATTGTTATTTTTCCCCGCAACTCATTTGTTTTTCATACGAATTACCATTGGAAGCCTTAATCTAAATGGCAATTTCCATAATATTTCCATATATTTATAATTTTGAGGTTCCAAAATGAATTTCGAATGAATAAATACAATCAATGGACCACTCCAGCAGACCACGTCAATTGCCATAATAGCAATTATCACTGTAACAATCAAGGATGATGATGGTGATGATGGTGATGATGATGACGATGACGATGATAATGAAACTCCAAAGTCAAATGTCTAACACAAAAGGACAATGGGCATGTGTGAGAGTGTGTGTGTGAGTGCATTCTGCATGTGTATGCAGCATATTGTATACAGGCAAATAAATGGTTACAATTATGAAAATTATATTCATATTTTAATACTTGCAAAATCTGATTGCCGGCAGTTTTGGTTTTTTATTTAAAGTTAATGATACATTTTTTTGGAATTCAACATTTTTTTATATTTGCCTATTCTCGAACCAAATGGCATTTCCCAATATTAAAACCGGCAATTGTTTTATATGTGGACAAGGGAATGAACATAACAATGGCCTTCAAAGGAACGGACTGAAATCTCGGACCTTTAAAGCAATTGTTATTGGTCAACAAATTCCCGGGTCCATTGTTGGTTCCCGTGTAGTTTTCTGAGAAAGATCAGCTGATATGTGGGTCAGCTGATTTTGCTACGAGCGAGAAACTGAACTGGTGCTAAATAATCATTCATTTTTGCGGTAGAAGTGAAACATATGAAATGTACAGGGTGTCACACTATCGCACTTAAATTCCATCACGAATAACTTTTTTCTGGAAAACTCTCATCAAAATGCTTTTGTACGCTTGTGAACAATATAATGAGCTGTCACTGGAATAATTTTAAAAGCTGTCGGACGAGTGGCATGGAAATGACATCAGTTTGAAGTTGGTTGCAGTTTTTTCATCTCAACCTGTATAAAACATTTCTTGGGAGCGCCTAAAGGTGTGCTATAAAAATGCAAAAAAAAGTGTCCCTTTGTATTTGTCTTTAAAACAATGTGTAGTCTGATCTTTAGTTCTCTGAAAGTGAAAACAAAATCCAATAGACGTACAAGGTGGTGAGTAATTACCAAATACTTGTTGGTTTTTTAAAATTTCAATTTCCTTTTTTTTTCAAATATTCCAATATTTTTGTGTTAATAAAGGGGAAGTAGCAGTTTCCAATTTTATAGAAACATACTGCAAATATAAAAAATGTTCCATGTGAAAGCTGAAAGTATGCCCCTCACGCCAACATTCCAAAAAAAAACTAATGAGCCACCGTTTTTGTTTTCCTTTAATTCCGATGGACAGACAGACACTCTGCTGGAGCTCCTCTGGGTCGTTGTAGACTTCCAATGTGCTGCCGTAGCATTTAGCAACTCATCAAATTTCAATTAGTTTTTCCCCGTTTTCTAGGAGGAAAAAAATTATGACAAAACTTGTCTTTGTTACAGTTATTGTTGTCGGCAACAATATCATAGTTCGTTAGATTGTAGTTTTTTTTTTTTTTTTGCTTTGTTTCAATCATTTGTTGTCTTTTCTGTTTATCTTCTCAGCATTGCCGACGACTTGGCAACATTTGTTGTTGGCTCTGTGTCTTTGGGCCAATTAAAGAAGTTTTCTTAACAAAAGTGAAACTCTTATTGCCACCGTCAGGCAGGCAGTCAGTCAGTCAGTCTCTATCACGCTCATCAACTCACTCATCTTGACACGGTTTAAGGTAAACTTGGCGAACAGGAACTGGTGAATGGCTAAAAGTTACTCATTTACATGATATCTGTGCCGAGCTGTGTCTATTTTTAAGCCGGATGATTGTCTCTTATACCCTGATGCTGATGCGGATGCTTTGTCTTCCTGTAACACCGTCTGCCCTTCCATCCATTCCGTCCATTTAGTCAAGGAAATATAACTTCGTTCGATACTTTCTCCTAAATATGCCAAGGAGTGGCAGCAGTGGCAAAGCGAAGAAATGTTATTATACAGCAATTAATTAACCATGCTTTCATTAACTCGTTCAGCTCGTGCTTCTCTCTGGCCTTATCCCTTTCGGCTTAAAATAAAATGACTAGAAGAAAGAATGAAAACTTTGCACAAGAAATAATTCCTACAAAACAAATCTTGCTTTCCGAAACGGCTCCATGGACTTTGAGAGGATATTGTGTATAATGCCGATGTTGAGGAGTATGCCGACGTTGCAGGTGGTGGTGGTGGGGTTGGCTTCGCAGACAGATATACAAATAGAAAATTTTCTTCATTGTCCATGCCCAAAAGAATGCTGTATTGTAGCAGCGAAAGCCTTAAAGTATTCCACGGTATCCACGTGACAACAGCCCTTTGTTTAGACATTTCAAATGAAACGTTCAAATTAACGGAATGCCATTCCGAGGACTTTTAAAACAAGTATCTTATCTTTTTCCATAATGAACGCGTTCTTCCATATTCTTGACCTTCAACTTTGGCAAGTTGTGGCCTAACTGCTGTCAATTATAAATTCTTCACAACTTTTAAACTAATTAGGAAAAGAGTTAATAAATCCAGTTGGCTTATTTAGGTCACGGTTTCTGTTTACGACTTTAATTGAGGGAAATATTTTTATGAGATCCTATTTGCCTGAATATTTAATTCAGATTACACATTCTGTTAGTGTCATATGCAAAATAACATTATCGCATTTTACATATATAAGATCTTTATAACATACTTTTGATCTCTCCGAACTAATCTAAAGCTTAAAAGACAGGTCTGTTCCAGAACTGCAAGAATGTAAAAGTTTTTACTCGGACAACCGATTTTCCCTTTATGATATCGAAAAAAATTGCAAAACTTGTAGATTCTGGCAGGTACTGGGATAGAGCATACAGGATGAGACAGACTGCTGTTATTTCTAAGTCACTCGTCCGACAGCTTTTAAAATTATTCCAGTGGCAGCTCATTATATTGTTTACAAGCGTACAAAAGCATTTTGGTGAGAATTTTCCAGAAAAAAATGTTATTCGTGATGGAATTCAAGCGTGATAGTGTGATTTCTTTATATTTGACTGGAAAACCACAAGTGACTATCGTTATGGCGTTTGACTTTGGTTCAGTTCTTTATGTCACCCTGTATGGTATGCGGTTGATTAAAAACTACGCCAACAGGGCTTTCATGCATTCAAGCTCTCTTATTCTGGAAAGCATTAATAGACAATCTAATTTCACGTGGGAAAATACCAATAACGTGTCTCCGCTGGTACCTGTCTTGATTTTTACGTTAGCACCTCTCATGGAATTCACAGGGGCTAGTTTAGAATTCAGATGAACAATCCTTTGATTGATAATGTGATTTGTTTAAGTGTAGGTTAGGTTTAGGATAAGTTAGATTTAAGGTAAATAAATGAGACATGCTCTCAAACACTGTAGTGCCGGAAGCAAACACGATACACACATTTAGACAATAATTGTAGTTTTCATGCATTTCTTTCATCATTTCTAAATTGTAAACACTGAATTGAATTGGATGGCGCCTAAAAGTGTACTATAAATATTCCACAACTACTTGAGCTGTAAATATAGAAAGTAAATAAGCAATAAGATAGAACAGCCATAATTCACTCTCCATTGAGAAAGAGAGAAAGAGAGTTACTCTTAAATATTTCGGGTGTGTGTGCGTTAAAAGTAATTGCACATGGATATGTTTCCATTTGACGCTCTATTAGCCTGTTTTTTAATCATTTTTGGAGATTAGCCCACCCGGTGTACGGACGCTATTTCAAACAATATTTTTGCCAGCAAAATTCAAACACTTCCCAACAATATGCTATATACTATACAAGAAAAAAAATAACATCTACACAATAAACAAGTGTTTCCCACCTGAACAATGTGTTGCCCCCTTTTCTTGCCCCTCTCAGTTTACCAAACCCCTCCCCACTCTCAATGCCTGCCTACAAACAAGACAATTTACAGAAGGCAGAAAAAACCTAACCTAACTCAAGAACTTACCTCGTTTTTGCGGCTGTTGTATTGACGAAGATGGTGACGGTATGCATTGGACAAATACCAATGACGATATTGCAATCCATAGCCAAAGGCAAAATATCCAAGTGGAGGAAGCACCCAACAATGACCGCTGCCAACAGCACGGAGAACTATTGATGTGTCCTTTCCTGCTGCGACGGCTGCAGCTGCTGCTACTGCTGTCGTTATGTTTACAAGCTTTTATGTTGTTGGCAGTGATGTTGAAATTGTTGCCGATACTGGTGGTGATGGTGCTGTTGCTTTTGGTGTTGCTGTTGCTGTCGCCGTTCCATTCAACGGCTGCTAGTTGGCTATAATATTGTTTGCTGTTGTCGATTCGAGCTACTTTGCTGTTGTTAGTGTTCGTATTATGTTGGAGTTCTCCAGGAGCACAAGTCGTTGGCGGTGACAATGGCCGAGATGATGTTGGTGGTTTTCTTGCTGATGTTGTTGCTTTATATATACACTCATTTTTTATGTTGTTTGGTAGTGGTATTGTTGTTGTTGTTATTGTTATTGTTATGTCATTGGATTTATTAAAATTGATATTTTGCCACAATGGCAATAATAACCGAGTTGAAGACGACAACGACAATCTCGACGAGGATGACAATTTTCTTTTCATAGTTGAGCTGGAGCTTGAGCTTGACGTTAGCACTGGCATTGGTGTTGGTGTTGCTGTCGTTTTTGTTTTTGTTGATGTCGTCGTACGTTTAAACATCATAATTGTTGCGTTTATCCGGGTAATCTCTCTTGTTTACTTACTTCTTTGCCAGTTACTTAAAGAGAACAACAACAAATCCAATTTGTGGCTGCTTGACAAGACCGTATTGTTTGTGTCTTTGTTTTTGATGCAGTTCCGTTTTGTTCGATACAATTGTCACTTTTCAAACTAAAATTGCCTTTGAAAAAAAATGGGAATCTATGAAAATGTGCGCCTGCTTAGAGTTGAAACTAAATTACACTTGCGGAGTGGCTTATTGGTGTCATATACACCTGGGGGAATATTAGTTTAACCCGGCTATACCAATTGTAAGTATTGGAATACACTTGCATTGACGCTTCTATCGTAACGTTTTTAAAACGAACAATGGAAAACAGGGTCTACAAGGAATTGGGAAATGCTACATTTGGAAGAATTTAATAAGTTTTAATTATGAAGTTTATGGTTAAATTGGTATAGGACCCTTAACTACTTTCGGTAATAATGAGCAATGTAGGACTCTAGATAGCGGTGTACGAAACTTATAAAAACTAATAGAGTTGATGTACTGGTCTTCTATTTTCATTTTAAATCGACATACAAATACAGATTCCAATATTCAGACCCTTTCTGATTTAGCTAGTACGAAATTACGTTTTACTTCCAACCAGATGGTCAGAGAACGATCAACAACTTTTTGCGGACAGTGGAATGTGACATCGAAATTCTTCAATTTGGTTTCCAGAATTACGCAAAGTACTTGCTAAACTAAAGCTGGCAGGGCCGTCGGAAATTTGAACCTTTTTAGATGCATGTTATTTACATATATTGTAGAGCTTAGTGGCTGCAATAACTCGATCGCTTAATCCCGGTTTACAGTCCACTGGAGTTAACCAACTAAAGGACAAAAAAAACTAATATTCAGTCACATCTCACAGCGGATAAATTTGGTATAAATTCGGTTTGACAGTACCATGAAAAAAAAATGTCATGCAGTCTATTCGATTCAAAAAAGGACACCAACTACATGCCCTCATTCACAACATCCTTGCACGTGTATTACTCAAGGAAAAAAAGACGAAAAACAATAACAGGATGTGAAAAACTAACGCAGAAATGGAAGTAAATGACTTTGAATAATAGTTTGCCATTTGAATTGTGGTGACACACTCAAGTTTCCCATGTAATTGTGTTAATTTACACTTTTTATTCGCACACACACACACTCACATACATAATATACATATATTAATTTGTTGGTGCACAAAAATTCACTTTCGATTGAATGCCACGACTGGAAAATGAACGCACCGATTTTCCAACTTTGATTGCGCAATTCATCCGCGGACCGTTAGCAAATGCGAACCGACGAGCTCAAACTTTATTTGATGACTGAAACTAAAATCACATCAGCATTAACATCGTCATCATCATCATAACAAACGGAACATACGACGCGACAGACGAGTGATACAATGTTGTCGGGCAGCAGTTGTATTAAACGAACGAAGCAAACGGAAGAAGAACAAGAAGAAGAAGGACGAAAACAAAAGAAGGAAACCAAATAAAAACCGAAGCAACACAGCCCCAGTCGTCCGTCCGTCCGATGAGAAAGCTTCTCTTCTTGTTTTTATTTTTGTTTTTCGTTTGTTTTGTTAAAGCGGACTCTGTAATCACACGTTATGTTTTGGCAGTGTGTCCATTTGTTAAACCGTAATCCAGATTCGCACACAAATCGAACAGACCAACGCGCCACTCACGAGTTCATCTAAAACTAAACTTCATCACAAGATGAACGATGCTTAAATATGTGAGACGAACCGGTTAAGCTTTATTTTGGCAAACACTTTTGAAAGTTTCAATTGTTTACGTGAGAAAGTTTTGCACATGTTTGTGATATAATTGTATCTCTCCCTGTAACTCTTTGAAATCCTCAGAGCTTCAAACAAGTGAAAGCTTCTGATAGGAGAAAGTGTATGTATGCTTTTTTTGGGACAGAAGGGGAAATAGATTCGTATGTATCAGTGATATATTCGAAAAATTCAATTTTTTAAAACTTTTAAAATAAAGAAGTAAAAAGTCGTTAGGTTACGAAAATATCTAAAAACAAGTAAAAAATAGTTCGGCCAGGCTTGGTAAAAAAAAAACATTCTATACAAAAGTATCTGAATTCAAACGTGTTCCACTTTAAACTAAAAATACCAATAAGTCCTTTTGGACAATGCTGTTAAACTTTTCAAAAAACAATAAAGTGTGGGAGGCCGTAAAATGGGGACCCATACCAAAACGGGAACCTCCATAGCGAATTTTATACTTCAAGGATTGTCATCTGTAAAATCTTCTCAAATACCTAATTTGAAACAATTTCGTTGTAAATGTGACTAGGATTATCAAAATAGCGAATATCGGTGGGAATCGTTGTATGTGCGCTATAGGAAAACGTGGACCTAAATATTCAATGTTCCGTCACCAGAACTAGAACCCATTATGAATTACAAATACCAATTTTTAGACCAATGACGTGTAAAAATGTAACAAAAATCATCAAAATACTGAATATTGGGAGGTACAATTATACGGGGGCTATACGAAAACGTGGACCTATATATACTATGTTCCGCCACAGGAGCTAGAACCTATTGTCAACTACAAATACAACTTTTTGGACAAATCCGTGGATAAATGCGGCAAAAATCATTAAAACACTGAATATAGGGAGGTACAATTATGGGGGCTATACGAAAACGTGGACCTATACATACAATGTTGCGCTATCGGCGGTATAACCCATTATAACCTACAAATTCCAATTTTTAGGCAAATCCGTGGAAAAGTGTGGCAAAAATAATCAAAATACCAATATCGGGAGGTACCGATATATGGGGGCTATATCAAAACGTGGACCGATATACCAACCATCATAGACACAATACAAATTGTTCTTCCAAATTTTGAATCTCTACGTCATGTGGGCTGTATCGTGATTTCAACAGACAGGCGGACATCGTTAAATCGACTTAGATTTTTATGCAGATTATGAATACATACTTTATGGGGTCTACGATGATCAATCAATTCGTTCGCAAGAAAACGTTATTAAAACAGAGAGACAACATTCTGGGCTGAGCAAGAATATATACTTTGCGGGTTCTTATGTAATTCTTTCGGGGAGTTTGGTGTCACAAGCCTGAAGCCTGTGTCTTGGAACTTGAGTCGAAGCGTTGCCAACACTGGCTGCCAACAATTTGAAGAAAAGTCTAGTTTGAAATAAATATAACCAGTCATATTTTTATATTTTAATCATTTTAATAAATATCAGAAATATGTGGCACAAATATGAAAGCAACCGCAACCACTTTTTGCAGTCCCAAGTTAAGTTTTTAACTTCAGCAACAATCAATGGAATTACGAAATGTAAGACACCCATAAAATAGCAAAAATTGTATGCAAATTCAATCTTTTTCCGAATGTTTCAATAGTCCAGGCAAAACAAAGCACACTCAATCAGTGTCAACATTACGCTTGCCCGGATAATAATACATCTACGTATTTTGACGACCGTGCCGAATTGGCGTATGGACTAGGAGCATTGCCCAAGCTCTTGAAAGAAATTGGAAGCGATGATGCCACAACACAATTTAGGGCTATCAACTCGTTATCGGAATATATAAGGAATCCGTTGCATGCTCAAAGGGCTATAACGCAATACCAAATTGTAAGAAGGTAAGACAATGGACACCAATAACTACAGCAAATCTTCATTAAATATTTAATCGTTCCACTACTGGATATCATAAACCCAATGTGGCCCTTCACTCAAATCCTCAAATCCAGTATGATGTTCAAAAAAGAAGCGAAATGCATAGTGCTAAAGATAGGCTAGTGTTTTTCGCTTCGTATTTAGATTAAATGTATGTGTTCCGATCACACCGTTCTTTGGATGTTCTTTTAGATCCTATGCAGATAACCGTTTGATTATTAAGAATCAATGTCCCTTATTTTTTATCCTGTAATTTATTTGTTTCTCCTCTATCTCACTCATTAATCGGCTGAAGACTTTGTATACATATCGCAATATGAATAAATAATAAAAATAATATCTCTTGCAGATGTCAAAATCTATTGTTGCGTCTACGAATAAAAAATCAAGAATCCAAATGTAGAGGTCTGGACTGTTTACTAACAATTTTTTGTAAGCATTCCAGTATAAAAACGGGGACTTTTACACCAATTTTTCAATCATCTTTTTAGATTACATCTCAATGCATTTAAATGGCGTCCATCAAATTGTACGTAGTAATCGATTGTTAGATCAGATCTATGAAATAGTTATAAATCGCGAAACCCATATGCCAAAGGCTACAAAAATTTTGGCTTTGCTTAGCGGTCAACCCACTGCCTCGTTATATTTAATTAACTCGTACAATGTCTTGGATAAACTCAAAAGTATTTGGTCTTGTGATATATGTGCTCTATACTATCCCGAGGACTTGTGGTTACATTTACAACATATTTTGGAGTACATTCCCAATGAGGCGGTGAAGTGTGGCTTCTTCGAAATACTGTACAAACGCATAAAAGGTCGCCTTTTCCAATTTCATCAGTTCGATTTGAAATGTTTTGCTTTGCTATGCCGCTCCGAGGAAGGACAGCAACGTTTTGGGGCTATCGATGGCGTCAAGGAAATGTATGGAATTCTCAAAGATCCCTTGGCGAAACTGGATACTTACGAGAATGTTGTACTTACTTTAATGAATGGAATTATGTCCAAGCAAGTGTTGTGGAGATGTCGCGAATTCCCGGATCTACCACTGGTTATAGCAGAATTGTCGAGAGACACGACAAATTCAAATATGCAGCTGTGGTGTTTTCAGGTATGTACATCTAAAAAATGCTTTTGTATTCTACATACTCATAAGGTAATATTAAGCTTTTACGTGAATTGGGTGAAATGCCTTGCATCAAGCGTTTTACAAGGGCAACGTGTTTGGAAATATTGAAGAACTGCAAAGGTCTATCATTAAAAAATGAAGGAGCGCGCAGTGAACTTTTGTATTGGCTGCAAAGGGAACTCTACCATACTACCAACTTGCGACTGAAATCATTAGATATTTAACATGTTTGTATGTTTTAAAAATCACAATAAATCACAGTTTGATAATTATCTGGCTTAACATTTAATTCTTATCCTAATTTATTTTTGGAGGAAAGTAGTCTCTTGAATCGTTTTCATCCATTGCTGAGCCCAATATGTCATTATCATTAGAACCTTGATTTGATCCAAACACAATTCTGAAAAAAAGAATTGATTAACTTGATGCTCCGATTACAAATTTATGTACAATACATACGGACAAGTGTTGCTAATGTTGGAAAATATATTTTTTATTGGCATTGTCTTCGAATTCAGGAATTCTTGGCAGAATACGTCTAGAAATGGCCTATCCCAAAAATTGTCTGTAGGCTCATTAGCCCTTATAGTTAACTCTAAACCATCCATATGTCGAGTTCCTAGGTTTCGATACCAACCCTGGGACTTCACGTAATTCTGTCTTTCCGCAATCTGCAAACTGTCATCTTCTTCGGTATCATAATCTGCTAATTTCTGTATCACGGTGAGAACTGTCTTTTGTTCAAGCGTCTCATTCGTTAGGAAAGGTGTTAGCAATTCCGAATGTAATAGTATGTTTGCGTCACTGGCTGCAATAAGGTTTCCACTGGTGCTTTTGTTGTCCAAAATAACAACGGCTACATAACGAAATAGACCAAAATCTAGCTGCCTTACTGGAAAGAGGAGTATATAGGTTTTATTAAATCGAGTGGACATGGTTACTTAAAAATAAGCTGTGACCCACATTTTTCAATTTCCGCATGTAAGTTATCGCTCGAAAGTTGATTGTAAGTACATACTTTATTGTTCAGCTGACCATTTTCGAAAGTTTCCTTTAGACGAGCTACGTGGTCGTCATAATTCTCAACCCAATTAAAAATAAAAACATTGGTGGCAGACAGATCCATTTTTCCAGAAACCTAAAGTAAAAAAGGAGTATTTTCGGAACTTTGGAACCATATATTTCGGGAAGTATTGATTTCCCAATAAAAAATTGTGCCGCTGTGCTTAGGATAACAAGACCTACCTTCGGTAAAATTTCAGAATTTTTCGTCAACTGGAGCTAAACTCAATTTGTTCCAAAATCTCACAAATATTTAGTATAATGTTTTAACCATACTTTCCTTGTGGCTTGTGGATGTTTTAAATCAATTGTAAATTTTAAAGGAAGGTGACTGGGAGGCAATTTGGCCAAAATGCAATGTATGCCGAATCTGCAATAAGACTGATATTGCAGTTTAAAAAACCGGTATTATTTAAAATAATCTACAAAACCTCACAATATTTGCTGCCTAATAATGTACAATCATTTAACTAATTTACTTAAAGCAGCATGCGGTTCCCCTTACAAGCCTTCTGACTACCAAATTTATGTCAAAACGCAATTATTGTAATTATTGTGATTGAATTAAAAATTTTGTCCGATATCATTCATAAAGGGAAAATCGGTTATCGTAGTTTGACAGACATGGTAGAAAAATGCTCTGTTCCAGAACCTGCAAAAATCTACTAGTTTTGCTAATTTTTCCGATATCATAAAGGGAAAATCAGTTATCTTAGTAAAAATTTTGATATTATTGCAGTTCTGGAACAGACCAAAAGAAAATGGAGGAAGGTAGTCGCCTCGACACAGCAGGTGGCAATGAATGAATAACAACAACCAACTTCAACATCGTATAGATCAGAAGTGCATCACATGGCACTTGGTTTCAAAACAGTAGTTGGAATCCATTATGTTCAAGGCCCATTAAATAGTTTAAATAGTCGTTTAAATCGCACTAAAACTACAATTGAAACAATTGAGATCATAATGTCTGTCAAAGTGTTATAATTATATTTAATAATAATAATGACATGTAAATCGGCTGTTCGTATCGGATGACATGCTATGGATACATATTCAATAGAACCGACCATTAAAGAAATCATTCCTCCTGTCTTTAATTAAAATTTAAAATAAAATACCGCATATCAAATCAGTTGTTGAAATGAAAAATTTGTAACGTTCAAGAAAACGTTTTCGTTTTCAAGAAAATAAAATCCATTGAAAATTTAAAATTTTAAAAATACCGAAAATACCGAATATGTCCGTTATATATAGCCGAAGACATGGACCTGCATAGGCAATTTGGTCATAAACCAATTCCACTATACGATACCGTGGATACATCGAATAGATCATGCCTGCAGACAAAAGGCTTCGTATCTTTCCTATCTTAATTCGTTTTGATTCTAGCGTGATTACCCCAGACGGACAGACGAAGGGTAAGTACCTTCACCATTTGGTACAAATTTGGCAGTTTTCAAAAAAATAAAATCCGTTTAAAATTCTGTTAAAATTTTGTTGTTGCAAAATGGTCTGGCTTTATCCCTTTATTGTTGTTTTTATAAAAACAACGTTTGTTTATTAGTGGAGAACGATGGTAATGTTTACCAGGGGGTAAGGCAGGGAATACCTAGGTTTCGGAAAGAGCCACCAATCCTCATCAGTTCCCTTGTTTTTGTCTGGGATATTCTCCCCAGAAGTTATTTTAAAAATAACTTCTATGACAAAAAACATTTTTTTACCCAAGTGACGAGATCGTAAGCTCAATAGAAGAGGAACCAAAGAATTAAATAAAACTAAAATTCTCTTGGAAAGTCTTCTAAATCTTACAACCGCACTTATAAACATTTACATCTTTCTCCACTTGTTATGCTTTCGTTCAGCCTGAACGAAGTAGCATAACCATGTAAGTTGGTTTTGTCTGTTACAACAAAAACCCCTTCGTCGACCGTGCCTTGTCTATTAATAGAACAGTGTGGCTTGTTTGTTCGGGATACCGTAGTATTTTGTTGTTGCAAAAAGGTCTGGCTTTATCCCTTTATTGTTGTTTTTATTCACTTGGGTAAAAAAATGTTTTTTGTCATAGAAGTTATTTTTAAAATAACTTCTGGGGAGAATATCCCAGACAAAAACAAGGGAACTGATGAGGATTGGTGGCTCTTTCCGAAACCTAGGTATTCCCTGCCTTACCCCCTGGTAAACATTACCATCGTTCTCCACTAATAAACAAACGTTGTTTTTATAAAAACAACAATAAAGGGATAAAGCCAGACCATTTTGCAACAACAAAATACTACGGTATCCCGAACAAACAAGCCACACTGTTCTATTCTGTTAAAATCTTAAAATATTACAATATTCAAATGCGAAACTTGAAAAAAAAACTGTTTATAATGTAGCTAAAATCATCAAAATACCGAATATAGGGAGGTGCCATGGGGGTTATAAAACGTGGACCTGCACAGACAATGATTAACTCACTGGGTTTAATGGATTCGTAATCATCGTCGTAATTCTCAACGCAATTAAAAATAAAAACATTGGTTGGTGGCAGAAAGATCCATTTTTCCACAACTAAAATTTCTATCGATGTTTTACGCCAAGTAAACGATGGAGATTGTTGTCAAAAATATCGAATGTTGTGCATATCGATAGTGTGCCAGCTCTATTTCGACACCCAAAAGTCGATTAGTCAAAAGCCGACTAACGTATCCCTAAACACAAAAAAAGTCAGAAGTAATTTTATTTTTGTATTATGCATGTCGTGTCGTTCGGTTATTTTCCGTCTCGTTTTTAAGGGTATTATTTTTTTTTTGTCGAGAAAGGAAGGAATACAAAGGAACCAACGTAAAATAAAACAAGAAAATAAGGGAACAAAGACTACTGAAATCTATGTATAATTTGAGAAAACAGCAACAACAACTAATATTTCATAAACAAATACGAAAAAAAATATTTAAAAATACCGTCGAAAATGTAAACACTCCCCTAAAATTAAAAAAAGTAAAATTAATAAAAAAATTGATTATTAATACAACAAACACTGCCTAAGCAAATTTGTATAATTAATTTATTCTTAGAATTAATGATTTAAAACTCGCGAGTTGTAAGTTAAAATCTGTAAAAGAACTCGAACAAACAAGCAACAACAAAAAATGTCATTATCCAGACTAGCGAGGTGAGTAGTTGTTGTGTTTTAAGCAAAATAAAATGGACTCGGCACCGACATATGATAAGAAAACATCCACCTTATCTGTTGTTTGTAAATAGTGAAAGCTTATGTTACACGCAAGGAAGAATGCACGACCAGCCGGCTTTCGGTCTGTTTCAAATGGCCTTTAAAAGATCAACAGCTCGCTAATCATTCTCTTAAGGAAATCATGGCAACATGCCTCAAGACTCGATGAAGGCGACATATACGACTTCTATCGTTTAAAATAAGCTTATTTGTTGATCAGATTTTTAAAGGTTTGTGTACCTGCATTTTGTGCTAAATTTTCGACTATATAGTCAAGAAAAAATACTTTTCAGGAACCTTGTAAAAACTGCGGAGGGATTTCGTTAAACTAAACATTTTTTTAAAACCTATTTACATTCTTTCGTCGAATGTTGGCAAATTTTTCAGCAAAATTTGACTTTAAAGCCTACAGGCATTTTTAAACGATCTTTCATTTACTAAAATCTGTTCAGCAATAGAAAATTGCATGTATAATGCAAAATGTTTTTAGGCCGTACTATTTTCAGAATGTTTTTGCAACAATTCAAGCGTTGCTGTTAAAAGATGTAGGCCATTATCCCGGTTACGGGGTGTTTCTAGAATTACACATGAACTCGAAATTCAGCTCGGACATTATGGCATTACGTATGATCAATAAAATAATTAATATGATGAATACGCAGTACCTAAAAGAACCGTTACAATACGCAATACTTAAAAAACAGTGCAAAAAAGCGCCGGACAGTTCTTCTTTATTGTGTATTCGCTAGGGCAGCCATTACACGAAGACTTGGCAGTAATGGATGTCATTGTACTCTGCCACTGCTAACCACCGCATGGCAGAGAGACATTCATGTAAGCGCTGTGGCTGTGTGTTTATGACACACATTGATGGGTATCTGTTTTGATGCATTTCGTGTTTTCTTGTTACTATCGTTATCGTCATTATTCTCATTCTGCCATGGTTTGGCTGGCTTGACAGACCGGGATGGGTGGGGGACGGAGTGCATGCATGCATGCAGACCGTTTCGGAAGTTAACCCAGAACTCACGATTATCGATCCACGAGAAAAGTATTAGTATTTGAACTCGAAAGTTGTAGTCCCCTTTTTGTTGATGTCGTCTAAAAATCTAATCGACGAAGAATAAATAAAATGCAAAAACAATTTGTTGTTTTTGTATGTTTTACGAATATCTCTTGATTTACGATTGTCTTATAATTAGCACGTCAAATGAAATGGAAAACAGTTTGCGTTGTTGATTTTGTTCTAAATTGCAACAAAATAAAACACTTGCAAAGGTTTATTAAAAAAATAAACATTGTTTTGGAACAGAACACCAGCGCAACGAAAAGCAGCTGCTATTTTTATCGAAGCTGATTGTTTTCTATTTGTCAGACGTTTGCCGGGCAGAAAGGGAGAGAGAGAGGATCGAAATATTCTGTTCTATTAATTTCGAAAGTCACGCCGGTCCAAGCTGAACCTAGATCACACAACTGGTCGTGCTGCGGTATCGACTATTAACACCTTTTTTTCTTGAGCGGAGCATGTGATTTAGAAATAATGGATAATAACATTTTTACTTATTGCCTTTCATTCATTGAATCATACATTCATTTATTTTAAAGAAGTGTTAATCAATAATTGTTAAATTTGAAATGTGTACGTTCTGTTGCTAGATTACTTATTATTGTTTATACCTATTTAGATTAGGTTTGTAGAGTTATTAGGTGGTTCCCTTTAACAAGTAACAACTCTTGACATACAACTAAACTGAATATATTTTAAGATTAGTTCCAAAATACTAATATCGTCTAAAAAATTAAAATTAAAATTTTTATTTTACTCCTATTAGTACAATACTCAATATATACATTCACATTATATTATTTTTTTTTGTGAATAAGAGTATAAAGTAACATCAAGTGTTGTCGCACTTCAAACAAATATGTTTAACTTACCAGTCCATAACTACGTCCAAATTTACATTAGACACTTAATTGCTGGTTTTTGAGAAGCGATGGGTCTCCATTTTCCAAGAAATGATTCTAATGGTAATAATAATTGCCTAATATAAATGAAAAGTAAGACAACAAAGAAAAAACTGAATTTAAAACTCATTTGCAAACTGTTTCTTCTTAATTTTATTAAGTTTCATTAACAATTGCGGTATTGCGTAAATTGTTCGATATTTTTGTCACAACATAATTAAACATATTGCTCTCACCTCAATACGATATTCAGCCGTGCAAGACGCTTAAAAATTAGAAAAAAGAACTCGTCGGAATTCCTAAATTAAAAAAGAAAAACGTATCTATGCTTTCATAAAACGTTTGGCTTGGTTTACCTACCTCTGAAAGTTGTTTTTACTATGGTTGAATACTGACCTAAGTCATTTTCAACATTTTGTCGGTTCGAAAACTACGGCAGAAATTTAATTAAAAAAATAAACAAAACTACTGGAAACTCGAAAAAAACAAACAAACAGTGACAAATGACGACTGCAATTGAACAAACTTAAATAATTGATAAGGAAAACTTCAATTAATATTAAATGTAGGCACCATAGTCGTCAATAATACGAAGAAGTGGCTGCTGGAGTGCACACTTCGAGCATGCAATAACAATATATGTAAAATATAAGTGATGTGATAAGTGTTGCAACAGCTTCAGCAATTAAAACGAGAAAAACAACTTTGACAGTTCAACACCAACTATTAGTCACCGGTTCCTATGCAAAGACATCAAACATCAGACTGCTACTGCGAAAAAAACAGGATTCTGTAAACTGACAAGATCTGCGATAGTTGGTTTTATGTGTTTCTAAAAATAGTTTTTAAATACAAAAATAACAAAGAATTAAGTGGAGTGAACTGCTGACAAGATAGGCGCACCGCTGAGTGCGGTTTTCCAGACAACAAATAGCCATTAAACAGTCATTTCATACAAGTAAAAACATTCATATTCAAATACTTATTTCATGGGGTGTAGCCGTAGCTCATATCTGGGATTTATCAGCAATATCTTAGTCTTTGTTGATCAAGCACACTAATGTACAAACAAGTATGTTCCAAACGAGAATCATACGTAAATAAAGTGTTTTGGATGCAAAACAACAATAATAAGATTGTTTTCGTTTAAAAAAAAAAAATAAATAAATAAATAAATAAAATTGCGTCTCGAATAAGTAAATACAATGTTGGATGGAGCCATAAAGTTTTGGGGAAACAACGACATGAATACCAAAACGCAAAGAAAGAACATTGCTGAAGTTAAACAATAATAAGTCTTCTGAAAATACAATAATTTGCTATGGTTACCAAGAACTCTTTTATATTCAAAATACCCTGCCTTTGTCGCTGACGTCTTCCACGGCATATAGTTGTTGCAATTGACTCATTACTTTCTGAGCGGCATTGTACTGCACTGCACTTCGCTTCGCTTTGCTTTGTTTTTGTATTCTAGACTCGTATCAATATTTTCCATGCATCGACGCTCTCTAACGTTTGCATCGCTGTGGTGTTGTGGTGACTGTTTTGTTGTTGTTTGGGCCTTTCCCTTTGCGGATAAAACTGGCGAAAACCACTTTTAGGCGGCTGAATTACAAAAACAAAACGCTGCTATGCACAGCACCGACCATCTCCTCGATTCCGAACTACCAAACAATCTATGGGTCTACAGTCTAAATTAGCGATCTATGAAGTATGGCAAACAAAAGCCAAGAAATTGAATTGCAAAGAGGCAAATTGGAATAATTGAAAATGTATGTATTGTGGCCCGGTTGGGACCGGCTCTTAAAGAAAACAGATTTTTCGTTTTTTTATATTGTTTTATTCAATTTTACAAAACGTATGTCTTGGCATATGTGTGTGTGTGCGTAATGGGTATTAGTATTGATCACCTCAATCTTCCCTTGTCCATAACTATAGCAACAAAGTCATCAAAAGCGCAAAAGGAATGGAATTTTTAATTTTGTTTGTTATTGATGAGCAAAATGTAGATTTTCGGTGCTTATCAAACCAATTTTGATAGAAATAAAAATAAATAAATAAAAATTTGATTTCACTAACCAACACAGACAAACATACCTTCCACCAAAATAGGTTATCCATATAGTAATTGTTCATAAATAAGCTGTAATGTCCCGACTAGAAAGGTTAAAATATGCTTACATTTTTTTGGTGACAAACATCTTTTCTTTAAAACTTAATTGCCTTACAATGCGTCTACATACATATATATATATATATATATATATATATATATATATATATATATATATATATATATATATATATATATATATATATATATATATATATATATATATATATATATATATATATATATATATATATATATATATATATATGTAAAAAAACTGTTATATGTGTCGCCATTAACACGGCTCAACTGTATTCTGGATGTCGTGCATGCTTTTAGAAAAATGCAATGATAAAAATCACGTACACCACCAACCACCCCAAATTGTTCGTTGTTTATAAACTTGTTTTGGCCATTCTGTAAACAGAATTTTCTCAAGCATTCTCACCATCCGGATGAGGTTCTTCCAAACGAAGGTGGTGACGCAAATGTATTCATTTATTGTGAAATTCTATGATAATTTGGAAGTAAAAATTCATTAAAATTGTAAAATGTAAACAAATTAGCGTTGCCCAAGACTAGATTAGATGTTTATGTTTTTCCTTTTTACTTCAATGAAGTCCGAAACTAGATATAAGTATAAGGAAACTATAAAGTCAGTAGAAACGCATGACACAATTAAAAATATCTTTCCCACAGCTGTAGAATTTTAAGAATTTCTAAAACAAATAAATGACATAATAGGGATGCATATGTACTGAGATGCATAAATAGGATTTCAGCAAAATATTTACTATTGTCATTAATTGAAAGCTCTTTTAAACATAATATTGTGAGACTTTATGTCTCTTATATACATGCGTGCAATACCCGATTCACCTTCATCACTTTGAGCTTGTTGTTGTACGACTGTTTCTTTTGGACTTTAAATATCATGTTCTAATTGAATTGCACAACACAATTTATCGCCAATCATATAAGACAAACAATATAATTGGAATTTGAAAGATAAAAAAAAAGAAAAAATATTTATTGAAAATCTTCTGTGAAAAATAAACATATTTGAACGTTTTTCCCCACCACTTTTGAACAATAAGTGTACTTTTGTCAAATTTAATTAAGAAAAAAAATAAATATAAAATGAATTGAAACATAGGTACTCTTGGTGCTAAATGCCAAATGAAGATATACATGTTTATAGAACAAGAATAAAGCTAATATGCAGTTAAGGCCCAATACTCTTTTAAAAAATGCACTAGAAATGTATACATCTCTACAAGCGCCTTCCCGTGTGACTCTCAAATCATTCAACTGAAAATTGTGAACTTTTTGGTTGTGACTACAAATTATCCCTCCTCTAGGACTTTTTATTCAGACGCGCCCCCAATAACAAAATACATTTTACTCTTTTCTTGCGTTACTGTTATGAGGCTGGCCAACGTCCGCAACAATTGAACAAAACAAAATTACTTAAACACAGTCATCGAGTCAATGGACTCTCCATACTTGTTGGTCGAATAAAGGAGTGGGCGGCAGAAACCACTGACAAGTCGTTATTTGTGGTTTCTCTGTCCGCTATTTCCACCACTCGTCACACAAAGTCGTGAACATGGAGCTGAAGGCATATTATTCAATGCAACTCGACACGAGACGACCAACAAAATTATGGAAAAGAAACCAGAACATGCCGCAACCAACTAACCGCATAACGTCCAGGCAAATGCCGAGCCATTAGTGAACATATCAATAAAGAAAAATGCATTTATGTCGTGCCAAAACAACAGTCGAGTCTGGGATTGCAGCGTAGTATATATTATATTACAAGTATTTTTTTCCGAAAGCTTTCTCTCAGTATTCTGAATCTTGTTTTTTTTTTTTTTTGGTCTGATGTGTCAATATAATTAATTGAAGTTGAAATGAATTTACTGTGGAAGTACTTGCTTAGCAAAATTAAGTTGAAGTTGTTCTATAGTAAGTAGTGATTCCATGACTGTTTACTTTGAGGCAGCCTATGTGGAGATTTCTGAAAAAAAAGGATTTTAGAATTCTTCCAAAGTCCTGGAGCAGAGCAGTTATTAGGACAAAACTTAGATGTATAGAAAATTCAAAAATTGTGAGGTTTTTCAATATTGATATTGCAAAAATGATTTGATGGAAAATCAATTTGTAATGAACCCATGACTAAAGTCAGGTAAATATTTTTCTCTTCATCGCCTTAGTACAAAAGTGAGATTCCCAGCCCTATCATTCACTTGTAAAATTTTAAATCACGGCTTCTGTCTTGCAAGAAAATGTAGCCTCCTGGAATCACATATACTTTTGACTCAACTGTCACTTTGGCACTTAAAATTTTGTTGGGTACATTCCAATCGGCCAATAACATTTAATTTGAATGCAATAGAGAAACGAACACATCTCTGCATAGAAAATGTGCCGACAAGTTTAAAGTGGCATAAATCAATGAACTGAGTGCTAACTAAAGCAAGCTGGTAAACGCCTGAAATGATTGGAATTAATCGTGTGATAGATTGGACATTTGAAATACTTGTTTGGTGTTTATGACACTTGAATTTTCTAAATGCAAATCGTATCTAAATTTTAATATTTAATTTAAATTTTAGATTTTAAATTTTTAAATTTAAAGCTATTTTTTAAGATCAAAAAGTGTTGAATTGGCCAAAAGTGACTTTTTCGTTTGAGTTTTTAGAATAATAAATATTATGTATAGCACGGTAGATTGTTTAAGAAAAACGTAAAAACACTGCATTCGAAATTCCTTTTTCCAGTTTTTTTCTTGTATTTTAACAAAAAAAGGATTATGCGCAAGGGGAAATAGCCTCAACAGTACTTCCTTGTGTTTTTTGTGCATTTCATATACTTCATATAATCACATTTAATTTCATTTTCTAAACAGATAAGTAAAGCTCTCGATAAGGGTCACAAGATACTGCATGCATGCACATGCTTAGCTAGCCAATGTGCCTATATAAAATACGTACAGAAAATTCTAAACAGATAAGTATCTACTACATATGTACTTAACGAACAATAGGTACAATGTCAATGAATATTGATTTCTATTATATTTTAAAAGCTAGCAGCAGCAACACCAACCGAACATCATCTAAAACCTTAACCTTTGTTGATATCGATTCTATACTAAACAGCGAGAAGTGTTTTATATGGACTCTTTTATTTTGAAATAAGCCTTTGGTTTATCTGTGTCTATTTTTGTTTCATTGTTATAATTTTCATAATAAAATCATCACCTGCTTCATGTATAGCTAAATCCGCGTGCATTTCAAACACAATGGTGGTAGGTAATGCCGGTTTATTGACTTTTTGACGCTTGCTTTCGTCACGAATTAAGTCACAAGAACCAGCTCTATATTAGATAAGCTAGTGAAATACATTTATAGATACAATAAATCTATCTTGTGTTATACATTTATACTTTCTTTGAATCTATACAACCATGGTACAATAACTGCAAGGTAGGACAGATTAATTAAACACTGAAAAACACAACCCTGAAGTTAGATTTTTTTACCTTCAAATTTACTAAAAAAATGCTACAAGCTGTTTTGTTTTTATGACATTATTTCACAATATTTTAATTTTAGAAAAAACTTAAAGTAAAAATAAGCAGCGGATTACTCATAATATAGAGTTCCTATTACGTACGATTATAAATTATTTTCATCCCAAAGCAAAATAATTCATCTTCCCCATGGATACGACTCATTTTTTTTATTGACTAGGGGCTTTGAAATAGTAGTTTGGTTCTACCTCGACTTATGGTTTATTTATAAGCATAATATTTGTTTAAAAAAAAATACTTTCAGCCCTATTCATTTGAACGACGCAGACCGCCAGTTGCCAATGTGTCTATATAAAGGCATCGTAACATATGGCAACTCTAAATGAATTTCATAAACAATACTATCTTTGGTTTGACAATTGCCATCGCGGGAAGACATTTGTAGGTGAAAAAAAAAACAAAAAAAAAACAAAATCATGGAATCGACTTCAAATACGCTAATTTTTAAAAATATTCCAAAACAAGTTGATGATGTGATGCAACTTTTAAATTCGCTGAAAATTCCAGCGGCAGAAATAAAACCATTTGGTCGGAAACGTACTCTAATACTGTATGAGTCGGAGAAGGAAGCGTGTGGTGCTTTGGAAAAGCTACAAAACTTAGAATTTAATGGAAAATTGGTGAATGTTTCATGGTTTTGTAAGGATAAATCAAAAGTCAATAATAACAACCCTATGCCTAAGAGGCCAAGCTGCAACAAAGCGGTGCAGACGCCTATGTTCGCAACCAATAGAGCAACATCAATGGAGCCTGTGCAAATTAGCAAGTACGTAAAGAAGTTGTATGCCACAGATGAAAATTTGCAATTTGACCAGCCTCCGCCACCGTATTTGAAATACCAATATCCACCCATCAATAGGGCCATATTGGACAATATTTGTATTTCACTATTAAATAACAAAAAATTCTACACTCAAGTACTGCATTTGATGAATCGAATGAACCTTGAGCCTCCATTCCGTCAGGGAAAACATAAATTCGTACCCAAAGGCGAGCCAAAAGATGTACACACGCAAACTGATCCAATTACGATTGATAATGGCAAAGAACAATGTATCGATTCTGAATCCGAAATGGAGTCGGCAGATGAAGCAGCTTGTTTCAATCAAAGTATTACAATTCCTAAGAGAAAACTACCTCCTTCCGATGAGCAATATAAGAAACGGGCAAGGGCAATGCTTCGAAATGTAAAAAAATTGTCTCAAAATCTTCCTCAAAAATCTCAAACATTGACCTCGAAACAAGATTTATTCGATGCCCCAAGCCAAAAGTTGCAGAGCTCCAATATACAATTGAATATATCAACAGCAATACTAAAAACACCATTAGCAACGGACGTTGAAGAGAGTGAAGTTTCCGTTCAAACGTCCAGTTCAAACGTTGCACCCATTCAGACAGACACCAAAGTAATACCATATGATTTAACCACCAATCGAATCGCAGTAGAAGAAATGCACAAACTGCCGGTATTCAAAAATTATAAACAAGGCGAACCAAGCAATAAGCTGTACATAAAAAATCTGCAAAAAGACGTGGTAACTGAGGATTTAAAAAGTTTATACCAGCAAATCGTTCAAAATGATAGTGTAAGACTGGACATAAAAGTTATGCAACATGGCCGTATGAAGGGGCAAGCTTTTGTCTCATTTAGTTCCGATATTCTTACTGCGTTGGACTTGCAGAAAGTAGTTCTGGAGGCTTTGATTGCAAGCAATGGCTATATTTTACGCCAAAAACCATTGGTGGTGTGCTTTGGAAAGCAAACATAAAAGGTTATTTCCTATTGAAATAAGTTCTGAGACTATCTATAGATATTTCCGTAGAAATGGAATCATTTCTTTTTTATAAATTAACAATGAATGTAAAAAATATGTTTTCTGTTTAATTTCAGGCAATTGTGTCTTTTGGATACCATATATGTAGAAGGCAGTCAGACACAAAACAACTCATCAGGAAAAAACAGCAAATCAAAACTTTCACAACAAACATATGAATATGTTATAGCTGTCGACTTTGAAGCTACATGTTGGGAAAACCAAGCTCCACCACGATGGAGGGAATCGGAGATTATTGGTAAATACATTTCAAAATAGAAAACTGGGGTCTTTAATTATTTGGGGTTTTTCTTTTTCAGAATTCCCCGCGATTTTGGTTAATTTAAAGACTGGAAAAATTGAAGCAGAGTTTCACAAATACATTATGCCAATAGAATCACCCAAACTAAGTGCTTACTGTACGGAGCTGACCGGCATTACCCAAAAAAATGTTGACAATGGCATTCCCTTGCAAACGGCATTAATGATGTTTCAGGAATGGCTGCGAAAAGAATTAAGAGTTCGACATTTAACGTTGCCGAAAATGTCGAAGGATAACAAAGCCGGAAATTGTGCATTTGTCACATGGACAGATTGGGATTTCGGCATTTGCCTTAACAAAGAATGCTCAAGAAAACGACTTAAGAAACCCCCATATTTTAACCAGTGGATCGATTTAAGGGCCATATACAGAGAATGGTACAAATATAAGCCGATTAATTTCTTAGACGCTCTAACGCACGTTGGCCTCGAATTTGAGGGAAAACAGCATTCTGGTATCGACGACGCAAAGAATCTGTCCAAATTAACATTCAAACTGGTGAATGATGGAGCCATTCTGGCCATTACTAAAGATTTGACACCGTTTCAACTGAATTTAAACTGTATTTTTTAAGGCGGCGTAAAAACAGGAAAATCAAGTATAACTTAACTACTATTTAATCCATTTTTTTATATAAACTTATATGATGAAAATTGTAAGACTTACATATTTTATATGAAATTAATAATACAAAGAAATTTTGAATTTCTCTAAATTAAAATACAAATATCCCAAATCAGTAATTGGTTTTTACTTCAATAAATGTCATTTTGTCTACAGAAAATCACAGCAAATTTGTGTAATTGCAGGGATAGAGAAGCGGTTGCGTTTTAAATAAAATCGGGGGGTTTTTTCGAAGCTAAACTTGTTCTATTTTAATAAGACTGAAAATGTTTAGTTTACATATAATCGAGTTTATTTAAAAAAATTACAAAACAAAAATGATAAAAATATACCGAAAAAAACAATACTGATATACATATGTTTAGCAATAAAAGGTTGAATTGCATTACTGATTTTTAATATTATTATGCTGTCTGACAGTATGTTAAATATCGATGACAACGAACAAGGAAAATATGAAATATAAAATGGGTATTTAATTCAAAATTATTTAAAGGGTGTGTCGAAAGTGCATTATGTAATTTTGTGTTTTAAACACAGGAGTGAACATACTTCTATTTTCTAAGTTAAATAAATACAATAATGATTTTCGTTGTTTCATGTTTCGGAGCTAAAACGGTAGATATTTGCTAGTTTTTTAAACTATTATCGGAACTAGGGGCGCGTTGCTCTGCGCTTTCTAAGGGCGCGTTGACCGTTGAAGTAGTTTGATCGTTTGTAGTACTATCTTCATTTTCATTTTCTTCCTCATTTATTAATTGCTTTAAAAGTCCAATACATATTTTTGAACCTTCCATGGCTTCATTAGAGAGCTAAAAACAAATGCAAGATATTATTATGCCTCCCTAGCTCAATTGTGAAAGATCTGTATTTTACCATAGTGAAATTTAAAAACCCATGGGGTAAACCTTTTAAGATATCCAATGTGACGGGTCTATTCAATTTCTTTAACTTTTTGGCGAACATTACACAGTCATCGAGGCAGGGATCCATTTCTAAGGTCTGAAAAGAAAGAGTTAAAAATAAAAATAACAAAGGGAGGTCATCCAATTTACGAGAATTTTAGTTGCTGGCATCTGTTCCAGCCATTCATCGGGTGCGTAGTAAGGAGACAAAAATGGATCTTTGGGAATCTGAAAGGCAAACTCGGCACTAGGAGAGCGAGCAATTAATGCATCCATATTCCTCAAGTCCTCCAAGGGTTTTTGTGAGATACCGTCGCGTTTTATTTCATACGACTGTGTGTAACGGTCAATTGTGCTTGAGATGCTGTTGACGGCATTGTTTAACTTCGCCTGAATATCCAAAGTCAGCATATCTTTACTAATGTCAATCAATAGATTTTCTTCAGACAGGGTTTTGGCCGGCATTCCATGCAATTTTTTTGATCCATCATCCTCCTTAGCCTCTTCGGTTGTCGTATCAACGATATATGTATCAAGGAAATGATCTATGTATTGCTGAGATTCAGAATTTTTATTCGTTGTTACTGGATGGTGTTCTATGGGTACTGAATCGTCTTCAAATGATACACAGGAACTATTATCATTATCTCCAGTAGACGGCAAATCAGTTCGCTCGACAGTTTGACTTAGATATGAGGCACTGGCGAATGTATTTTCCGAACTATCTTCACTCTCCTCCTGCGCTACTTCAATACCACATTGAGTTGTGACATCTATTTTGTCCTTCTAAAATTTAAAAGAAATCGTGACACCTCCAAGATCATCGTTTATTGCAAATTTGGATTTACCTTGATCTCTTCCCATTTATGGTTATCAGATGTCTTTTGCGAAGAAGTACCTTCAGATATAGTTTTACTGTTTGGTTTATCAAGACTCAGCTTATAGTGCGGTTCATCATTCGATGCCTTACGTATTTCTTTTATAAATTCTTCACTTTTCGAGTTTTCTGTTAAGATTTCTGGACTTGGGGCTGCGTAGGCCCTAAGGCATCTCATCATAAATCCAAACGGTAATAACGGGTCCATAAGGCATAACAGCCGAGCAGGGCTGGGTACGAAATTAATAAGCGTTGGACAGTACGCCAAAAATATACCATCAGGCTTACGGACACCCTGTTGGATGCACTTCAATGCAAGAGCTATGCATAAGTTGGCACCGGCTGAATCCCCAGCTAAAACAACGCGTTCAGCGGTAGTGCCAAGATAACTAGAATTTTTCAACATCCAACAATAGGCATAAAACACTTCCTCAATGGCCCGTGGAAACGGTGCTTCAGGTGCCAAACTATAGTCAATTGAAAAAATGGGGCAATCAAGTGCAACTGCCCAATCTCGCAAATACAATTCATGAGATTTAGAGGATTGTGCTACGAATCCACCACCGTGACAATGGAAAATAATGGATGGACTACGAGCTGGTAACTTTCGCCAACCACGCGTTGTACCCAACCCCATCATTCCCTCACGACGTCGGGCGCTGAGTAAACGCGATTGTATAACAAGTCCCGGACCTAAATGGCTGGACGGCACAGGAATGTCCAGAATATCGTTATCTATATCGTCATTAGTTCTTTCCGTACGTTTTGTCTTTGGCAGCTGCAAGGTTTCTGCTGGAATTTCTATAACTTGATTGACCTTAATTGAACTACCAACAATACTGGGTATTTTATGCATTAACTCCGACTCCGCTAAAAACCAAAAAGACTTGCAAAAATCTATTTTAGCGTTTTGAGAGAGATTCACTATTCTTCTCGATCTCAATTCAGGATTCAACAAATATTTGCCACTTGTCCACACGCTGCGTGTCGTCTTCAGAAGAGGGCCATCTACATCTTGAGCATAAAATGTTTCCGAAAAACCTGCCATACTTATTGATATAAACCGCAGGACGCCCCGTATCGAATCGCCATATTGGAAGCCCATACATCTTCCATAAAAGCAATACTGATTTATAGTGTCACCCATTTCGAACAGCTCCTCTGCCGAATGATGGCCATATGCAAAGAGATCGGCGCTATCTTTTGACCACTCGTGCAAAATAAGTAGGTATTTGAGACAGGTACACAAGGACGACAGCAACTGTGAACATGCTTCGACTTCCTTAACATATGTCTTTTTGCGGAAGAACATGGTTGACCTGGCAACAGACAAGTTTTTACAAATGCCCAGGCCGTATTCGATGCAGGAATCGACGACCGAAATAAAACTGCGGTAACCATTGCCGGGAGTATTTTCATCAAAGTCATAGGTGCTGGCAAAGGACTGCACTTGCCTCACTAGGTTATCCGCCATAATAATAAAATCCTGCCACGCCATATTGGCAGCATGCAGACGTTGTCCTTTCTCAGTTAGATCGTCTTTGAAAAAGACTGCCTGTTCATAACAGGCCATCAAAAGGTCGCGATATTTCGCTCGCATTTCTGGAGGAGGAGATGGCACTCTCAAAATATCACTGGCAACAGTTTGAGTCGAGCATGAAGGTTTCTCTGTTTTGTCATTAGCATCATTCTCGCTTGTTAATTTGCATGCCTCCATCTTAAGCTTCTCTGGAAAACTTCCACTGGCAGCCTGCACCGAGCTGTTGACGTTTTCTTTTCTAATTTCAGATGCTGATGCATCTTTCTTGAGACATTGCATAGTATATTTGTTGTGGTGGACCGCCTATGAATACAAAATGAATAATTATAACTATAAATAAAACATCAACCTCGACCCTTACTCTGATAGCCAACTTGGTTTGTGGTCTTGTTGGGCCACTCAGAAACGAACGAAAAACTTTAAAAAAGGCCACTTTCACTACTTTCACTTGAAGTCATGACAACAGGGACCTGAAGAAATGAAAGAAATAATCCTTGGTTGTCCAAGGTGTATGCATAGCAAAGCAATTAGAATTACTTTACTTACTTGTTTTTTAAATAATCCTGTCCAACAATGTGTCCAATTTAATTTCCCCAATTTCCTGGTTGTTTTATTGGTTTTATCCCTCCTTTTGTCTTATTGGTGTTCAGGTTGATTGTTGTCTCTGCTTCAATCGCGTTGGTTTGGTTGTTCGTTGCGAGCGTTGGAAACAAAAATGAAAAACGTCCAAACGAAACGAATATGAAGGCCACAAAGGAATACCCGATAGAGAATAAACAGAAAGCAAAGACTCGGGGTACTCTGTTGTTTACGAATGAGACATGAGAAAATTGGACATCTTCACTAAAGAGCTCGGAACTAGCTCGGCGAGTGGATTTCAACTGTTTAGTCGAGTTAAAGTACCGTTAGACTAGCTAAATCGAGTGGACTTCAACTGTTTATTTAAGTTAAAGTACATTTAGACTTGCCGAATCGAGAGGATTTCAACAGTCAATTCCACACGTGGAATTAATACTAGTCTCAAATCCAGTGGATTTTAGTTAACGTATACACAATGAAATTAATAGTTCATTTATTTGTTTGTATGACGTTTTGAGACCTTATCTTTCACTTAGTTGACATTTTAATTCGAGTGGATTTATACTTTACTTTAAAGAGGGATATCGATTGATCGATTTTTCTATTGATATTATCGATACCTGTACCAAGGCAGGTGTATTAGGTAGTCGCATCAATGCAAATGCTGGTACGATATGTCGACATGACATATGCTCTGTTCCAGAACTCCGATTTATGAGGATTAATTTGACGTATATTCAAATTATTTATATATCAACTGAGTCGGAAGATAATTGTCAATTTTGTTCTGTTCTCTTAAGGGTCCTTAGGATCCTTTTTTGGAAATGTTACAAACCTGTAAGTATCTTTGTGCCGTATACAAACAACCGTAAGGAATGGCTGTTCATTAGTCTTTTGTACCACACGTATTAAGGAGTTAATTAAAAAAAAATAAAACTCATGAACCATAACATATTATTTGTGAAACGGTTTGGATAATAACAATTCATGAAATGTACTCTTATATAACCTAAATTCTGGATACATAACTAATTATAACTACATTATTCTATTAAATGTTAAAACAAAATGTCATCTGCTTTACGTTTCCGCTTCTTTAGTTTCTGCTTAAGATCTACCGTTTTTCCCCTCATGACACTGGCCTTTAATTTCTTGGCGGACTTCTTACGCGCTTGGATTGCTACTTTCCGCTTGGCTGCTCGAACAGGATCGTGGATTTTTTCTTGAGCTAAGACTTTTTTGCGATCAGCTCGGCGAATCATTAGCTTCATCTGAGCATTTGCACGCAACTTATCATATACATCGGATCCTACACGTTTTCTTAGGCGGCTGCCAACACGCAAAGCTACTTGTCTCAAATCTGCATCAACATTTTGATCTTCTTCAGACATTTCTCTTACTAAAGCTCCGAGGATGCCAGGTCCCAGTTTTTGCAACTGATCAACGTTCAATAGTGTAATAAGTCCTTCCAAAAGCGTGAACAAAGACATTCGCTAAAAAAAAAAAGAATTGTATATTACTAGATCCCAGATTAATCGAAATGGTCCCGTTTGAAGAACTTACCATACTTGTGCTGTGGGACGCTTTAACTACTTCTTTATTTATCAAAAACCGAATTTGCTTTAAAAGCCAATTAAGATTAATGTTGGTTGCTGGCTCTTTATCCTCCATATTCTCCTGATCGTCCTCTATATTCTCACTTTGTCGTTTAACACTGAATGGAACATCTTTAAGCATCGTCGCAATATAAAGGAATATTTTAACGATTTCGTCTATCATTAACTGAGATGTTTCGCCGGGTATCATTTGCGCGCACAAATCCAAAACCAATGACTTGATATCATATTCGGGATTTAAGTAAATAAAATCCAACTTATTTAAACTACTTCTGCTATCTTCAAAATCAGCTTGTGATAGCTTGCGACCGATATAGTCAAAATCGTATCCGCTAAGAATATGACCAATGATTTTGGCGGCATTACATCGGACCCAATTGTGATCGTGAGCTAATAAACGCTGCGACTCGTATGCCAGTTCATCCACCACGCTGGTCAACTCACTTATCTTTAACAATTCTGAGGAACAATATTCGAATACTTTCAGTAGACAGTACTGCACTTGAATCATTTCATGATCTAGCGACCGTTGCTTTCGCTCCAGTTCCTCCTCTTCCTCTTGGAATCCCTTATCTTGCAATACTTCATTGACTTCTTTTTCTAGGTATTTATTTTCAATAAACTCTGGTGATTGTTTTGACTGTAACATAGATATAATCAAGTTAGAGAAATCCTCTTTTTTCAAATAACGTTTACAACTTACCTTGTATTTCTTCTTTTTGGGAATACCGCTGACATCATTATCTGGTAAGGAGTCTGTGTGTGGAGCCCTTACAAACCGACCAACATTGGTTGAACTTTCCTGATTTAACCTTGCAACTAATGTTGGTAACAGCACTTTGAGGCGAGGAGCAAACGATTGTTTTTCCGAACATAAAAATCTCGAGCACAATGCCGCCCCCATTTCACGAACTGAAGGTTTATTATTGGCCTTGAAGAACAGCAATGTCAAGTCGAATAAATGTTGGCGACTTGATTTCTCCAATCTGCCAATCAAAATTTCAATGCAATTGGCAACTGCTTTGCGACATTCGGGATCCTCGTCATTTACAAGTCTAGTGCCGAGCGAAATATATAAGAATTCGGCTTTCTTCGTTAATATAGTCAGTGGGAATTTCTTGATGACGGTGCAGATAAATTCTATGGCAGATAGCCGACCAGCGGACAAAGAAAAACACAACTGCACCGTAAAGAACTTAACGATGTGATCCACCTTCTTATTAAGCGGATATTCCATAACATATGTGGTCAATAAGTTCCGAGACTCATCACGAACATATTCAGACGGCGAGACAACACACATCTCACCAATCTTCTTCATGATATCATGAATTGCTTTACACTGCACTTTGCGATTCAACAGGGCCTTCAGCAGATTGAAAGTCATAGACTGATTTTCGCCATCATGTAGATCTTGTTCTACGTATAAAATCAATTCATCAACCTGCTCTTCAGTAAGGTCATAATAGGTGCATTTCCTAAGTAATGCCACGATGGCTTTGAAAGCCGATTTCATCAATTGGAAGTTGTCTTCCTGTTTCGTGGCACCGAAAGTTGAGAAATTTTTAAGTATTTCAAACATTCTTGCAACAACAGATTTTAAATATTCATCGTCCTTCATGGCTTTTAACTCATATTCCTCTACCCAGAGTGTGGCAAAGCACTTGAGAGCGAACGTTGTGACTCGAATGTGAGTGCTCTTCAGAGAATCTCGAAGAAGTGGGAGAATGGGATTGATGAAGGGTTCATAATCTATATTTTGGAGTTTTTTACGTTTTAAAACTATATGTAACATCTCCAGACCAAACTCAATAAGAATGTGAGCGTTCGCCTGGGCATTTGTCTTGATTTTTTTGTTTAGCGCTCCTGATCGCTGTGGCGGTGGTTGTATTATGAAGCAATCTGGTCTTGCTCGTCGCATTTTTTCCTTTTCCTGTTCCGATAACACTCTCCGCTGGATGCCCGGCAAAAGGTCAGTAATGCTTTCGGATATTGTACCATATATAAAGATCAGTAGGCTTTCACGTGATATGTGCGCATTTTCCACCAAACCATTTACAATCTTCGCAAAACATTCCTGAATTTTTAACGTCAGCTTTCGCGATTTCGATCGTGCCAAGTGATCTTTAAAAGGAAGTAATAAGTCCAGCAGACAGTTTTCTTGGATGTTTCGAGCGATTATGTGTAGTACGAGATAACTTTTAGCGCTTGGTTTGGCCTCAGGTGTGTGAGATGTTAATCTGTCTACTTCTTTCTCTGCACTGACATCGCCAAAAATATCGTTTAGGGCCACTTCCAATAAATTGTGGAGACAGCACTCTATGTCACCTGGTTGAACGACATCACGCAGGGCATCAAGGACACCGTGTATTGTAACTGACAAAACATGCACTTGGAAGCCTCTTGTTAGAAGATTCTGCAAATGGCTTACAAGCATGGAAAGATACTCAGATCCAAGGCACAGCATGATTTTCTTTAAAATATCGCGAGTCAGCATTCTTACGGATTTCAGTGGAGACCTTAAGAAGGTACAGACCTTCATAAAAACACCTGGAACGAAATTCACGGTTTGTCTTGTTATGAAATGTATATGATAACCTGACTAACCTGGTAAACTGGAGTCCATCAACTCTTTTGGTAGCTTCTGCATGAGTTTCACCAAAGCTAGAGCAATTGGAACTCTTAGAATTTCCTCTTCTTCTCGTTCAATACTAAGCCTTTTCCGATTCACTTTGTGTTTGGTATCATAAGAGGATTGTTCCGTTATGGAACGATTAAGTGTTGGAATTAATATGGATGTAATTGTGGTCAGAACTTTTTTGGAAGCAGAGCATGACAAAAGTAGTGGACGTTTCATGCACGATTCACCCTTAGCTGCACCCTCTTCCTTATTGGAGACTTCGTCTTCAACGAGTTGAATGTTGTTTTCCAGCGCTTCTTCTAAATTGTCCTCTTCAGTCCCCCTGGAAGTTTCATCGCCTTCATCGTCGTCATCACCCTTTTTGTCTTCATTAGCTTGATCATCCTTAACGCCTGTTTGTTCTAACTCATTATGATCATCGGTCTTGATAGTTGCTTTAAGCTTTTCAATGGTCTCTGCATCATTCTGAGACAATGTAAGGTCGAAATGAAACGCATCCAATATCCTGACAACAATGCGTACGCATTGCTTCTGATAGTCGTGCGAGGAACGCATTTTCATCAAATAATAACGCAGAATTGTGTAGTAATGCTGCCACGGCAATAATTGGCATACTACTCCAACTGTTTCAATTGCTGCATCGACGAGTGTATGCTTGCTAGCGTGCTTCTCCTGCAGGAGGTAACGTGAAGCTAAAGGAAGAATGATTTGTGTAAGAGTTCGCACACAAGGTGGGGTAGAAAGAGTCGCTGACATAGCATTAAATTTTAGCAGGGCTCTACCATGGCGGTGTGACTGCAAGTGTATCATGTTCTCGAAGAAATCCACCTCGGGATCTAGTTTGTCACCAAGGCCACTTAAGTCCTTAAGTATTTCGTGAGAATCAGGACATTCTCTTACCATTTCGCCCAATAAACGAATACCTTCGTTACGGACATTTTCATTGGCGTCTTTAATAATGCGCCGTATCAGATTAAGAAAAATATCTCCCACTAAGTACCTCATTTGCTGTTTATCGGTGGAATATTTCTTCGTAAGGTGCGGTAGCAAAAGCCTCAAATGTTCACTTGCGTTGTCACGCAATCCCATGTCCTTGTCGTGTCGGAGGAAGTATATGCAATTAAATATTACCAAAACTCCCAGGTCCATGTCTAAGCCCTCTGGAGATTCAATTTGCTCTTTGAGTTCCTTCAGGGCATCCAATCTTTTCTCATAGTCAGGTTGTTCCACCCAACGTTTATCCCAGGCATTCAGGAGTATCATAATCCGAGCAGTGAACTTCAGATTTTTCGTAATGGGCGAATTTGGAGCCTGTTTATGTTTTATTTTTGCTATGTCAGCTATCAAATCACACAGCTGCTTGCGAGCAGACACTTCCGACACGTGTTCAAATAGGGGAGCTATCTTCCTAACATACATTTCCGGGCGTTCAAGACGTTTAATAAGGTTTGACAATGTTGTTATAACTTGCGATACAACTTCCACATTGGATTGGGTTTGAGTTTTGGCTATCAGTATAGGCAACAAGAGTTCCAGTAAACTGTCACAGATTTCGGGTTCCTCAACGTGTTTGGTTAACATTGACAATATATTCAAGTCACGTTTATCCAACGACTGTTTCGATCCCTTGCTGGAGAAGTTCATCTTTAGCCTTTGTAGTAGTTCCGGAATGAATGGCTTCACCAATGCTAATCCATCATCTGAAAACTCCAATTCACTTTCAGAAGCCACCAATAGTCGTTCAATTAGACCCATTATAGGTTTCCTTACCAACGCTTTTGATTTATCGTTCAAAAGCAACGCGATGATGTAATGGAAGATGGTTTTTTCAGAACCATCCATAGCCTGACTGAGGAAATGGAAGTGTTTCGGTTTTTCACCCCAAAGAAGCAATAGTTTTAACAACGATGTGGGTGCATGTATGCATTCCAAAGGTAACTTTTCCAATGACGGATAGACAAAAACGTTTGTAAGGCATGCAACAATAGTGGGCTTCCATTCAAATTCCTCAATATGCTCGAAGAAGTTGACTAGGCTTTCCAAAGCATTTTGCTTCAGATTACGGAAAACTATTGGCATTTTCGGATGCAATAATGATGCGTTCAAACTTAGGACTTCATTGCAAGTGGCCCCTATGAAAACTAGCAGCTTCAACATGTACACATGAAACGTCTCCTGCATAATGCCACCAAACTCTTTGCGTATTAATTCAAGTAAGTTAACAACGCTTTGGAGTTTTTTCGGGGACCACACGGCGGAAATATTAAAGTTAGTCCTCACAATTTTAGGTATTTGTTCAATAGGGTTGGCCTCGTCTGTAAACTGGGTGTATAATCCGAAGGCCATTTGCATAAACCATTCTATTTCCGTAAGTTTGCACTGCCCCAAAAATCGGAGAATTATCGACTTTCTTTGTTGCGGACTTAGTCCCTTTTGAGAGCCTTTCGTAATCATCTTTCCGTACAGCAAACGTAGAAAGATGTGCATGAATTGTTCCCGATGCTCTTCTGACACAGTGTCCACCTTAAAGTTGAGCAACTCATCTTTGAATTTCTTTTCATCCAAAATATTGTAAAACAGCTCCTTATATGGCATTAGCGATTTGGATTTGTATGACATGACACAATCCAATGCACACTTTTGTAATTGGTTATTAGAGCCTTTTAGTAGCTGCATGTACAAGTGCCAGAGTTCTGTTTCTTTGAATAAGGCGCGCGGATTCTGTTGAACAGCCAAAACAGATAGTTTGCACTGCAAAGTCTGCAATATAAACTTGGCCCGCGCATTGTCTTGACCTCCAATTTTGGCCACTCTCTTAAACTTGGCTTTCGTCTCATCCTCTTTATCAACTTCATCCAGATCTAGGTCTATTTTTTTGTTAGTCATTGCATTTAGATCCCAGCAGTTTTCTTTTTTCTCCAAGTGCTGTTGGTATTCCTCTTCGATAAATTTCAAAAAGATTGCAACTAAATCTCGGTTTTTCATTTCAAACAACTTGCCAAATTGGGGTAGATGTTGCCACAATAATATGCGGTAATTCAGTATTTGCTGTTGGGTCAATTGTCTTTCCTTTTTCAAGGGCAATATTGCATTCATTGTCTTGGAGTTCCAAATTTCCTCGATGACTTCATCTTCTTGGTTAAAGTGTTCTTTAGAATAATCAACACTGTCCAATGTTTTCTGCATCTTATCTTGGTAAATTGACCAAAAAGTTGCCGGCTCAACTTCCTTGGCATAATCTTCCAAAAGTTTCAGGGTTGGTTCCCAAACAAATTTAAAATTATGATACAGCATGCCCAACAAAAAGCGAATACAATCGTTTTTGTATGTGGCTTCTTTAAACGATTTAAACAGCTCCGTTTGCGTTTCCAATTTTTGTATCAACAAGATCTGCTCCCTATAATTGTGAATATTGGGTTCAATTAATTCAGTCTGGTAAAAAATGTGGTAAGGGGTTTGGGTTTCTTGGCCCTTGAACAGGACACTCAGTGACTGTGCGGCCAATAGACGATAGTCGTGATCGTGGTGTTGTAAAATATATGACAGACTGGGGATTAACCTGGTTTCGTGCTTAAACAATTTACTGTTTTTGGATATTAATTGATTCAAGGACCCCAAAACATTTTTGTACTGCAGATTGTTCAATAAAATTTCTGTCAATGGTTTCAAAATATCTTTCGGTGGAAATAAATCCAATTGCCACATTATCTCAATGAGAAGAGTTAATGTATTAAGCGGTCTCTTAAGATCCTCAGTTTTTGAAGCTTGCATTTCATTAACTGTAGATTTCATTAGATATTCTAGAGATTTTTGTATTTTTTCAGCCTTTAATCCTTTTATATGGGGTGCCATAATCAGCAATAACAGATTTTGCTCAAATTCTTTGCTCTTCGAGTTACATTTTTCTAAACTATCTTCAATGCGGATAATGGTTTGCACTGAATTCACTTTTATTTCCATCGACTGCCATTGATCCAAAGAACAGCTGTTAAAATTGAGGGGGTGTTTCTTTGTTATGACCCTTGCCATTAGTTCGATGGCCTGTAAATCAAAATTGGTTTCCAAATATTGTACCAGAGATGGTAGAATGAAAATATCGAACTGAACATGCAGAGCCATTGAAAGTACAAATTCATCATAAATTGATCGGTTCTTTATGGTTAAAGCTTTTTTCATTAAACGACTGGTATCCAATTGGGTAACCAAGGAAGAACCCGATAATAATATGGAGCAAATAACATTGCTGGTTAACAATAAAGTGTCTTCGGAAGATTTTTCATCTAGCATTCCTCTATCTATAATTCCCAAGATAGTTGCCACAATGACATCCATTTCGGATAAGAGACGTCCATCCTTGAACTCAATTACTTGCAAAGCAATTTTCATTAAAAACTTCAGTTTTTTAACTACGGGTTGGCTGTCCGCTACTGCACACAATTTTGTCCAAAATAATGACATTTGGGATGATGTGATAAACTTAATCAGCTGTAGCACAGTGTGTTCGACAATATCGTGAAGCAAATTAAGCTGTTGATGCTTGATATCTTTCCTTTCTGCCAAAGCTTCGAATATAAACTGTAGAAAATCTCCAGCTGTGGAATGAAACTGACCCTTTACACCTCGCATTATCTCGAAGAGCAAACGACCACATCCTTGTATACTATCGATTTGCTCACGTGATACCGTGGACAAAACAAAATCCAAAAATTTTCCATACTCCTTTACATCACGCGCGATGAAGGAGAAACACTCCACTGCGAAATTTGTAACATGTTCTTCGTAACGTCTTTCATCCAATAGTGGTAATATACTATGGAACACAATGCCTATATTTCGTTTTAAATAGGGCTTCAAGGTTTTGAAAAGATAGGCTAGACACACTAATGTCCACTCTAGTTGTTCTGCATCTTGGGTATTGAGCAAACATATTAGTCTGTCCAGAACTCTCTGGAAATATTGATAGAATTCCTCTCGCAAATCTCGTGCTAATACGTAGAGGAGTTCCAGTAAAGGTTGCAGGGATAAATTTGTGGCGCATGATAGCTTGTCCAATAGCGTATCGATGACAAAATCCTTTTGGTGTAGCAGCTGTGGCAACGTTACGACCTTTACAACTTTTCGTGAGAACTGTGAGAACTCTGTTGTCAGATTTAAAACCATCCATTTGCGGAGAGTTTGATGGAAGTATGTTTCATTTTCTTCAACAAGATCTTCATTTTCGTGTCCAATGTGGTACAGGGCCAAGCGCCTTAAGTCGATTTCATTCACACGTTCAGCAAAACTTTTGAACTGGAATAATACAATATTTTAAACTGTTATCCCCAACGCTGTTGCATTAACCTACCCGAAATGTATTCGAATTCTTGGTTTTTTCATTTAATTCCGCCATAATTTGCCGCTTATTTCGTTTCGTTTATTTATTTTTTTAAAAACTACACGTGCAACCCAACATTGTTTCCTTCTTCTTCTTTTTCGTTGTCAGTGGTGTTGATAGAAATGCACTTGATGGAATCTTCTTCTTTTTAATAATATAGTGTAATGCATAGGAGATTAATAACATTTATATGATGAGAGAAACTGTGAAACTCATGCCATAGACAAATGAAAATATAGACCATAGACAAATGAAAATATAGACAACGAAAAGTTAGTGTTGTCTTTTTTCCGGGTGGCTCTCATCATGTTTTGCATAGTCAACATGCTGATTTACGCGTTCAAGCCACTCGACTTCGAAAACACATTTTATCGTTTTTCAAGAATTTCACTGGAATATTCCCATATTTTTCGATGTCATCACGTACTTTTCACATTTCTTTTATTATGAAATAATTTTCAACTGGCAAATATCCTACAGTTTTTGTTATTTTTAACGTTTTAGAATTGAGTGACTTCAATATTCCCACTCAAACCCCTGAAACGATATGAACGACATCTGCTGATTCGATTTTTTTCGAAGATAAACGGTGAGAGCATTTCGTTGTCTATATTTTCATTTGTCTATGTATAGACGACGAAATGCTCTCACCGTTTATCTTCGAAAAAAATCGAACAGCAGATGTCGTCTATATCGTTTCAGGGGTTTGAGTTGGAATATTGAAGTCACTCAATTCTAAAACTTTAAAAATAACAAAAATTGTAGGATATTTACTGCATACGTTGAAACCAACATTTTGAAAACACTCGAATTTGAATATTTTCTGAACATTTCTTTTGTTTTTGAAAAGGAAACACATACATAAACAAATGCAGTTGACATATTAAGCCAAGAAAATAAAAAATTAAAATCATAAAAAATTTCAAAATTTCAGAAATATTCTTTGTTACTAACGAGATACCATTTGTTGTGTAAACTTTGTGTAAACGACCGTACTATTGAAAACATCATTTTTTGTAAACGACTATACTTTCCAGAATATTACATTGTGTAAACGACCGTACTTTCCAGAATATCACTTTGTGTAAACGACCATACTTTCCAGTATATCACTTTGTATAAGCGACCATACTTTTGAAAACATCACTTTGCGTAAACGACCATACTTTTCGAAACATCACTTTGTGTAAACGACCGTACTTTTGAAAACATCACTTTGTGTAAACGACCATACTTTCCGAAACATCACTTTGTTTAAACGACCATACTTTCCAGAATATTATATTGTGTAAACGACCGTACTTTTGAAAACATCACTTTGTGTAAACGACCATACTTTTGAAAACATCACTTTGTGTAAACGACCATACTTTCCGAAACATCACTTATGTAAACGACCGTACTTTTGAAATCATCACTTTGCGTAAACGACCATACTTTCCAGAATATCATTTTGTGTAAACGACCATATTTTTGAAAACATCACTTTGCGTATGCGACCATACTTTCCGAAACATCACTTTATGTAAACGACCGTACTTTTAAAAACATGACTTTGTGTAAACGACCATACTTTTCGAAACATCACTTTGTGTAAAGGACCGTAATTTTAAAAACATCACTTCGTGTAAGCGACCGTACATCAAGACCTCATTTTGTGTAAGCGACTCTACTTAAAATACGGCTCTGAGTGTGAACCTTACATTTTTTTATCTTTCCCTTTTTGTTCAACAATGGTTCACATTTGATTTGTAGCTAGTTCCGCCCTCTTTTAGTGAATGTGTTCAGTTTTCCTCATGTCTCATTCGTTAACAACAGAGTACCCCGAGTCTTTGCTTTCTGTTTATTTTTTATCGGGTATTCCTTTGTGGCCTTCATAATCGTTTCGTTGGGACGTTTTTCATTTTTGTTTCCACTTTAATATATTAGTGGTAAATTACTTCTTAAATAGCCTTTATTATGTTGAATTCAGCGTTTTTGTTTTGTGCCAAAATTAAATTATTTACAAGCAAATGAATAGTCGAGTACTCGGTTTTCACCCTAGTCCATAGTCGAGTTCGGCAAACGATAGTAGCAACTAGTTCCGCGCTCTTTAGTAAAGATGTTAAATTTTCTCATGTCTCATTCGTAAACAACCAACAGAGTACCCGGGCGTTATGCATATGCATTACACTCATTCGTAAACAACAGAGTATGCCGAGTCTTTGCTTTCTGTTTATTTTTAATCGGGTATTCCTTTGTGGCCTTCATATTCGTTTCGTTGGGACGTTTTTCATTTTTGTTTCTAGCGCTTGCCACGAACTAGTTCCGGGCTCTTTTAGTGAAGATGTTAAATTTTCTCATGTCTCATTCGTAAACAACAGAGTACCCCGAGTCTTTGCTTTCTGTTTATTTTTTATCAGGTATTCCTTTGTGGCCGTCATATTCGTTTCGTTGGGACGTTTTTCGTTTTTGTTTCCAACGCTCCCATAATTCCCGCTTCGTTGTTGCGCTGTCAACGAACATTGAAGCGAAGGACTTGTCAAGTCAAGTTAGTAAGTTAGTAGTGGTAAATTACTTCTTGAAATCCAACGTTTATGTGCCAAAATTAAATTATTTACAGCAAATGACAAAGAAAATGAGACCGACCGAAGTGAAATTAAGCAATCCTCCTGAAGATTGGATATCAACAGTCAGATTCGGGCCAAAGTCGAATCAATATTTAATTGCTTCTTCGTGGGACGGTACCGTTCGATTCTACGATGTAAATGCCGTCAGACAAGTAATTAAGTTTGTGCAGGATTCTCCGGTCTTGGACGCAACATTTATGGTTAGTATTTATCCATTGATATGCTGTACTTAATTGATTGATAATTGATACGTGAACATGCTTTTTTAGGATGTAGTGCATGTAGTCAGCGGCTCATTGGATAATCAACTGCGACTATACGATGTAAATACACACACCGAGAATATAGTGGGAAGCCATGAAGAACCTATAAGGTGCGTTGAGTACGCCGAGTCGGTTAATGGCATTTTAACAGGGAGTTGGGATAAAACCCTTAAATTGTGGGACATGCGTGAAAAACGCTGTGTTGGCACCTACGAACAGTGCAATGGAAAAGTATACTCAATGTCTGTCAATGACGAGAAAATTGTAGTGGCTACATCTGAACGAAAAGTGTTAATTTGGGATTTGCGCAAAATGGAAGAATACATGATGAAAAGGGAGTCATCTCTCAAGTACCAGACCCGATGCATTCGCCTCTTTCCCAATAAAGAAGGTTATGTCATGTCCTCAATTGAGGGTCGAGTGGCTGTGGAATACTTGGATCCTGATCTTGAAGTACAAAAACGCAAATTTGCCTTTAAATGTCATCGCAATAAACAGGATGCCGTTGAGCGCATATATCCAGTAAATGCGATAAGTTTTCACAATGTTTATAATACTTTCGCAACTGGCGGATCCGATGGATTTGTTAATATTTGGGATGGCTTTAATAAGAAACGTCTCTGTCAATTTCATGAATACGATACTTCCATATCATCTCTAAATTTCAGTCATGATGGCAGTACATTGGCTATCGCGTGTTCCTATATGGATGAATTGGAAGTGCCACCGACCAACGTTCCGAACCCCGCTATATATGTGCGATATGTGACAGATCAAGAGACGAAGCAGAAGTAAAAATATTTCATAATTATTATATTAAGTTTTCATTAAATCGTGGACGTTACAAAATATGTTCAAATTTGCGTGTGTATTAATATTTAGATATTTGGTGGAACATATGATTTAGTAATTTTTTTGGGGGTTTTGGAGATTTTCTGCCTCAAAAGCATTTTTTATTAAAAAAGGGCAATCCTAATAATTGCTTGCAGAAAATAATGCTACTTGATTTAATATTTCAGCACAAGCTCTACTATACTCTATTGAAAAAATTTTGTACGGGATTTGTTGTTTTCTGAATTTCAACGTACGTTAAAGTTACCATGGATGGCGGATGGAAATAGCCAGCAATCCTCATTAGTTCCTTTGGTTTTTGTCTGAGGTCTCCCCAGGAGAATATAGGATATTATCTTTCCGAAACCAGGGCATTCTGGTCTTACCCCTGATAAACATTACCATCTTTCTGAACTAATAAAAAACAATTATGTGATTAAGTAGGCTATTTTGGAACAACAAAATTATCAGTGCCATTTTGCTTCCATTTACATTTTAGTTATCTCACCCATCAGTCAACCACAAAAATGTGTTTCAGAGTAGTAATATAAGGCAAAAATATGAAAGGAGGAAATTACTGCGGATGCATTCATGTGTTTGTTATAAGGCTTAGTTTTGTTATCTGCCCTTTGTCATCATAAAGAAAAACTCTTATAATAAATTTCGTGAATATGAATGAAAGTTCAACAAAACAATTTTGATACTAGTTTTGTAGATGTGAGATTGGTTTGTCCTTTAGGGTTTGAACAGAGCAAATTTCACTCTTTCTTTGGCACTCTCCCATGGTAGAATATAGGTAGACGTGTCGACAAAGCTGCTGGGACAATAAACTGTCAAACCAATTTTGTAATTGAAAATGTTGAATGAAAAATTATTTAAATTTGGCCACACACGTTACAACTGGGAGAGATTGTATTCAAGATTGTATCGTTTGTGGCCCGGTTGTACGAAGTTGTGTTTCGGTTGTACCAAAAATCAAATTTTTTGATTTTCGGCATGTTGTACCAACCGATTGTAATGTTTGTGGGCATGTCGCATACAATTTCATTTTGTATTTATTTTCAAAGGGGCAAACAACATTGTTTCGCACATCAAAACAACACGAAATCCAATCAAATGTGTGATTTTAATGAAAATATAAAACCAAAAAAATATATAAAACAGAATTTCAAAAATTAATAATGAATAAAGGCTATTAAGTAAAATAATAGAGCACGAAATTACTTCTGGTGTCATCTTAACTCAAATGAACTCTTCGAAAAGTGAAGTTGTACAAAGAGGTTGCATACAAAGTTGTATCGATTGTGGCCGAAGCATACAACTTGACAACCCTGCAGGTTGTACCAACGGTTGTATCGTGAGTGGCTTGCATAAGAATCTAATTATTTTTGAAAAAAATTAATTTTTTTGACATATCAATGTTCCCAAGCGTTGATGCATCTACCTGTATTCTTCTACCATGGCACTCTCCTAACAATTCAATTTCACTTACGCAAATTCTCCTCGCAAATCAAGCGGGAAAAGAGTTCATACCATGGCAGAAGAATACAGGTAGATGCATCAACGCCTATGAGCATTAACGTGCCAAAAAATTTAAATGTTTTTTCAAATATAAGTAGATTTTTATATGTTTCCCTATACAACGTCAGTCGGAGGCTAAAAAAATTCGCGTTTTTCAACAAATTTTACGACGTGTCTACATATATTCTTATACCATGGTTCATACAATCCATGGTAGAAAAATACAGGTAGATGCATCAACGCTTGGGAACATTGATATGTCAAATTTTTTAAATATTTCTGCAAAAATAAGTACATTTGTCTATGTTTTACCACACAACGCCAATCGGAGGTAGTTATAATATGCGTTTTTTTTTTACAAATTTGAGTAATTTTTCATTCAAAAATTACGATTCCAAAATTGGTTTGACAGTTCATTGTCCCAGCAGCTGTGTCGAAGTGCTACCTATATTCTTCTACCATGATACAGTCTCTTGTTTTCGGAGCGATTTTCATTTTGGTGTTTGTTTGTTATCGGCGTCGTCGGCGTCGTGTGATGGCCTGTACTTTGTGTTGTATATTTTGTGCCAAAACATAATCATAGGAGGCTGAGACTGATACTGTTTGTTGTTTGTTTCATTTCAGAAACATTTAGTTAATTAAATACTTATTTGATTTGTTTGAGACCATTCGTTAGAATTTGCTTGAGTTGCCTGCTGCATAAAAAACTATGGTAAGATAAATGACTGTGTATTTATTTCAAAAGAGCCCCCAGTAAAGGAGTAATGTAGTGAGCACTATCTACGATGATATTTGAGGGAAAATATTAAATGATATAAATAACATTTACCGACTTTTGTTTGCCCTTAGGGTCCACGATCGCGCAGTCGTTCCCGGTCATATTCTCCAGAAGATAGACGAGGACGTCGGTAAGAAATAAGAAATGCTTTCTTCACAAATTTGCTTAGTAGTATTCCATTTATTTAGTCGTTCCTACAGTCGTGACCGATATTCGTCGCCAGTTTCCAAGAGGCGCCAACCACCATCTCCCCCTCCTTTACCACCGTCAAGGCGCCGTAGTTACTCAAGGTAAGTTTTGGTTTTCCCTTGACATTGAGGTTATGTGACACTTTGTTTCAAATTGGTTTGAAGTTGTATCCCGTTTTGGGCTTTGTTTACAGAAAAGTTAGAAAAAATAGTAGTCGCAAAACTCCAAGATATGTCAAGAAGAGAACTCAAGCTCAAATCTCTTAAGAACTGAAATGAAATAACTACAAGAAAATGCGCACACATAGTCCATAATTTAATATAATTTTCCTTTTTACAAGATCGGAATCTCCAGGATATAACCGAAGAAATTACAGTAGTCATGGTAACAGATCAAAACCGCCAAGGTCTCGCTCTCCATACGACAGAAACTATCGCAATAACAGGGTAAGTTGGTACGAACAAAACGTGTCCACAAATCATTGTTAAACACATACATTCCTCAGGAAAAACCTTCTCCTTGCCGCTGTCTAGGAGTTTTTGGACTGAGTGTCCATACTACACAACAACAAATCAGGGAGATATTTAGCAAATACGGACCTATCGAACGAATACAAGTTGTAGTTGATGCACAGGTAAACAAATATTAATATTTTTAATATTTGCCCTTATGCCCCATTATGAAGCTCATTTTTCTCAAGATACAGTAGTAGTGAGCTCATTATCGGGGCTATATAATAATCAACAATAATGAGCTTTGATTCAAGAATATTGTGAGCGAAGCTAAAGGCTTGTGTGTAACAAATTAAGTAATCATAAGTTAAGGAATCGCTTGTGCTTCTGTGTGCAGACATTTTAATGGAAATTTCTTGCACTTGTAGACTGGTCGCTCACGTGGCTTCTGCTTCATTTACTACAAGCATTTAGCGGATGCCGAGGTCGCACGGGATCAGTGCTGTGGCCAAGAAGTTGATGGTAGACGCATTCGTGTCGCTTATTCCATAACAGAGAGACCTCATAGCCCGACCCCAGGTGTTTACAGGGGACGTTCTACGCGGTAATACTCACATATTTTTATAATTCTTTGACGCAAAAAAGTTATATATATATATATATACCTAATTACAGAAGCCTATCACAACGTAATCGTTCTCAACGCCGTCATTCACCTTCACCTTATAGTCGTAGCAACCGGGACCGCTACGAGCGAAGCCGTAGTCGTTCCCATTCACCACGTATGTATCCTAATATACATAATACAAGTATTTATGTTTAAAGTTTTCATTATTAATTGCAGGTCGTTATCGCTATTGATTTTTTTACCAACCTTTGGTACAAAATCGGTTCTCTACCAACTATACCCATATATATTAAAGATTTGATTTCGTTTATATTTTCTTTGACCCAACAATGTGTAACTTTGTTCCTCAAATATTTTTCTTTTTTCGCTAAACCAAAAATACTTTGTACTTTTTGTGAATACGCATGGAATCAGCTTACCATATATTTTGGCATCATACATTAACAAGGCCGCAATATTAAGAATTACCAATTCCAAATATTACTTTTGCTACATTTCACTTACCCATTTATTACCATATATAAGATAGTTAATTTTTATTATTTAACGGAATGTGTACTATTCCATTTATATTTGTTTTGTTCAGAATGTCGCCAGTAATTATAATTTCAGTAGATTATAAGGATTTTTGTAAAGAAACATACTACAATAAACTTTGAATTAAATCAGAAGAGGCTCTACGATGGATTCTGCTGGACCTGCCGTGATGTTTTATAAGCTATTTCTAAAGTGTTTTGAATAATATGCATGTCGTTCTCTATACTGCGGGCCCAATTCTCGACATCGCCTAGTTCTTTCAAAGCAGAGCTGAAATTATCTATTAGTTGTAGCCATTGCTGGGTTTGCTTGGCGAAATTTGTAGCACCAACATGCAGCTGTTTCGCCTCTGCGTCAAGCTTCTTTTGATTTAGATAGGCCTGGGCAACGCTGTTGTGAAATTAACGTAACGTATAAAGAGGACGAATGGTGAAAGAAATTACGAAATATATTGCAATAATCATACCCAACATTTAAGTGCTCCACTAGTGCCTTGGTCAATTCGTTTGATGCTTCTATAGCTTCCTTTCGCTTGAGTTCTTAAAAAGTGAAATGGGTAAAATTTTACGACAGACATTTAATATTTTTAATGTATACCTTGCTCCTGCTTCCTTTTGGTTTGTTTCGCCTGATGTTCTTTTGCCATGGAACTCAACATGTTTACCTTTGTTTCAAAAAATAAACAAATATACACGGAATATGTACAAAGCACAAGTCGTTTGGTTTGGTTGTTCGTTGCGAGCGTTGGAAACAAAAATGAAAATCGTCCAAACGAAACGAATATGAAGGCCACAAAGGAATACCCGATAAAAAATTAACAGAAAGCAAAGACTCGGGGTATTCTGTTGTTTACGAATGAGACCTGAGAAAATTGAACATCTTCACTAAAGAGCTCGGAACTAGCTACAAATTAAATTGAATTCGACGGCGGTGCGCCATTAGAGACGGACGGCGTAAGTCGACAGATGTAAACCCACTGGCGGGTTCAGGAGATGTATGGAATTCTCAAATATCAAAGATAGCACGAAACCGATCGGCTCGCAGTCGACTTTTAGCCGCCGCCGAGAATTTCACTGAAAAGAAAGACGGCACAGAAAGAAAATCTGAAAAAAATGTGGAATCAAAACAAAACGGCTGACAACATATGTTGTTGAACACATTCACCAAAAGAGCAAGGAACTAGGTACAAATTTAATTTGACGGTGTTGCCACACCCAGAAATGAATTATTAAATTAGGGTAAGCCGACTTTCGATTATTAGATGTGGTAGAAATTGTAATATCGGATTTTGTAATAGATTTGGGATTTTGAGACCAGAAATTTGCATTCATATATGTAATGGAAACCATTTCTGCTCTTTTTGAAATGTTTACGTTAGGACTATTTGTTGGGTTGATCTCCTTTATGAACATTTATTTAAAGTTTATTCAATAGAATTGACAATTTAAAGCCATTGAATTTCCTAAATCTAGTATAACGTAAAGGGATAAGCTTTATGGAAATTGTGATTATATTATACATATATATTATTGAATATTCTGTGGAATAAAAATATATTCATTATATAAAACCAATGAGATGTATTCGATTCGAATTCCACAGAACGGGTTGAAAGGTTTCCATCACAGAATCTGTAACTATTTAACGATAATTATCGATAATCGCAGATTCTAATTTGATAACGTTTATTTGAATTTGTACTTGAAAATTTTACGGTTGAAAGTTACCGAGTTATGACTTTGTTTTGACTTTGTCAAAATTGAATAAATGCGAAAGATGGAATTATCATTTTTCTGTGTTGAAAAAATCGGTAATTAACGAAATTTGACAGACAAATTTGGATAATATTGAAAATTAAGCAGTAGAGAGAGTAAAAATAGTAAGTGCCATGTTAACAAACTCCGTTCACATACAAAAAACATGATTGCTATCAATAAATGTGAAAAACTGTTGTTATAAACACTTTTTATTATTTTTGGTTCTTGAAGAATAGAATTTTTTGACATGGATTATGCAAACAGCTTGATATTTATTTACTGTATATGTTTCTTTTTTTTAACTAGAAATAGGTATATGGAATTATTCTTGTAATTAATATTGCTTTAATGCACTTTATTACGTTTGCTCTTCTTTTGGAATGTAAATTGCACTATTCCTTTCTTCGATGAGTTTTGTGCTATTAATCTTGCATTGGCTACTTGTGCTATATTTATTATGTATTATTTTTTGTATTCATGGTTTAATTGATAATATGAATTTCACCACTGTTCACAAACGGGTACCTTTTTGGTAAGAGAAGACAATTATTTAATAATATTATACAGTACTTATAGAAATATATTAAGAAGATATTTTCATCCAATATAGCGTATTTGTATAAGTAAATATAGAAAAACTCAATGGGAAGTTTTACATATAAAGTACACAACTATTCATTATGAAGGCATTTGTTTGAGAATATATGCTATTGTACTATTAATACAATATGTATATATGTAATATTCATTAATATTTGTTCTAGGTATACCGTATATATAGTGATTACATCAATAATAAAAAAGTCTAACAATTTATTTGATTTACATGTTTACAATTGTTTTGCATTGCTTGCACATCTCTAAGGGTAATATCATAATAATAATTTAATACCAAGAATTGATGTGTAAAAACAGAAATATCCCTTTTTTAAATGGTCACCTTACTAATGGCTCTGTTGAGGCCCAACACCCGCAGCACCATAAAGAAAACTAGATTGTCGTATCACCGACACGGTTGCGGCGGCAACACCAGCTTGAGGAGGTGGCGGAGGTGCTGGAGCTCTATGTTTTTTGAATGGTTGATAACCGGCGGGTTGAATCGGTTTTGTGGTCTTCGCCATTGCACTTGAAGTTGTGTTTGATGGTACTAATGGATTTGTGTTATTATTATCAGTGGTGACATTATTGTTGTTGTTAGTAGTAATAGCTGGAAAATACGATCAATTATTGAAATACCTTTTTTAATATCAAATATTTTACTCGTGTGTACATTTGAAAATGAATGAGAAATTAAAATCTCTGGGTAAATCAACAAAACAGATTACAAAAAAATGAGAGTTGTACGCCTTATTTTAAACAAAAACATTCTAATTGGAAGCAAACTTTATTTTAATTTTCAGAAAAAAAGGCCAACTTTAATATCACATTATTTCCCAATGGAATAATAAGAAATACTCTAAAAAAACTATAGAGAAAAGCTCTTTTTTATCATGTAGCTCAGCTTAGCAATTTTGATATCTGAATCTGCCAAATAAAAAAACTATTAACATGGAAATAATGAAAAACAAATGGTTATGAGATAATCAAGAGTGTATATGAAAAATAAAAAGTCTCTTGACGATATAATCTAAAAAAAAGGAAACCCAAATGTTCTACAAATTTTAAGTTGCAAATGAAAACACTCTTAGTTGGAATCAAATTTTATCAGCTAACATTGATTTAAAGATGTCCTCACACACACAAAAAAAAAACTATCAACATTATAATTAAACTAAAATAATCCTAATAAGGCGATCAGAATTGTTCTTATCCTGTGATCACTTTTTTCACACATTCAATCTAAATAATAATAAAAAGAAAAAAAAAATAAAAATAAAAAAACAATGATTGTATATGCGGTTATTTCTTTTATTTGATATTTTATTTCACACACGTGTAAAAAGGTAATACAAGAGTTGTTTGTGTGTAGAAATATGTATGCAAGTGTAAATGTGATTTGGGTTTTGCTAAATTTGTAATCATAATTCAAACGGAAACAATATTTTTTACAAATGTAGATAAAAAAATAATGAGTTGCATGCGATCTATAACATATAATATTATAGGTATATTGTATTGGAAATCGAAACGAACGGCCGATCTTTAGACGATTCATCAGGATTACACAAGAATGTTTTGTCTAACTATTTGATGTTGGACTACATTCTAGAGTTGAAATTTTCAGTACCAAACGTAATATAACATGATAACATCTTCTAAAATCAAATGTTATAAATGTATAAAAACAAATACACAAGAATTCAATATAAAGCTATAATTCATTTTTTTTTTGCAAAGAGTTCTGACTTCAACGATCTTTTGGGAAACATTAAATTAGTTTAATGATTAGATAACATTAAAAGTAAAATTATAAAAGGCATTTACAAATAATAATAATAATAAAAATTCAATATACAAAATATTACAGTGGGAAGAAGGAGGGGGGAGGTGTAAAATGCTTTGCTTGGAAATCGCTTAAAATAATACATTTGCAGATAGTATATTTGTTGTATATGAATTAGTTAAGAAAAGTTCATTACATTTTCGAATATCTCTCGCGTGCAGTGTTCTTTCTAAGAAGATGCTGTAAACAATTGTATCCAAATAAAATAAAAACAAAGAATAATTTTAAAACTTATGTGGTAGGTTATAAGAAGAAACATAATTTTTAAACGGCAAATGAAATGCATTCCGACTTCATTTCACCATCATCTTCCAATCATTGCCATTTTCATAGTTTACATTTGAAATACGGACAAATGAAGAGTGATGCCTTTGCTTGCATGTTACATACCATTTGTTGCTTTGACGGTTCGACTAGGATACGCTTTGTGAATGTTCACAAATGGTGGGGGCTTTGGGAACTCGGTTACATTGTGGAAACGTTTACCGAACTTGGATTCCAAATCAGTGACCAAACGACTTACAGCATTTGCACTGCCAAAGTTGGGGGTTGCATTGATGCCAGCTGGTGGTGTTAGTGGAGCATTGGCTCGTATGGATGAATGGCGTTGAGGTGGTACAGGTGGGGCTCCACTCGACTAAAAAGAAAAATGTAGAACATTTGGAACATTAATACCCGAGTTTTGTATAAGTTAACATCGGAATCCTTTTATTACAATATAAACTGTTTCCAACAGAAAAATGTATGCCTTATTTGGACACATGCCTATACTATGTATTGGAAAAAATTACCCTATTTCTGTAATTAATCATCATAGGTATTTGAAGAAATGTCAATACACGTAGCACTTGTAAAATGTATCTCTTCGTTCACTCCCCTCGACACGTTACACTATGCGATTAGTTTATATTTCAATCCAATTCAAGCGTTTCCACTTAATTTAACGCATGTATTTTCCTTTAACGATTTTTCCATAACAATCGTAGTATTATTGTTGACTGTGTTTCGTCCGAATGCAGTGAAATGCGACACAAACAGTGATAGGAGTATATATGTATATAAATTCCTTTGTTGGTGGTGTAACACAAATAGGACAAGCAACAACTTTCCGCCACAAACAGTCATAAAAAGGTATAAAGAGAATTGGATGCGAGCAAAATGTTGAGGTATAACATAGTGCTTGTGCTGTGGGTTGTTTAAATTTTACGCTTCTACGCTGTGAGCAAGAAGAGAGAATAAATGGCACACGAAAAGAATGAGAAAAGTGTTTGCACAACATTTTCCCCATTACGGAGGGTTCGTTGTATATCTCTCGGGTTATAATGTGTAGACAATTATTGCCTACTTTTAGGGGTTGAAGAGAAACCGTAAGATTTGTATGAATGAATGAATGAAAGTCCTCTCACCCCAATTCGAATACATATTCATTAGTTCGACTCACAAATACCATAGCGGAATGAACACAACTAAAACGTATTGAATTGATGCTCTAGACATATTGGCGCCATCAAGGCCATATATGTTAAAAAGGACATCCTTAAATGTAAATATAAAGCTTAAAGAATAAATTCCATTATGTCGGAGCTACAAGAAACAAAAAAATTGCTAACCATAGCTGTATGACTGTCGTGCAATACGACATGATACCTATTTTTTTTTGGATTTTTCCGCGACTACTTACAGTTACGTTACCACTGCTAGATTGTCTTTGAGGTGGCGGTGGCGCTGGACATGTCCTATGTGGCGGTAATGGTGGTGCATTGATTGGACCTCCGTTTAGTATAATTGGTTTCGGAGATTTACTGCTCAGTGGACTACTCGAAGACTTCGCTGGCGGAGACATGGCGGTAGAAGATGGTGGTGGGGGAGGTGGCGGTGTTGAATTTGCACCGGTGCGAAATTGATCACGCAAAGCGGATACACTGTTCGTTGATGAAGAATTGGAGGGCGGTTGAGTGGAAGGCGGCGACGAGTTCACGCTTGTTGCTGACGATATTAGCGCCGTATTGATGGCCGCAACAGGCGCAGCAGATGATGCGGAATTAGAACTTGAGTTGGTACTAGAATAAAGATTTAAGTTCGAATTCGATGTACTGCGTGCTGGTGTAGGCGGTGGTGGTGGCTTAACACTTGGGGGCTTGGGTGGTGCCACTGTGGGTCGACCTATTCGAATTGAATCAAACAAAACGTTTTTAGCATAGATGTGAAACATTCAACAAAGTTTCAATTGCTTACCAATTGGTGGTTGAGGTGCCGATCGCAAACCAGAATTAATAGCTTCATGCGATTGCGCCAATGGTGTGCGCATTGTTCCGAATTGTTGTTGTGTTGGGAATACTGGACCTCCACCCGAAGTTGTTATTGGCGGTGACCTATTAACATTTAAATACAAATAAAATTATGAGCTTCAATCTTCAGCAGATGGGATTAAGATTCGTTATTTGAAGCCGTTTAAAACCAATTATCAACATGAAATTATTTAAACAAGCACGTTGGAAATGTTTAAGTGAGTTTTGTTTTGGAAAGGTTGTTTTTGAAATGTGAGCTATGAGCTATGTAAGCTTTATTTTGATTGCTAAGCTTTGTTAATGAGCAAGGAGGAGGCAATTTCATTGTTTTATACCTGGGTGATTTCATACTATGGTGACGTGCCACGGCTGGCCTTTGACCAGCCAATTGCTGCAGACCTGGTGGCTTTGGGGCAAAGTTCGGTTTGCCATGGTTAGGCTTCATGGAAAGCAGCAGTGGAGATTTCGTTGGCGGAGATGGTGACGCGGATGCAGATGGACTACTGCTAGTGCTACCATTTCCACCGGCATTGCTACTAAATAAGGTCGACTTGTTTGGTGCTAGATTACGCAATGATCCCGATGTTGCCGATGATGCTACCAATGACGATGAGCTATTTGTGTGGCTGTTGTTGTTTGAATAGTTGGTTGTGGTATTTAGGGATGATGTTTTTGTATTACTGTCATTGTTGTTATTATTTACAAATACATTATTATTCCCTAATGTCAAGCTGTGAAAACCAAAAACAAAAAAGTGGTGTAAAATAAATTTACATAATAAAAAACAAAATACTAATAACTAAAAAACGATAAACAAATATATACACCAATAACAAAATTTGGCATGCAATAAGAAGGAACATATGTTTTAAATGTGCGATATACTCGCTAACGAAAAATTCTGAATAGTGTTTGAATGTGTGTAACACATAATGTTAGTGAACAATGAATAATTCAAATGTGACATCCGAACAGCTCAAGTTTTTCTCTTTGACTGAAAAAAAACGCCGCGTTCACGATTTTATCTTCCTTTTGAAATAGAGTACAAATTCCGTGTATTCTATTTCTAACTAAAACTCGGGCAGATACTTCGTCAAACTTAATATTTACTCTTTATTTCTATATGTAAACGATGGCAATAAAAGTTGGCCAGCCAATTTCATTTATATTGAAATGCATATGAAAATATATATATTTACACAACCAAATTCCGAAAGAACCAATGAAAGCTTTAAATTTCCCTTTTCAGACATGCCGACTAGACTTATTTCGAATTTATATAGTGGTGCATAAACTATAGATATGTGCAAAAAATATATACGCCGGAGACAAAAAATTAAATTTACATTGTGGTTATCGTTTATTTATATCGTGAACTGCAAAAGTTGGCAGCAATGCACCATTAAAAAATGTTTTAAAAAATGTAAAAAAACCACAAAGAGACAAAAAAAAACATCTAACAGAAAAATTTTAATCTAATGTGAATAAAGGAAAACAAAACCGTACCATTTCTGTCCTTCTATGAATTGTAATAACCACACAATGGTCTTAGAAATATACAGGGGGCATTGTCAACGTTATGAATAGTAATATTACTCACTTTAGATTGGCGGCTTTACTCCTTACACTTCCCCCAGTGTTGATTTGCTTCATTAATTTACTATTGATTTCCGATGTTGTGGCTGGAATGGGTTGCTTCGATGTATCGTTGTTCGGTAAAATTGTTGGACGTGTGGCATTGGATCTGCTCTTTTCCAAAATAGAATCGGAAGTGCTCTGAAATGGAAAAAAGTTGTACAACAAAGAAAGGGCAATTAATTTGAATATAATTTATTTTGGATAGCTTTTTTGTTCTTTTTTTTAGAGAGCAACATACCGTTGATAAGTTTTTGGGTGGCTGTGTTGGTGGTTGAGGTGGTGGTCCGCGATTTGTTTTGAAATTTGCTTCTGTGGCATTGATATGAGGTGTGGAGCCTGACGTTTGCTGTTGTTGCTGTTTTTGCCGTTTAAGGGTCAAATGTTTCGTTAGTTCTGCACTGAAATCCATTGGACCACTGTTTGATACTGCATTTGATGTTGGCGCTGATGGAGGGCTGTTGCTGCGACCATTTGTTGCTGAAGACGATGCAGCTGGGCTTGCTATTAGGAAAAAATTGGTTAAATGTATTTTCGCAAACAATTTGAAATAACATTCATACCCCTACTCCCATTAACTGGCTTTAATTTCGGCATTGAAGTCAGACCTTCAAACAAACCACCCAGTTTTGGTCCGCCATTACCATTACTGCTGTTGCCAGTGTTGCTGCTGGCTCCTCCAATAACTTGTCGCTTGGGCGAGCCGCTGTTTGGCGATGTACTGCCGCACACCTTACCAGACATAGCAGGACCACTTTTATCCACGGTAACTGTTGGCCTGAGGGCTTTGCCTTTTTGTATAGATTGTAGTAAGGCTGATCGAGCCTGATCACCACCGCCACCTCCTAACTTTAAACCGCCCATGGCAGGTGGAGGAGGTGGACCTGGTGGTGGTGGCGGTCCTGGTGGTGGAGGTATAGCCATCTGTAAAAAGAAAATTGTTCACTTTTCAAAAGAGTATTTCGCACAAAATTGTCTAAAAGAGAAAATCTATGGCTAGTGGTCATCAGTTGATGTGATGAACTGAAATTAACGATGATACATAAAAACATTTAAATTTACTTCTTTGTCATAAAATCTATGTTTGATAAGGTACATTTTCAAAAATCTACGGAGCACAGGTATCACCACCAAGGAATTGTGTTTTATTTGGCAATTAAAACAAAACTGACTTTTAATGGGTTGTGCTGATCAAATTCGTAACAGAAATATGTTAGTTCTTTTCTTCTCTACACCTAGGAAACCTACGCATTTTTGAAGTCGTTAATATTGGGAGATGTATTGTAACATGAACTAGGTGAGTGAGTGAGTGTGTCTGTTATTGCACAGTGTACAAAAACAAAGTGTCAAGTCAATTCGTCCCATAGTAGTTCTACTTAATTTTTTATTTCACACGTTCTTGAATAGATAACAACTTTTTTACATTATTATTATGATTAAAACGTGAGAATGATGTGAAATTCTTTGACCTAATTAACAATAATCAGAATAAACCAGTGAATATTTGCTTCGGTTTTGTCTTTTAGGGGTAGATCGTGTTTTCTAGTTTTCTTAAATCTGTTTCTCTTCTTTGGGTGAGCTTAATGAACTGAAATTTGCAACGAAAAAGTTAGGCCAGACAGATATCAAACATTCACCATTATGCAACGCGTTATGATGTTGGTTAAGAGGCTCATGAGGCTTATTTTAGATTCAGAAGACTGTCTTGAATGGTTGTTGATAAAATATAAACAAATGTATACATCAAAACATTCGCGTAGCTTCATCCTACGTTTAATCAAATAAATTGTGGTGGTCATTACGGCCAAAAATAAAGAAATCTATACAAAATGAAATAAAAAACCCACGCATTTATATCTATAAAACCTTCTCATATTAAATGTCATGTATTGGCAGCAGTTATATAGGTATATTATTATGTTTAAATGGCATTATAAGCGTGGTACAGTAAGTTACAAAATAAAGAACAAAGAGAAGTGAGTTCTATGGGAAAAAAGAGAGTTCAACTGTGTTAAATGCCACTTTTTCTGCAGCCCTCTCTGTCCTACAAACTGACTTTACTTTCCGAAAAAACTGAAAACCATTTGAATGAAAATTTTCTCATTTATTAATATGCAATATTAATAAAATTTAAATGGATTTATACATCAAATTGCACATTTGGGAACATTGGGATAGCATACAGTATGGCTCAATAAGGAAGGTTGCCCAAGTTCAAACAAAGTAGAACAAGTAAAAAAGCTGTAAATTCGGCCGGGCCGATCTTTGAATACCCTCCACCATTTGGAACGATTTTGGCAATTTTCAAAAAAAAAAAAAATAAAATAAAATCCGTTAAATATATATATTGGGGCTATGTGAAGACGTGGACTTTCACAGACATTTTTCTGTCCTAAGCTGTAATACCCATTACCAACTTCAAATACCAAATTTAAAACAATTCCGGTGAATAATTTCGCTGAAATACCGAATATCGGGAAACATTTTCGGTGAATAATGTCGGTTAAATCACCAAAATACCGAAAAAATAGAGGTATAGGGGCTATACCAAAACGTCGACCTTTTTTTGCAAAGATATGCGGCACACATCACAGTTCGATACCAATTTATGTAACATAAACGAACACGTGTAGTAGTTTTGGAATTCCTAAATATTTTATGCATGTTGCATTTTGATTTAGTTTATCAAGGGTTTTTAAACTTATTAATAGAGTCCAGAAAATGTAAATTATGCTTTCCGGATATCCCGTATACCTGCTTAGTATAATTTTCAGCGTTTGATTTTAAGCGGTGACTTTTTGTAACATTGAATGCGGAAACATTCCTTTATTTCTGACAAAGAATACAATACGAAAATAAATGCTTAAAACGCAATGACAAAGGCAAACTTAAAACGCTCAACAAATTCATGAATAAAATCTTGAATAATCTTCAATTAAGATTCCAAACACGTTGTAATGCCTGACAGACTGAGGCCGGTCTATATGAGGCATGTTTGTTTTTTATTTCCAAGATTTTGCTTATGGACAAGACAACAATAACAGCAAATAAATGAAAAAAAGAAACACTAGAATAAAACAATAAAAAATGACAAAACAAACCACAAAAAATGAATGAATCATTGACGCGGAGCAACACAATGCTAAATGAAGGAAGCACATAGTAATCACCCATTTCTTTGCGATTAGAAAGAATGAAATCAAAACAATTACCTTTAGCAGATAATCAGCAGTGACGATATTTTGGCTGTCTATGCCTTCCAAACAAATAAATCGATCACTTCGCTCCGCTTAACTTCAAGTTCGACGGTACGTTTATTTCTTTATATTATCTTCACTTGCACAAACTTTCTGTTTATTTTTTTGGCGTTTCTTTGAATTGCAATCCTAGCTTGGCTTAATTAAAACATTAACTTGCAGCTGAGTTTTAATAAGCGAATAAAATGCAAATGTCGAAAATCTTGCTTAAAATCCAAACACGCACGTTCATTTGCACCACACTGAATGACAACAACAACCCTTTTGGCTGGCTAGCAGGGTAAACAATTGGCTCTGCCAGTCGTTTTCATTGCAAAGCGATATTGGAAATAGTAATGTTATTGGTGCCCACAGCAGCCACTGCGATGAAAACAATTGCACCTCCCCAGCTTAAAACACATGTAAGGCTGGCTATTGAGTTGCGCATGCGATCACCACAAGTTATTCGTTGAAGAGATAAGAAGTGAAAACAAAAACCCGAAAGAGTTCAAAAGCAAAGAGATGTCGACTTACTCTACCGAACGATCGAAAAAGTTGTGGAATAGCAGTGCACAGAAAGAGAACTGGCTAGATTGGCAGCAGCGCTATAGACATGAGTCATTCAAACATAGCGGGAGAGTAACAACAAACTACTAGCCCACGGTTGTCTGTCAGTTGGGGGGGAGAGCAGCATCGCCACCATTAACATCAATAAGTGCAAGTGTAAATATCCATTTTGTTTGTATGTGGCCGCTTATACCATCACAGTTCGTAAAATTCACGTAATGAATGGCATTGTGGAGGTCGCGTATTGCATTTTTTATGCATTAATCTCCACAATAGTCAGCAGAGAGAACCGAAACATTGCATTTTTGTGTTCACATTTAGTAGATTATTTTCTTTTAAATAGTACTATGATTAGGGCCTGTAGTTGACGTCATCCAACGATCTTTTACATTTTATTGATCACTGAATCAATAATAGACAGTGGATAAGTCATGATAAAATAAGTATCTTGTAAAATACAATCAGAATATCTCTTATGAATAAGATATTGAGTTATATTGGATTCAATTAAATCTCTGTGGGCAATGAACTATCACAGATAGATAAAGATGATTCGCTCAGTTAATTTTAAAAGGCCAAGTATAAAGGACAATGTCATCGACCTGGGTTGTGGCCCTGAGGTAGCATATTTTTAACACCTCTATCCAGAATTTTTTGTAATGTTTTGTAACTCGTCTTTGTCCCATTATCTCAACGGATATTTCCATCAAAGTACTCTTGTAAAAGAGAAAAAGGGTTTATCGGTCCGATACCTTTCAAAATTTTGCAATCGAAATATTGGAAGCTTCCGATAGTTAAAGTTTGGATGATCTCGAATCCATTATCCATTATTTTGAGTGTATTCATAGAGCAAAGAAAGTATAGACAAAGAAAGACTTATAGTAGCAGCTTCGACAGAATTCCATTAAGCAAAAGTCGTCAATGTCGCTCTTAAGGCTCAGTAAATTTATTTACCACCTCAACATGGAGTACAAAAATTCAATTAATTAATTGAAAGCAAATTTAGATCAATAAATCGGATTTCAGTGTTTTCCCTATGTGTTTATTGGAGGAAATAGTAATTAAACATGGTTAAAGCCTACCTAATCCCTGCCTTTTTACAAAGGTCTCTATAACTGGATGTCATTTTTAAGAAAACGTATAAAATGGGAAATAAAACTTGAATGAGAAAATTAATCGCAATTGTTTATTTTTTTCTTTGCTGATTTGGCATTGTTTTATGAAATTTAATATGATTGTGGTTTACATTTCGTCATCTTCATTATTGCTATTAGCATTATCATCGTTGTGGTAGATTTACTACCTATTGTGCCTCAAACATCCCAAAAGCTATATAAACTACACAGTGTGTTTTATAAGTGATTTGCATTTGATAGGTATATTTACATATTTAGGACGTAATTCCAGAACTAAGTAAAACAAATACCTTTAATTCATATTGAATTTCAAAGCAATGTGTTTAATTAACCAAAACTAGAATCATTTACACTACGGATCACTCTAATACATTTCATTTGTATTCTACTCATAGCCAATTGAATGTAAAACTCAAACCAAAATTATGTTAACCAAATAAATTCAGCAGCTGGCGATTGCGTATTAAACTGGTCAATAGCAACTTGCCTGTTATAGCTGATAGATAACGAGCTTAAATTGGATTTTTTCCACAAACAAAAAATAAATGCTATTTCGCCCAGTCATAGCGGACAAATGCATTAGTTTTGTAAATAAAACAAGCCCTTGTTTTGAAAGGGCGTTGTAAAAGATATTTTGTTGACTTTGTTTTAAGGCTTCTGATAGATTCAATGGAAATACTAAACAAAGATTTATGAATAGAAAAATGCCATATGGCATATTTTAAATGACGCGGAAATTTTAATTTCCACCGTTGAATAACAAATTCCCGAATGATTCATGCTGATTGTGGTTTTAATTTACAGCAAACATTGCTACATACATTTATCAACGCTTATCATAATTTTAAAATGAATTGAGTGTGTACTTATCTGGTCAAAAATGGCACACCCTATGAATGAATGAAAAAAAAATGGAAACAAACAACTACCTATTTAATGTACTGACCAAGGTGGAGTTCTTTTTGTCAAAGGAAAATCAATTAATAAACCTACGTATCATTAAAATGGGCAATCCCAAAATTAACAGAGGAACAATTGAAGAATAATGGCAGATTGTCAGACAATCCAAAGCATGACGCACATTCCGCGTATGCTATTACATGTTCCATTTATTTTCCCACCAAAGCAAACGAATTACTGTTAAAAAGCTGTTACAAAAGCGAATCAAATAAAATAATAAGAAATGAAATCTGATTCATATCTTCATGCAATCACAGTTGTAACGCCAGCTTGAGGCACAACCGTAAGCCAAAGTATGAACGGGTATAACTACAAAGAAAATTGTGACTCATAACTGTTCTGCCTTTATTTGTTTAATATTCTGTTTTGTAATAATGCTTTGGTACAACGATGACGAGGGAAACACATGTTGCATACATCCTCATCGGCATTGCCCAGAAAAACATCATCGAGCGCTACCATAATTGTCGACATTGTTCTGCATATAAAGCGGGTAACATGAGGAGGTGGTCATACATATATACATATATAACAAAAATTGCTCTTCGAAATTAAAACAGAATTTGTAAATCTAATAAATATAATACCGATTTGAATTGCAATATTTCAGTAGGAGATTTTACTCTCCACTGATGAATTACCAGTCAAAATATTGAGCTATGACCTTAATTTTAAGCCATATATGATAGAATTCCTCAGATTTGCACATCAAAAGAATTAAAGATAGGTATTTTCTTACACCTATACATATATGTGCTGGTATTATTCAATTTATTTATGTGAGCTGGAGCGTTTGGAATTATTTATCTTGTTACTAATGGATTGAGTAAAGGCTGTGTCACAATTGTATAAATTATAGATTTATGGAATGAGAAAACTTGTGTAAGCCCAGTTTTACAGGCAGCAGCACACTATGCAAAATTGTAATTGTTAACTTGTCTTGTTAGTAAGTCTGTGATTGAAGTTTGAAAAACCTCTCAAAAACCTCTTTTTTATTCTATACATTTTGGTTGATAACGTTTTTGCTGTTTGATAGTCTGCCAAAAAAGGTTGGTGGCCCCACTGAAAGGAGTTATATTGTTTACCTCAATAAGTAACTAAAAATGCAAATATTTCTTTGTGTTTTTTACTTCTTTGTTATTAAATATATATGGGCACAACTAGATAGCTCATTTTTTCTTCTACAAATGTGTTAGTTGATAGCGCCTGATGGTTATTTTTATATTTCTTTTTTGCATTATTCACCTTTGTCAGCGTGTTAGTTAACTAGTATCTTATCCAATGAGTTTTAGGTCTCTACATTTTGTATTTTATAAAAAATATATAGGTACAAGCTTTTTCAAAACAGATAAGATAGCTGCAAATTGATTAGACGCGATATCATTGGAAGTGAGTAGAGGAGTAGTAGCACCAGTAAATAAAAACACTATAGGTAATGTGAAAAAAGAAAGAAAATCCCCTGCTGAATGATCTCTGAGCGAAAATAGTACACAAATTTCCCTTCCCATTTGGCCATTTTTATTTTATTTAGCTTAACTCGACGGTTGCACAGACGATATAACCTCCCACTACGATAATAGACAATCTGTATTATCTCCATTCTAATCTAAAACAGAATGAAAACGAATATACACACATTTGCAATGGGCACAGCGTTGTTTGTGTATGCATGATCATTGATGTCGTTTATTTGTTTCCATCCGTTTGTAAAAAATGAAGATCAAATGAAACAGATACCAAATTGGAGGTTTGTGTGGCGTGGATATGCAAATTACGAGCGATCTCATTCCATAAACATAGAAAAAAGTTAAATATTTCAACACATGAAGCGTTTCATTGCAAATGACTCATTTAAGAGAACACTAGTTATGTTGTTAGGTGCTATGGTTCTAATGGATCTTCCAGGCATTTTTAAGTTTGCATTGTTAAGTCTAATTGAGGATTATGAATTTATTTCTCTCTTCAGACGAGAACGATCTGACATTAATTATTCGAAGGCATTTCTTAAAAACTTCAAAATATTCCAGAAAATTTAAGAGAACACAGCCAATTGGCTCAAGGTTATTAACATGACGGTATGGTATGGCGCTGATAATATTCCACCGGTAAGAACTGTATTTTTGTGCGAGGATCGTCCTCTCGTGTTGATAAATAATAAGTCATAAGCAAACTACTAAATATACATGTCTTATTCCTAGCCCTTTCGGATGGTGCGACATTGAAATTTGTCCTTTACTTAAAATATATTTTTATAAATACGTACAACAAATGTGAGTTCACAATAGCAAATTTACTTCTCACGTAAGATCTATGTATGTAGAGGAAGGGGTTTACATTCATTGAAATAGTCCACAACCAACGTGTAGCACCATCAGTGTGCGTGCATTAGAAATCAAGCAAATAGGTAGCTATTTATATTTTTTGTTTTATGTTGGGGTTGTTGAATGTTTAGCATTAGCATAGGTCATTGACAGAGGTAAACATAAACTAATCGTTGCATTTTTGACTTCTTCATATGGGTACATGGGTATGGGCATTTAATCTTATTGCGATTGTATTCTTTTCCTCGGAACATGTGAGATGACATGGGAAACAATAACAAATACCCCACACAACAACCTCCTGCAGAGTCAATCATGTTGCCGTGGTGCCATAGCCTCTTTTAGACCGAAGTAAATAAACTTAATGTGGGTCATTTTAAAGAGTAACAAGACCAACATGCATTTTCTTCGAACCTCTTTTTACGTTATACCTTTTAAATCGTCAACGTCGAAACATTTCGATGCAAAAAGTTCTGAAATAAGCTTAAATTGTTACTGCAAATGCACTCATTGCTACTTGTTATGTGTAGGAAATGTGATATTTCCTATTTTGTTTCATTTACATGCACACTGTTGGTATGCTTGAAGAAGTAGTGGAAATCTAACGTATAAATCATAAAATATAATTTCCAATATGCCTAGTTGGACAAGCTTAGTGCGAGTTGGCATATGTAATTAGGACATGGAACAAAAATTGTATTTCCTAGAGGCCTATCAAGGTGATCATCTCAAAAAGTAATAATTTATGAGGACCATTAGTGGACTGTTATTTTTAGAAATTTTTACCCAAAAACTGTATTTATCCTAACTCATACCCTAAGATGACAAGTTTTTTAAACAAATCGTAATTCTTTTAAAGACCAAACATGCCAAAAATAGGCATGACACACTCATATATCCCCGTTTTAATTCCAATATTATCTCATGCATTGACCCATTTTTATGCAAGTAGGACTTGACTAAAAAGTAGATAAGATATATTTCATATGGAAACTCGAAACTCCCATTCGCAATTAGTGTCGTGCTACTGTATAAGTAAATACGTACATACCTTCAATATTTATATCGCAAATTAGTTTTGGTTTGAAATTTAGTCTTTTTGCAGTGTGTTCCACCTTGGGATCGAATGGCAAAAATTTGGTTTGGCTAGAAAGTTTCTACTCTTCTTTGATCATAAGTATATGAACATTTGACTTTTTTTGTTTTAGTGTAAAAGCAACAAAAATATCCCAGAAATACTCTCAGGAGTGTTCCAAAGCCATTAAATAATTTATATTTTAGAGCGTGAATTCCTTTTTTTTGGCAGAACCTTGATTTTTATAACATTTATCATTTTTTCTTGGTGGCAATTTTTTTGTTTTTTTTTATTTTTTTCTTTTCTCTCACACACACTCACTTTGTATTCGTTTGTTAATACACCATAAAATAAATGCAATTCTCAATGTTGATGGTTAACTTTTTTCGTTGGTGCGTTCCGTGGAATCGATAAAATACGTTTCAGAATTAAAAATTACAAAAAAATAAATGTAAAATGTTTATATCAAACGATAAAAACGCAAAAATATTTGCGTGTGTTTCTTCCTCTATTTTTTGTTTCTTGTGTGTGCCGTTGCTCTGCTTCCGACGATAGTGAACTATGAACTACTCGAACTAGTTCACTCAAAAGCGCTCGTGAATAAAATGAACTGGAAAAAACTGTCAAATGCAAAATATGCGTGATTTTTATTGTAAACGTAACGTACGTAACGCACGTGATGAATCACAGTTGTATAAACTAATGAATATATAGTGAATGAATATATATATCTGCTGATCCGATTTTTTCGAAGATAAACGATGAGATCATTTCGTTGTCTATATTTTCATTTATCTATGGTTGATTTTGCGTGCTGAGAGTCATCTGCATAAAAAGAAAAAACTAACTTTCCGTTGTCTATATATTCATTAGTCTATGTTTATTAGTCTATGGGAAAGTTAGTTTTGTCTTTTTATCCAGGTGGCTCTCATCATATTTTGCAAAGTTAACATGCTGATTTACGCGTTCAAGCCACTCGAGTGTTTTCCTTGTCTTGCAGGTTCTGGAACACAGCACATGCATATGTAAAAAAGCAACTACAAACGTAAGAATTATTGGTTTTTATTTTTTTATTTATATTTCCCAATTAAATAATCAATATTGTAAGTAATTTATTATTTGTTATTAAGAAAACTAAATTAGTTTCATTTCTTCCTTATTTTGCCCTTTCGTTCCATAAAATCTTTTATTATTTCCTCAACCCTTCGACCGTATGACATGTCCTCCAATTCCTTTCTGCATTTCATCCATATGTCTGTAAGCATTCCCTCGGTCTTGTAATATTTAATAACATCATTTCGTCTAATCCATTTTTCTATCATATTTGACTTCCATAACTCATTAGAATGCTTCAATTGATAAAATGTCTCATATGTTTGGCAATATGTTCTACTTTTTTCTGCATCTAGCTGGGGAATGTTCAGAAAAGTTTGTCGTATAATGCGATACGGATCATAGTCAAGATTGTAGTTTTCATTGCCCACTGCATCCCATTTAATATTTAACATTGCATCGTACAGCTTTTTGGGTCGGCCCAAAATTCCATGGCTGACATCGATTAGGCATAGCTGTGAAGATGGCACAATGTATTCCAGTTCGATTTCTGCAATACGTATATCATTGCCTCGGTATTTTCTCTCTCCTATCCAAAGAATCGGAAGATTTTCGTCTTCGACATTTTTCAGTTCTTGAATTAACGGCGAGGTTTGAGCACGATAATTGCACCGTTTGTAATTATTTCCATATAAAATACTGGCTTCAACATTCGACAGACCAAGCTTACACTGGACCAATGCAAAGTGTTCGGATCGAAACAAACGATCAATTTCCCAATTAATAACCGTCACACTGCGCCTCTGCATTGCAATCCACACAAGAACTGTGCAGAAAGCAAGGAAGCATTCGTGAAATTGTTGATCTTTTATTGATAATGAAATGTTAACCACCGGTTTCATGTGGTAAAATTTGTTGGTGTCACCTTCGCCCAGTAGTACACGACTGTATTCTCTGGCCAACAATAGGCGATATTGTGATAGCTTAGCCGAAAATATACGTTTGATTTCAGTGCTGTCTTGATTTTGCATTTGTGCATTCTCGCCCACCATTTCCTCCCTTCGTATCAATATAAACTCCAGTATTTTTAGGAAGTGTTCAAAATAAATAATTAACGATTTGATAAGGGAATGAACCGACTCGGTGTTTAGGAATTTGACAAAATTTTTAGAGGTCATTTCCGTTGGGGCCAGAAAAAGGACAAGGTTTTTAATATCTTGCACAAGTATGACGTCGCTATCGTGTGTATCATCCGGTCTATCAAATTCTTGACGAAATATCATTTCTTCAACTTTATCCATTAAACTTTTGAATTTATAACCACCAACATTGATGAAATCTTTACTCGTTTCTTTAGAAGCGTCCCTTGCCAGAAAACGTTTAGGTTCGAAACAATCTTCAATGTTTGGTACCATTTTTAAGGCAGCTTGAGTTATTTTTCCGGAATGAAAATCAATTAAAAATAAAAACGAACCTGTGTGCCAATATAATTTATTTTAAAACGTCTTTAAAAATTGTTGAATTCAGAAAATCAGGAGGCGGAGAGTAATTTTGCCTGATTTCTGAGATTGTCTTTACCTCCAATAGATAAGAAATTTGGTGCTTTAGTTTTTTTTATTAGAATTGAATTTTGCCTTTGATAAATACTATTTACTGAAACTATTTTGCTAAAAGATATTTTTTTAAATATTAAAAATGTACACAAGCATTTCCTTTTGCAGCAAGAAGCCATAATTTTATATATACATAAACTAGGGATGTATTAGGTTAGCGATTAAATCGTTTATACCACTTCAAATTTTCCAGAACAACAGTTCAGGTGATCAACAGAGTGCTGGACTGAAGGTAACTCTTTGGTGTTCTCCTTTATTTCAGTTATAATATCTTGAATTTTATGCAGAATCTGTTGAGATTCTAAGGAATTTAAATTCTTAATATGAGGCTCGGGGGACGATTTGCAATTATCGTTTGTGGTTTCAGTAATGCTGTTAGCCGGTGTCAACAATGGATCTTCAGGTGGACAGTCCTTTTCAACATGACCATCCTGTGTTGCACTTTCCGCTAGTGCTTCATTAAGTTGTTGGTGCAACTGATGTTGCTGTTGCGTTAGCGGTATTTCCATGCCTAAGCTGTTGACAAGATTATTTAACATGGTAAGACGTTCTCTCATTTGTTGCCGTTCCTCTTGCAGCAGAGCTGTTTGTGCAGCTTTCTCATATTCCCTTTGCTTAAGAATTCGCCTTTGGGTCTGATACAAGGCTATGTATTCCCCTATTGTCTCAGTTTCTGATTGTAGTTGCATAACTAAGTGCTCCAAGCGCTGTTTTTCTTCTGTTAGGTCTGCGACTTGACCCATGAGTTGTGTGAACCTTAATTGTAATTTCTCGACAGCTTCTTCAGTAGCAATGTGTGGAGTCTTAGGTTTTGACGCTGTGCTCATTTTTGGGGTTACTGGCCTCTGGACAATTTCGGTAGCTTCTTCACAAACATCCATTTGTGAATTGCATTCGTTTTCGTTATCGTTATCATGACTATGCTTGTGAGAGTCATGTTCATCATGTACTTCGCTACCACCATCGTTGCAATTTTGTTGCTCCTGATCATGATGACAATGGTCATGGCCATTTTGATCATGATGGTGTTCGTGGTGGTGATGATGTGCTTCATGATGATGTTCGTTGTGATGATGATGATCTTCATGATGATGTTCATGGTTGTGATCATGTTCATGCTGTCCATCTTCATGATAGTGCTCATGGTCATTTGCGGCTCGACTTCTTCTGCCAGTCTAAATCAGTAATAAAGAAAATATTTGTATTTGTATTATTCAGAAATACTCATCTACTTATCTATCGCATTACATACCTCCTCACTAAGACCTAATTTCTTTTTGAGTTCTTCATTTTCATGAGAAAGTCTTATCATTTCTTCGTCTTTGAATTTAAAACGTTCATCTAGCTCTTGTAGCCGTTGTTCCATGGCACTGTAATTAGAGCGCATTTCACGGTTAGAGAACTGTTCGGAATCCAAACGATTCATGAGATCGGCCTTGTCGTTTGTGAGTTGCACAAAACGAAGTTCTAATTCGTCCATTTGCTTTTTTAATTCAACATTTTGCGACAGTGCACGAGAGGCTGCTATTTTATCCGATTCCATGGCAGCCAACAGTTTTGTCTTATCCGGTTGCTCAGCTGTAACATTCTCCAACTGTTCTCTTAATTCTTCGACATCCTGCTTCTTTTGCTCATATTCGTTTTGTAGAGTAATCAAGCGGTCTTCTTGGGATTTGATTTTTAGTTGGAATTCGTATCTCTCAGTTTCATACTCCTGTATACGATCCCGCAACTCCTGCAACTGCTGATTATTCGTTACTTCCTCTGAGGAGCTCTAGAAAGACTAAATCGTCAAATCCGTAGTTCTTGAAACATAACAAAAAAACTGCTCACCATTGATTTTACTTCTTTGATTTCAGACTGTCGGGATATATTTTTTTGTATTTCCCTTTCCAGTTGCTGCACATGATCCACCATTTGCTTCTCCCTCTCCCGAAGTTTAGAAGATTCCTCCATGAGTTCACTGTTTCGTTCATTTAGCTGATTTACTTGTGCATTCAGTTGTTGAACATATGTTTGATATTGGGTGTTGGCCTGTTCCTTGTCCTGTGTCAACTGTTGAACCATTGCCTGCAGGTCTCGTATTTGCTGTTCGTACATGAATTGAGTTTGGGTTAAGGTTTCGACACGATTGTCCTTGGTTATGTTACTTTCATCGGATAGTTGACGTATTTTAAGTTGCGCCAGTTCCAATTCATTGCATTTCTCCTTGTGTTCATTGTCTAAGGCTTTGAGACGTTCTTCGCGTAACTGCATTTGTTGCTGTAATTCCAATAGGTGAGATGACTGGTCCTCATTAAGAGCTCTGGTTTGGGCAAGTTTGTGCTGCAGTTCGGCATTTTGCATTCTGTGTTGTTCCAATTGTTTTTGCGTATCTTTCAAATGTTCCTGTAAATCATCTACACGTCTAGTTACATTGCCATACTGCACCCTTAACTCTTCCAATTCGAGATCTTTTTCTCGACACGTCGTCCGATATCTGTTCAATTCAGATGTCAGTTGCGCCTTTTCGCTTATAAGAACTTGTATGGCATTTATGTTTTGAGTGCCATCGGCCGATGTGGGTTCATCGATGTGACTCGAAGGCAAGGATATTGGAAATGATTTTGATGTGTCTTCTTGTGGGGTATTTGCAAAATAATTGACAGATTCCAGTTCTGTTTTGCTGCTGACATCATCATTTTGTGCTTTGCATATTTGGCTAACGTCCAGTTCAAGGTTGGTGCCATTCAAGTGGAGGTCAGATTCAGAACGTTCTGATATATTGCTGCTTACATGACCACTGTTGCTGACTGATTCAACATTTTGAGGAATTGGTTCGGCATTACCACGTTGCTGATATTCTCTAAGCTGAAATGAATAAATGTAAATACATGTAAATTTATACGTTTCTACAATAAGTTAGAAGGAACAGCTGCTTTGCTTCTTCAAGTCTGACAAAAACAAGCAGCCAAACAAGTGACGTGTCATCATCAGGAGATGTAAATTTGTGTACCTTACCTTTTTTCGTGCAGCTGCCAATTTCTTGGCTTTGCTTTCCTTGGATTCCTCGGGCATTTTGTTTCCCTTGTGAACTAACAATTTATTGTTACTTGTCGTTTTTGACGAATAAATTGATTAAAGAATTATTGGTCTTATTGGTGTTCAGGTCTCTGTCTCTGCTTCAAGCGTGCGCTTTCGTTCGGTTTGGTTGTTCGTTGCGAGTGTTGGAAACAAAAATGAAAAACGTCCCAACGAAACGAATATGAAGGCCACAAAGGAATACCCGATAAAAAATAAACAGAAAGCAAAGACTCGGGGTACTCTGTTGTTTACGAATGAGTGTAATGCATAACGCCCGAGCTCGGAACTAGCTACAAATTCAAATTCAACGACGGTGCGACATGACAGACGGACGGCGTAAGTCGACAAAGACTACTTTACTCCTTGTCCGACAACGAAGCTGAATGATATTTTTTCAGCGGCGTCGGCAGCTTATCAACTGTAAACCAATCGGCGGCGCATTGCGTTTTCTGTACTGGGTTGCCACAGTTGGTAAGAAAATAATTTTGGTTTGGTAATTTGGTTCTTATTTAGGTAACTGTGTTCAAGAAATATTTTCAAAATCAGTTGTTGGAAGAAACGTACCTTATTTAAAATCTTTCTATCCAATCATTCCAATATTTTTCATGAATTTTTCTTTTCGTCATCTGAACAAATCCAAAAACAACAAACAATACAGAGATGGAAACTCTGTATTGTTTAGATCGTCTGATGCCACGTTTTCATTGCCGTGTATATACAGTGTGAGATAAAAAACTGCAAAAATGTCAAACGCCATAATTTTTACATTTCTTTTTTTAATTTTATTGAATAAAAGCAAAAATTTCGGAAATAGCATCAAATTTTAGAATAACTTTAGATTTGTTTGAATTGGTCGCTTTGACACGAATTATGGTCTTCAAACGGCCAATGAAACCGTCACACGCTGCCCGAATGTTGCTCTGCGGTATTTTGGTTCATTCCAGGCGAAGCGCTTGCTTGAGGTGATCGAGACAATGGGAGGAACCTCATTTTGTAATCATTCATGGGTGGCGCGTGCTGAGTGCGATGATGCTGAGTACTGTTGGAATGTCCAAGGCCTGCGGCCAAAATTTTTGCGTGCCCAGGGCTTTATATATTCGATAATATTCGGCATTTATTCTGTTATGGCGGCCCATACCATCACCATGGCCGGCGCTTGAGTTCTGGTGGCCAACCGAAGGTGCACATTTTAAGCTGACCTCTTTGGCAAGTAAACACGATCATTTTGTTTGTTTACAAACTGCTAGACAACGAATGTTTTCTCATCGGAGAAAACCAAATTCGCCAGCTCACCACTTTCGGCCAAGCGAAGCAACTCTTTAGCTCTTTTGAGTCTATTTTCTTTCAGCGGCGGTGTAAGTTTTTGCACTTTTTAGAATTTCAATGGCTTTACCCCGAGCTCATTTTTTAATATTTACCGAACGGAATATTTCGATATGTTCAGCTCACGAGCCATTTTTCGGCCACTGCGACGCGGTTTTTACTTTTCGAACCATTTCTGTTGATGTTACTGTTTCCTTCCGTCCACTTCCTTGACGTCGGGCTACGCTGCCAGTATCACGGTAACGAGCGATGGTACGAGACACGAATAATTTTTGTCTGGAATTTTTTTACCAAAATGCTTTTGTACGCTTGTGAACAATATAATGAGCAGTCACTGGAATAATTTTAACAGCTGTCGGACTAGTGGCAGCAATGACAGCAGTCTGATGTTGTTTGCAGGTTTTTCATCTCAACCTAGTACGTGTTCCTTGTTTATAACTTTTCGCTCGGACTGCCGATAGCAAATTTATAGCAGCGCTGCTCACGAACAAAAACCCGCTCAACAGTCAATTTCCCTTTGGTTCTGGAAATCATTAACAAATCAGTGTTAAAACTTTATTTCTGTAGCTTCTTTAATTCTTTTGGACCATCATCATATTTAAAACTATGTTTTTTTTTTGTTTCCCAGCAATATTCCATAGTTTATTATAACGTTTGTTGTAATTTCGGAATAAATCCAATTTAAAAAAATGGAGTTTATAAGTAATTGTAAAATTGTTCTATTTATTTTCGTGTGTGTGTGTGTTTTTTGAAGTAAAATATTTTGTAAAAATTAGGGACAATGGACTTATGAGATATGACTTCTTTAGGAATAAATAGCAGGGTTTCTTGTCGTAACAATAATGAACTGGGGGATGTTGTTAAAGACGAGGAAATAATTATTTTGGCTTTATTCTTAAAATACGTATTATTAAAAATAATTAACAACTAAAAGGAATTCTAATATGCTATATATAATAAAAACGCGCACATGCAGCAGATGCTCAATGCATACATCTGCATGTACGCGAAGAAAGCTATCACATAATTAATATAATTAAACCTGATGATAAGTGTTAATACAATTTATGAGTGTAATTAAATAATAATAAGTAGACGATAAACTAAATGTATTCAGTAGTTTCAATGGAATGTTCGTTAAAACTGTTCTCTCTGAGTTGTGAGTAAAGAAATAAATTTGATCGACTAAAAAAACATTGATCGTTGAGATATGAGACACGTCTTCTTTAATGTAACCAAAAAGTCTTTGTTCCAGGTCCCACTTTCCCCTTCTAAGGTGTGAGTGGGGGCATTGAGGCAGCGCCACGCTCGCAGTTTTTACTCCTTCTAGGCATCTCCAAGTGGATATCAGCCAAACCCCATTAGATATTTTGGCAAATAAACTATGGAAGTTAAAAGGCTGTAGCTGAATTTGAAAGGGGTGGATGAGAAATTAATTAATTCGTTCGGCGGCTTCTTTAAAATGTGAAATTTATTCTTTTAGCTGAGTTTATATTATTTTTATTATGTAATTGTTGAATATTTACAAGTGTTTGATACAAAAATTAAGCCACAACCAAATTGTTAGAACTAATTCCATTTGCCAGAGTTTAAGCCCAAAGCGATCAATATTACACAAAGGATATTATAACGTCAGGTATCTGCCATTCCGTGGTGGTTGAGATAGCTTCATCCGTCTCACCTGCTCCATAACTAGAATCAAGGCCATAGTTTTCACTGTTCAGTCATTGGGAAGATTTGGAGTTTTGTGTTAATACCAATTCGGGGTGTTAATGAGGGGTTAGTGGGCCTTTGGGCCACAGCCTACATATGGGCACACAGCCATTCGCCGAGAGAATGGGCCACATTATGTCTCCCAACCTGCCCAGGAATTGCTGTACGTTTATGTTGTGCGGTGGTCGTTTAGCGGATTACGATGGATTAATGAAAAGATGGACTATGAGTAGCAATAATGATATTTGTTATAAAACAAGTTGCACGGCACTTAGGGTAATATTGAGTCTGGAAGAGAAACATATATCTATATTTTTGCTAATATATTGTAATTTGACCAACAACAACAATAACGATGAAAAGCCATGGTTAGTGAGAAGCAATTAAATTTTTTCAATTTATACGACACAACACCAATTTCACATGATTCGTTTCTTCCGATTTTTCCAATTTTCCAATGTGCACACATATAAGATGGTGGTTTTGTTCGATGGGGGGTGGGAAAACTATGTAAAGAGTACGTACGAATTGCTGAGGCCACGATATATCCAGGATTTCCATGACTTGCCAGATTCATCGTCGACCTTGGCCTCCAACTCTGAACAGAAGTGTCGCCGATCATGGGAACGTCCGCTCTTGGCATCGCATAGTATCCGTTTTCGACATTCGGCATCGCATGTAGGTCTGACAGGTGAATTTTTCCAATAGTTCCTAAATTGAATCGATTAACTATGTGTAACAGATGAGGCTCTATCTCGATACTCACTTGTAATACAAATCGAATAGTTCCTGATTTGCGGTCAGCTCACTTATGAGATTGTCCCAGTCCACGGGACGCAGTGCCTTCATGTTGTAAGCCGCTCTGGCCGTATACAGTTTGTACCAAATGGGATAGTCATAATGGTTGGCCTCCTTCAAATTCATTATCCATGACTCGTGGTCAACTACCAGACGTGTGGTTGTGTCATGATCACCATCCACATAATAGATGCGATAACCGGGATTCAGATCATAATAGGGAGAAACGGACGGTCCAATGTAGGCAATGTTATTTGGATGGCCTTAGGGGAAGAGAGTAAACATTTGAGATTAAGATAGTTTTGAGATGAACGATGATCGCCTTTGGTCTGAAGAACTTACTCAAATCTGCCGGATCATAAAACATTTCGAATTCATCGAAATGGGTGTGGCCATAGAACTGTGCCATAATTGTGTTCTCATAACGGGAAATGATTTTGTAGAAATTGCGAGACCATACCTTCAGACAATCAGAGTGGCCCGGAGGTATATGGCCAATGACATGGACCTTTTCATTCGAAAATTCGGCACTTTGCAACTCATAAATAAACCATTGGAGTTCTGTTGCTGGATCGGTGGAATTTAAAAGCAACCACCTGGACACAGAAAGTAAATGGATCAACCTGTATTCGTACTCACGTTTCCAACTTACCAATTTTTGTTGTTGCAGTAGTTCATGTTCAGGGAAATGATGCGGAATCCAGGCCTAACCAGCACCGAATAGAAAGCACCACGCCGCACGGTGTGGGAAACACTTTGAGGCAACCAACGACGCCATTGGACGTCAAGTTCATCATATAGCCAGGCTATTGAATTTTCCACCTGATTCACATAGGGTGGCGGAAAACTGTTGACCGGAGCACTCTCATGATTGCCCAGAGCTGGAAAGATGGGAACGCCGGGGAATTTCTCCGTCATCTGTCGTACTGTCTCCTTAATGATTTCCAAATTCTCCTGCTTCGTTTGGTTCCACACATCGTGAGGTGGTAGATCTCCCGTCCACAATATGTAGTCAATATCGCTGTGGGTATCAGCTATGTGCGACAGCATATTATCGACGGTGCGTTTGGGAGTGTCGCATTTACGATAATCACCCCATTTCCCTGCTGCGGCATTGGGATTTGCCGGCCTGCCACTGCTCAGCCGACAGCAAAGCGGCTCATTACAGTCGGCATTTGACCCCTCCACATAGTGGGGGTCATAGTGGGTATCGGAGATTTGTAAAACTTTGAAAAACGGTGCTCCCTCTTTGGGTACAGGAACTTCCATTACGGGAGGTTTTGGTACCGGGGGGAAAACCACTTCCCATTCGTGATAGGGATTATAGGTGTCCTCGCAACCATCGCCAATGACAAAACTACAAATCTCGTTTGGTCCCAGGGGAGTTCTTTGCAAGACATACACCACCTCAGTGCCGAAAAGGTTTGCCACACCTTCACACACCCGGGGACTTTGGATGTTCAGATTTGAACAGAACTGATAGATCATTTTGATGATTTCCCCCTCCGTCTTGCCCGTATGGATGTAGTGCAACAGAAGCCCGGCTCCCGCTTTGCATGCCGTACACGAGACTTTGGACAAAAGGCTATGCTCGATCTCATACGACACCTGTTTCAAATTGAATAGCTTCAAGGCCTTGTCCACGAATGGAGGATAAGCCAAACCGTCGGGCGTGTTGTCATACCACAGCATGCGGGACTTAGAGGTGTTGTTCTTAATTCGCTTCAGTCGCTCGAGGAATTCCTCGTCGCTAATTGAGGCTTCGGCATTGGTGCGGTTTTCCAAGTGTTTCAATTCCACATGAGGCACAATGCTGCGTGGTATCGAAAGTATTTCCCAATCATCTTCGGGTTGTGTCCAATTTATCGATTGTCTGTGTGAGTGAAATGTTGGAAAAGCTATGCAAGGAAATGTTTTAGTAACGACTACTGTGCTGGTATCGCGTTGAGATACATACCTTGAACTCCCGCCACTGTCACTAGGACCATCCACGCACAGATGGTCTGAGGTATTGTCATCTTAATGGTGTTGGTGTGTGTGTGTGAGTGTTAATATCCCGTTGTTTAATACTCTGCACCCGGCTTCTGCTCCAAATGCTATAACTAAATCTAAAACAAGAGGAAAACAATTATTATTATTTTTTTTGATTTATTTTTGGAATATCCAGCCAAGTCGCTAACCGACCAACTGACCGACAATAATTACAAAAGTTTAATTACAAGTCAAAAGTTCTTTGCCCGAATTGAGTGGCATGTTGAAAATTCCTTGTGGCTTAGTGGCAAATAACACAGTTCTATGCATTTATTCTTTTACTTTCACGCTTAGGGCAAGGAAGGGACCGACGAAGACGACGGCGACGATGAAAAACAGAAGGGAGTTGCATAAACCTCTTGAGATTTGTCGAATGGTTTTCGGAAGAAATTTAAAAAAGAAATGACTTGACACTGCAACAATAGACCAATGGCTTGAGAACGTAATTCGAAAGTGATTCAGGAGTGAATTGCACAAATTTGAAGTAGGTGAAGCTAAATGTGACTTAGAACAAAAGAGAACCCATTGACCTACATTTCATGTTGTATGAGAGGGGGGGGGGGGGGGTGGTCATTTAGCTCGTATAGAAATTTATATTGTACATGACATACTCATCCGCAGCACTGATTTTTTTCACTTGAACACCAGCATCATTTCAAATGGTGGGAAAGGAGTTAGTTGAAGAATTATGTGATTTTCAATAAAAAAGAGGTGTGTTGGGATTGGTAATCTTACTTTTCTTTTCCTTTTCTTTAATATTCGAACATAAATAAATATCTGTTTCAGAAACATTGACTTTTCATAACAAAGAAGAATTTTTATTCTATAAAAAGTAAAATTTTATTGAAATATTTTGTTGTTGCAAAATGGTCAGGCTTTATCCCTATATTGTTGTTTTTATAAAAACAACGTTTGTTTATTGGTGGAGAACGATGGTAATGTTTACCAGGGGGTAAGGCAGGGAATACCTAGGTTTCGGAAAGAGCCACCAATCCTCATCAGTTCCCTTGTTTTTTTGTCTGGGATATTCTCCCCAGAAGTTATTTTAAAAATAACTTCTATGACAAAAAACATTTTTTAACCAAGTGACGAGATCATAAGCTCAATAGAAGAGGAACCAAAGAATTAAATAAAACTAAAATTCTTTTGGCAAGTCTTCTAAATCTTACAACCGCACTTATAAACATTTACATCTTTCTCCACTTGTTATTGAAATATAATTACATTTGAGAATGTTTTAATTAATCTACAAATGTAGAGACAACACATTTGAATTTCATTTCGTGCCGAGATCAAATGCAAAGCTTATCAGCTTCCGTGTAATGCACTGTCACCACACACCACCGCTACTGCTGTTGTTGTTGTTATTTAAACATGTTTACCAATTATAACGAGATAATGAAGTGAGATTAGAAAAACGTATTTGAGTAATTTAATTTGATTTCATTCGACTAGAACATGACATCAAATGAAAAAAAAAAAAAATAAAAAACAAAGGACCGTATGATTAATGTGTTGAGTGTTTGTAGATAGATTCATTTTATACTTCCCTAACTGGCCACGCCTTAAAGCAACGCCTTTAACCGATTTTCCTATAACTTGACCTCTTTACACAGAGATCAATAGTTTGTAGTTATTGTAACGCCTGCCAATAAAACAAAATATGAAGTGTATAGGACTTGGGTTTTAGTTGGCTTAAACCAATTCATTTTCTATGCCAGGACCATTGCCACATAAGTGACGTCATAAAATAAATAGGCTTTGCCTCGAATGTTCTCTTTCGTTTCTGTCATCAATGGAAAAGCTCTATCTCATGTTGACGTATTTTAGTTTAAATTTAACATATTAGCCATTTACCGAGACATTCCTCAGACATAAACTTCCTATTCGCCAATTTGTTTCATCAGTATTCTAAGCATGTTAATGTAGGCTTAAAGAATATTTTTTTTTAAATTTCGACGCCATTATTCGTGGTAATTGATTATTCACCATAAACTCAATGTATGTGTTCCATAGCCAAATCTGTTTCGGTTCCACAAGTATTATGTTTTGGCCCAGATAAAAAATCATAGTAGAAGAATACAGGTAGACGCATCAACGCCTTGGAACATTGATGTGTCAAAAATTTTAAAATGTTCTTTTTTTTTCAAAAATAAGTAGATTTTAATATATTTTCTTATACGACGTCAATCGGAGGTTGTTATGACATGCACATGGTAGAATTAAGAAGGTAAAGTCATACAACATCTCATTGTCAAAATGTATATTTATAAATCCATTGTACATACAGGGTGAGAGGAAAAAACTGCAACCAACTTCAGACTGCTGTCATTTCTAAGCCACACGCCCGACAGCTGTAAACATTTTTCCAGTAACAGTTCATTATATTGTTTACATGCGCAAAAGCATTTTGGTGAGAATTTTCCGGAAAAAAGTTATTCGTGATGGAATTCAAGCGTGATAGTGTGATTCCTCTTTATATATGACTGGAAAACCACAAATGGCTATCGTTAGAGCATTCCAGCATTTAAATGTGAATAAATCTTTTAATGTCTCGTATCATCGCTGGTTACCGTGGTACTGGTTGCGTAGCCCGACGTCAAGGGAGTGAACGGAAGAAAACAGCAAACAGATTTGAAAAGTAACGAAGCGACTTGATCGAAACCCGCGTCGCAGTGGCCGAAAAATGGATCGTGAGCTTAACATATTCCATTCGGCAAATATTGAAGAATTCGACCATTGAATTTCCAAAAAGTGCAAGAACTTACACCGCAACAGAAAGAAAATAGACTCAAAAAAGCTAATGAGTTGCTTCGCTTGGCCGAAAGGGGTGAATTTGGTTGGCCGAATTTGGTTTTCTCCGATGAGAAAACATTCCTTGTTTAGCAGATTGTAAACAAACAAAATTATCGTGTTAACTTGTCAGCTGAAAATATGCATCTTCGGTTGGCCTCCAGAACTCAAGCGCCGGCCATGGTGATGGTGTGGGCCGCCATAATAGCCAGCAGATCTTGGACTTTCCCACAGGACTCATCACTATAGCTCTCAGCAAGAATGATTACAAAATGAGGTTCGTTACTTCATTTCCAGCCCACAATGGCCACCAAAATCTCCATATACCAATCCGTTGGACTGTTGTGTCTGGAGTATTTTGGAAAGCAAGCTTGGCACTAAAAAATACCAAAGTGTCGATCACCTCAGGCAAGCGCTTCGCCGGGAATGGGCCAAAATACCGCAGAGCAACATTCGGGCAGCGTGTGTGACGGTTTCATTGGCCGTTTGAAAGCCATAATTCGTGCCAAAGGTGACCAATTCGAACAAATCTAAACTTATTCTAAAATTTGATGCTATTTCCGACATTTTTTGCTTTCATTCAATAAAATTTAAGAAAAATGTAAAAATTATGGCGTTTGACTTTGTTGCAGTTTTTTTTCATCTCACCCTGTATTTTATTTTTAAATCCCAATTGCATACCTTTTGACAAGTCCTATCAAGAATATCAGCTGGTCTTATCGGATAATCTTTGGTTTTTCCTTTGCCAATATTTATTGTCGTGGTTCAGATATTCGGATTAATCAGGTTAAAGTCTTGCATGTAAACGTCATTTTTAAAAGCACAACATTAGGGCATGCTACCAACTGTCATGTAGACAGAGCTATGATATGCTGTCGTTGTTGCTGTTGGTTTATGCAACAAAAAATATATCTACATCACGAAATAATACCCTTCCTGGGAAGGTGGTCTTTGTGTTTGTAATAGCAATTAATTGCGTCTTCAAGCATCTTTTGTTGTTTAGTGTAAAGTGTAAAGGTTTCACTTTTCAAAACAATGTCGTTGTTTGGCGGCGACATTCAATGTCCAAGCCCTTTCCTTTACGTTCATTCGTGTGTGTTTGTGTGGAGAGCCGGACGGACAAAGCTTTGTAACTTTTCTAAATAAACTGGTTTTTTGCACGACTGCCTTGATTCGAAACGCTTTTTTGTTGTCTTGTGCCTATCTTCTCCTCGTCGTCTCTATGATAACTGACCACTGTGACTGACTGTGCGTACATGTAAACAACCCATCCATTAGCACTCGGACAAACAACAATAGCAACAACACTACATGGTCATTTGCACATGAACTTGTATGAAGGATTGTTACGATCGCCAAAAGACCTGACACAATGACTCAATGCTGAAGAGGTAAATTTTGTGCAAGAACGAAGTTCGTACTTCAGTTTCAAAGGCACTATCAAGGCAGGTTTTAGCATTCGCTCTCCTGTATTCGTTTGGAATGTAAAAAAATAACAGGTGTTATTTAGATAACTATTCCAAATATTTGTTTCATTTAAGTTCGGTAAATTCCAACTTTTTAGCTCCGTTTTGTCAAAAGGAAACCCCAAATAGCCAAATCAGTTTCAACAAGTAAAAAAACTATAAGTTCGGCAGGGCCGAACTTTGAATACCCTCCACCTTTTGGAACAAATTTGGTAATTTGCAAAAAGAAAAATAAATAAATAAAACAAATGCTGTTAAAATATTAAAAATACCGAATTCAGTCGTTATATTAGGGTCTATACGACGACGTGGAGCTGCATAGGCAAGTTTTGTCATAAGCCATTCACTCATCATCAAAATACCGAATATCGGGAGGAACCATTATGTGGCGGCTATACTAAAACGGGGACTTGCACAGACAATTTTCTGTCATAGGCTGTAGTATCCATTACGAACTTCAAATACCAAAATTGAAACAATTCCGGTGAATAATGTCGCTTAAACCATCAAAATACCGAAAATGGGGAGGTACCATCATATGGAGGCTATACCAAAACGTGGACCTACATGTCCCATTTTCAATACCAAAAGTCTTGCAGACATAATGTACACTTGAGCAAAATTTTATACTTTGTGGGGTCTAAAATGTATATTTCAAGGTAAACAAACGGAATGACAAAACCTCCTTCATACTATGGTGGAGGGTATAAAAACGTAGCAAAATATTGAAAAATGCCTGAAATCTGGGCATTATATGACTTGTATCCATGGCAAAATATGTTTACTACCAGTTACCAACCCTTTCTCTATTTCTCATAAAAATACCTCAATCAGTAAATGGAACATCTATGCTTAACCCTGGCCTCATACCTACAGGTATACCTTACCTATCAATTCGTGTTTGGAATTCAAAACTTTCTAATGTGATTCTGATTATGATATCATATCCAAATGGAGACAAGTTTGTTTTCATTATTCCCAACAGATTGTAACGGACACGTGCCTATTTGAAATAACAACAGCTTGGCAACCCTATTCGAAGTCAAAATGCCATATAAATCATGTAATATTTATGCGCCCGCCAACTGAATGAAAATGTTACAACAAAAAACCTGTTTTGGTTTTGTTGGGTGTTCTGTGGGTAATGCAACCAAATAAGATAATACATATTAACAATAACAACAACAACAACAACACCACCACCAACAGCAGCAGCAGCAGCAGCGACGTCGAACTTCAATGAATGGGAATGGGAAACGAACAGGTCACCACACCACACCGCACTGCACCGCGAAATGGCAACTGAAACAAAACAAAACCCAACCGCGCACCACAGCCGTACTTTGAGTGCTTCAATACTTTCACTTTCGTTTTCTTTTGTCGTTATTTTTCTTTTTGATGTTGTTGTTGTGTTTGTGTCGATCTTTTGCTGAGCCTCCGCCCGCCAACGCTCTCTTTGGCGGTGTATGTAGCGTCGTAAACGGACGGATGGATGGCCGGATGGATGGATACACGAATTGGTGTGATGTCTGATCGGCTCACACGAAACTATTAAAACTATTGTTGTTGCTGTTGTTGGTACTATCAATAGCAATGACACTGAAAATGCCACTTGTAATTATTAGCCCGGGGGAAAGGTGTTAAATAATGTCATAACATGGATAGAGGCCCAACCGAGTGCGCTGATGAGCCGCCACCAGGCATTGCAACTGTTTTGCTCTTGGCCAAAGCTTGGTAATGGCCTTCTTATGTAATAACAACAAACATGGTAGCGTGATAAGAAAGTTATGAAATTGGTAATTGGAGTGTCTTGTCATCTGTGGCTGAGAATTTCACCTCCGGTATTTACGCATTTGCTCCAATAAAAATCGGCTAATCGCTGATGAAATTTGGGGATGGTTTGAGGGAATGTGGAATTTTGTTAATTTCTACCTACCGCAGAGGTTGACTTTTTTCGAAATAGATCGAAATTAGGCAATTCGAGCCTCGTCTTTGTGTTATGGAGTCCTAAAGCACAGAATTACTGCAGGTCTATTCTGTAACTTTTATCGATTGAAAAATTATACTAACTTATTTTGTTGTTGTAAAAAAAAAAAAAATAAACACATGACATTTTTCAAAAATAAGCGATCTGAAAATATGAGTCTCCATATGGTGTTAAAAATTAAAAAAAAAATTACAAGAAATTAGCTGGAGACATAGAATTAGGCCAGTAATTACAAAGTGTTGCTTCAGAACTCAAAAGTTCAGCAAGTGAGAGCGATTGAAGAGAGAAAGTGTGTGAATCGAGTTTATGAGAGTTCACAAATTCTTACTCAGTTTTTGGGCAGAGCAATGCTACTGAAATAGAATTAATTATTAAAAATAAAAAAAAAAAACAAATAACAAAGCAGTAAGATCGGCGGGTCGAACTTTTAATACACTCTACCATTTGAAATTTTTCAAAAAAATAAAATCCGTTAACAATTCTGTTAAATTCTTAAAAATACCGAATATAGCCGTTATATTGGAGTCTATACGAATACGTGGACCTGTACAAGCAACTTTTATCATAAGCCATTACAATATTCAAATACGAAACTTGAACAAAAAAACAGGTGAATAATGTAAATACCGAATATAGGGAGGTACCGTTATATCGGGACTATTTGAAGACCTGGACCAGCATAGACAATTTTCTGTCACAGGCTGTAGTACCTACTAGGAACTTCAAATACGAAATTTCAAACAATGTTGGTAAATATTGTACCTAAAATCGTCAAAATACAGAATATAGGGAGGTACTGCTATTTGGGGCCTATACGAAGAGCTGGACCTACATAGACATCCATTACGAACTCTAAATACGGAATTTGAAACAACTCCGGTGAATAATATCGCTAAAATCATCAAAATACCGAATATTGGGAGGTACCGTTCTATGGAGGCTATACGACGACGTTGGCCTGCATACGCAATGTTTTGTCATAGGCTGTAATAACTCTTACGAATTCTAAATACGAAGAACTTCGGCGAATAATGTCGCTAAAATCATCAAAATATGGAATATCGGGTGGTATCGTTGTATGAGGGCTATACAATATAGTGGACCACCTATAGACATTTATCTTCAAGGGGGTAAAGTGCTTCGAAAGAACTTCTAGTACGGATTTTTAGACAATTCCTTTGAGAAATGTTGCTTAAATCCTCAAAATACCGAATATAGGGAGGTATCGTTATATGGGGGATATACGATATCGTGGACCGATATTGTCCATCTTCGAACTTGACCTGTCTGCAGATTTGTGCTTACATTTTACAAAATCCATGGAAGAGCTCATATCTACTTTGAGGCTGATATTTGTAGAAATTACGCGTTAATATCAGTATCAGAAGAAAATTCGTGGAAACTGTCTGGAAACAGGACTCGGTCACTTCACTGCTTAAATTATGTATTAGCCGTGGATAATTTGTAAATTAAACTGAAAATCATTTAATTTATTATATTTTTTGTTGTTGTTGCTGCTGCTAATAGACCATCATATACACATGACATATGTATTTCATTTGTAATTGTTCCGAATTTCGTTGAAAGAATGGCTTCAATTTGCCAATTATGCCAATGTTACTACAATTTAATTTACTTTTTTGTAGTCGTCGTCCGTATTTGGATGAGTCTTTTGTTGTGTCCGTATGTTTGTATGCCCGTGTGTGCTTTTTTATTTGAAGCAACATCAGTCGGTTTATTTGCTCGCCTGATGTCAGTCGCCTGCAGTCCACAATCATATAGCAATCAATGTGTGCTCCAACACGGACGACGGCCCCTGAATAACAGACAGCAAAGTTACGTCCGTAAAACTGTTGGTTACCCTCGTCCGCTGAAGGTGTGAATGTGCGACGTATCATATTAAAGTGAATCATGACATTCATTTGTTATTTTTATTCGAATTTAAAAATATATTCAAATTAAAACGAGAACAAAAAAAGGCACGAATTCATTTGTTAGCTTTGATTCGGTGGTTTGGTCATAACTGATTTTAGGTTTTTTTTCCTTTTGTTTTAAAGAAATGATCATTTTTTGGGTTGGTTCTAAATAAAGGAAAATTTCAAATTCCTGGGCAAATTCGATTGAAGATAGTTGCGATAACATACCATTCAAATTTAACTATGCAAATTGTGTTAATACAGATCTATGTGAGTACTGTTTTGTTACCCTTATGCCTATTTTAGAGAAATCTCACCTCTTATCTTTCAAAGCTTCAAATAAAACAGGGCACATATTCACGTCATTCGAACTTCACTGATCGGACTATGTAAAAGTACACATAATTTAATTCCAAAACAAAATATTAAGCGATCAACAATCTATGGCCTTTGGCCTAATAAAATTCCAAATGCCAGCGATGAGTTTCTTATCAAGAAAAAAAAAAAACAAATGGCGTCCCAAATTGGCTTCTTTGTTCCAATTGTATGATTACGACAGAAATACAAAATTGTACAATTTACTTTCGATTGAATTGAATAACATTCGACAAAATCACAACTGACTTATTTGACTATAAAATTGGTCGGTAAGTGGAATAAAAAAGAAAGTATTTTGCACTGCTACGTTTTTGGTCTGTTTGTTTAACCATTTTAACTCAAAACGGTGGCAGACGGTCACATTCCGGCGCGGAAGGTAATGTGTACTTACAATACACCATCACGCTGCGACACAAATGTAAACGAACTTGAGCAACGCTTCGAGTATGTCATCGGTTGGGCCATTAACCAGTCGAAACAAGACGCACTATTGACAAGCCCAGCTAATTATGGCCGGCCAATTCGTTGTGTATGGCAGTGAGTTGTCAAAATATAAAAATTTCAGACACGTTCGAAGAGGTTAACAATAAAATTATTTTCTTATTTTTATTGGAATTTGGATGGAAGATCGATGTTAGATGGTTTTTGTGTGTTGTTGTAGAAATAGAAATTTTGAGATTATTTTATGTATGTAAATATCCTGGCTAAGCTGCAGGTGGAATAGTAACGATATATGTACATATGTTTGTTTAAACGGGTCATTGACCTACTTCGTTGTAAGGGACATATCTAACTTTACTGCAACAACAGACTGTTGGAAATATTAAGTAGTTTGATCATGCCAGGCAAACATGGAATAATTATTGGATACAATCAGATCCGTGAAGTTTTGAAAGTTACAGCACAAGACTTTTGGCAGACAAATTAAATTTCTTAAAAACAATGAATAAAAAAAGTAAAAAAGCAGCTAAGTTCGGCCGGACCGAACTTTTAATACCCTCTGTCATTTGCAAGGAACTTGAAAGTTTACAAAAAACTTCCGGAAACTACTTAAATGAAAACTGTTATATGGAGCTATACGAAGACGTAGACATGCGTACGAAATACTGTCGCTAAAATCAAGAAAATACCGAATATCGGGAGGTACCGTTATATGGGGGCTATACGAAAACGTGGACCGACATGGTCCATTTTCGAACTAAACCTGCCTACTGGTAAACTATGCATGTATGCAAAATTTTAGCCTTCTATCTCAATTCGAAAGATGGAAAGATATTACACGTATGGAGCACAATAAAAGTCTAATCGGACGAAGACATATATAGAAGCTATATGCAAATCCGAACCTATCTCGATAAAATTTGGGAAATGTATTTTTGTGCTGCATTTGATATATGCATATAACGGCTGTGGAGTACAAAAATATCAAATCGGATGAACATTATATATGGGAGCTATAGCTTTATCTGAACCGATTTCGATCAAATTCGACATACTTATTTCCAGGCTTAATTTGGTGCATAATAAAAGGCAAATCGGACGAAGATATGGATGGGAGATATGTATACATTTTGACCGATTTTCTCCAATTTCAATAAGGTTTGTCCTTCAGTCAAACAAATGACTTGTGGAAAATTTTATCTAGATCGGGAAATAAATGTGGCCTGTACTTTGTTTACAAAAATACACGGACATGTATCGACATCGACTCATAATGTGATTCTATGCAGGCCATCAAAAGCAACTATGGGTCTATGTCGTTTCCTTCTGCCTGTTACAAATAAATTGCACAAAGACATAATACCCTAAGTGTGGTGTAGGGTATAAATATAGGAACTCGATCAAAAATTCGACAGACGTATGAGTTCCACTTTTGAATTGTTAATAAAATTGATGTTCAAAACTGCCAAAAATGTACGTTAGCGACACTGGGTATATGCGTATTTTCTCTTCTCTCATTTCGTCAGTGATTTTGAATGCGAATTCTGAGTTAGGCTCAATACACTCACTCTCAATTTAATAATGCCCATCATTGCTCAAAAGTCACAATTACTCTCGACGCTCGCTCTCAGCTACTTTTGCTCGACGTGTATCACCAACCCCTTTGATTCCCATTATATCATTCTAGACAGCAGTTCATAGAGCTTCGCCAAAATGACCCCAAAGGTTTTTTTCTGAGTTATGCACTCAATTGTCTTTCCATAGTTGAGCTTAAATTAATCCGTTTAGTTTGTAGCTTTTTATTGCTTTTTGTTTTTGTAAACAAATTGGATAAACATATTTTTTGTTTACAACATCAGATTATCATCGTCATCGAACTCAATAAATTTGTGTAAACAACAACAACAACAACAACAATAAATGCAATGAGAGAAAAGCTCAGCGACAATATTCCATCACACCCAACATTCTGGAGTTGCTAACTCAACATTTGGTTGTGTTTTGGCGTCAAACAGCCATACACACACACAGACAGACATACATACACACATTTTGAAAGCAAATGCAATTATGATACCAGTTCAATATTGGAATGTTATGACATTCTCTAACAACGATTTTGTGATGTTACAACCAGTCAGGCTAGCCTGTGTCTAACAAAAACAAAAATAAAGGAGAAAAAACCCGGATACGGAAGGAAGGAAGTTGTATACAACACACACAAGCATGGACACTGTCATACATAGACAATTTTGGAAAATGTAATTTTCCACTTAAATTGCTCTGTGAGCGGTGAGTGAGAGAGGGAGAGAAGGGGGGGGGGGGGGGGTTAGGAAGTCAAAAGGTCCCTGTGAAAAACAATCCCTTTGGCAATGCCGGAGATACTGTCATGCACTCGATTTGAACATTGTCCCTTTGCTGCTGCGGCTGATATCGGTTGCACATTAACACGTGGGTATGTGTGTGTGTGTGTGACTTAGATGACCTGCATGCCATGGATTGGGGTATGGGGATTTAGATATGGTCAAATGAAAAGATTTAAAAGGCAACTTAGTGAAACTAGAACGAGAAGGGCAATCTTTTACAAATGCAGAGAGTTTATTCATTAAAGTAGTAGTAGTTGCTTTATTTCAGGCAGTATGTTCGAGACAGAATGTCTGGTATAAATTCATGCACTAACTAAGAGAATCTTCTGGGTCTAAATTATCATAAAATATTATGAAATCTTACTCAGCTCTTGCGGAAAACAAATTTCACGCCATTCTAAGACTTCATTGTAAATGCGAATCATGTTAATTCCTTGTTGCCTTATTTTGTTTAGATTTATAGAACTCGATCGCCCCGCAAATCAATTTGAAACTGTTATAATTAGCAATAGCCGTTTGTTGTTTAACCTTGAAACTATGTGCGAAATAACTGATACGGGCCGATGCTAAAGCAATCTAAGAGATATTCGCTTCTGTCACTGCTTTTGACGTAATTTATTCTTTGTTCGCATCGTAGTTAGTAGCGATCAATAGCTTGAATGGAATGCCGTGTTTTGCCTGATCGCTTCATTCTCACAGCATTCAACTTTCACATTTCTGTTTCAATTTTGTGTGAGTCATTCCAAGACAAAGAGCTGGGCTTGTTTTTGGAATGGCCGCATTTAACAATTTGTGAAACCTTAGTCTGACAACTTAGGCCAAATTATGGGACGAAGAATTGTGGCTTTAAACAGAGTAATGTTAATACAAAAATTATGAAATTAGTTTTGCTGCAATTCGGAGTAGCGAATTGACTTCATTTAACATTTTTAATAGATTATAGTTAGATTAGCTTAGTTATATGAGTGTGAGGTAAAAGTACTTTTGAATAAACAGTTTTACGGCCCTGGTCCGTTTGTGCTCACGACATGGATTCTGTTATGTCCTTTTCTGATACCAATATTCAATAAACAATGGTTAGTTATCCATTACTTTTTCGCCATATCAATGTCGACGCAGAATATACTATTTAGACCACTTAAACTATGCTCCAAACTTAATGTTTTTCACTCAAACATAATATCGCAATTACAGCAAAATTTACTTCATGAAAAGTTTTGTAAAATCCAACCAACCATATCTTCCAATCTTCCAATTTTTATTTCGTCGCATTGACATGACATCACCATATTTTACCCGGCATCACAAACAGCCACCATGGAATGCATTGCATTGTGGCTGGCCAAAACCATTGTGGTGTAGAGCAAGGACATGCAGCAGTAGTACTATTATCCAAGTTTCAATTATGACCGGGAGGAGGAGGGGACGACATAGTGTCATGATCATCATCCAAACCCACTGAACAGCATCAATATCGACATCAGTATTTTCTTTGGAGGCTTCACAGGGCAACATGTCCATCAACCCTTGGTTATTTGTCAAAATCAATATGATATAGTGCTGATGTGGGTCTCGGGAGCCCCAACACTTCCCTCCATATCATTCTGGTCATGCAACATTGTAAGTGAGTGTAACATTCACACCACGTTCACCCATTCAAAGCTGAGGCATATTTCAACACACTTTCAACTGGTCCCATCCAACCAAACTTCACTGGCATCATTCTTTTTTATCACCCCTCTCCCGCCAACCCTCAAAACTAACTTCAACTGGCATTGCTCTGTAGCCATCAAGCGTTTTTTTTTTTTGCCTAGTTTGTTCTTTTGCGACATGATGTTGTAACAATGATAGTGTCAGGCTGTCTTGTGACATAATGTGATGATGCCAGGGTTCGAAGACCAACACACAAACAATACCCGATACCCGAACATAACAATAATTTTGTCCGGGGGGGAAGTTGCTCAGCCAAGGGTAGATAGGACAAGAGATGTGGTCTTTTTCCAACAAGCAGCCAACACTTGTAATGGGTGTTTGAGTGTGCCTCTCTGTGTGTCATACAGCAGTGGTTCAACATGTTGCATTATGACGATGATCATGTTGTTGCCGGTCGGTCGGTTGGTCGTTCGGTCGTATTGAATACGTGTCATTGCCGCAAATTGCATTTTAGCCTATGTAAACATGGACGTTCGGAGAAAAGAAAGCTTTGCCGGGGGTTATTAACGTGTCCCAAAGGAGGAGGAGCATGGTCCAGTCATCGCCTTCCAATCCTTGTTATTATCAGTTATTTTTGATGTTGAGATGTTGTTGTTGTTGTTGGTGTGTTGACGTCATTGCTATTGCAAATTAAATCAATTTTGATAGATTGTCAATGTTTGTTAAATGCAATTACACTCACACACACACATACGTACATGAAAACACATAGCTATCGGGACACAAACTCATACTTATTTTGTCCCTGTATCAATAAAGATGTTGAGTGTTATTGCTATCCAGGAGGGGTTTATTCACTTGTGAAAATATTGGTCAAAATGAAATTAAAGTTTAAATCCAATAAAAGACAGTTTTATTTTTTTTTTTTTTGCTTTTTTTGGCAAAGGATGAAGGATCACGTTTGGTATGCGAAGCATAAAACAAACAATATTTTTGTCAGTACTTAAAGGAATGAAGGTATATGAGTGTATGTGTGTGCGTATCTGAGAAGAGCAGGGATACTTTTCCAATGACAAAAGTTTAAAGTGGTGACTGCCACAAAACTGAAAAAATTTTAATTTTTCGAGAAGAGAGAAAAAAAAAAACAGAAAAGAAAGTCTAAAAGTCGGGCGGGGCCGACTTTATGATACCCTATACCCTTTTGCAAATTTAGTAAAGTAGTAAAAAATACAAAATATAACAAATCGGATGAACAATATATATGGGAGCTGTAGCTATATCTGAACCGATTTTTACAAAATTTGACATACTTGATTCAAGGCTTAATTTGGTCATAAGTGCCAAATTCCATCCAATTTGGGCTAATATTACACGTTTGGTGCAATATAAAGGGCAAATCGGACGAAGATATATATTGAAGCTATATTCAAATCTGAACCGATCTCGATACAATTTAGGAAAGGTACTTCTGTGCTGTATTTGATATATTTCCCCAAATATCGTTATTACAGAGTGCATATTACGGCTGCGGAGGACAAAAATATCAAATCGGATGAACATTATGTATGGAAGCTATGGCTATATTTGAAGCGATTTTCACCAAATTTGACATACTGGTTTCTAGGCTCTATTTGGTCGTAAGTGCTTAATTCCATCCAATTTGGGCTAATATTACACCTTTGGTGCACAATAAAAGGCAAATCGAACGAAGATATAAATGGGAGCTATATCGAAATTTTGGCCAATTGCTCAAATTTCAATAGGATTTGTCCTTGAATCAAACAAATAACTTGTGGAAAATTTCATCTATATCGTGTAATAAATGCGACCTGTACTGTGTTTACAAAAATGCAGATTTCGATGTTGCCCTGCATACATAACACCTGTCATTAGAGAGATGATAACTCATAAAACATTTGAACGATACAGTTTTAGTTCATAAAGGTAGAGCAGGATATTTTCAAAAAAATGTGGTGTCAATATCTCGGCATTTTTTACTAGAGTTTCTGCCTCTCCTCCAGTAAACCGTCGCTTAAGCAAAAAGGTTTCCAGCTACAATGCATTACGAAGAGGAGCATGAATTCTATGGATTTTGTATCGAACACTATGTAAATAAATACGTGTTCGAGTTATGTCACTGCAGGTATGTGTTACACACCTGTTATTGTGATACACATACCTACTTTCAAAAATATCGACATTCGAATCAAATTGCAGATTTTCAGCATTGATTCAATTCCTTATTCGATTATTGGAATTTTCGGCCCGTGTGGAAATTTGTGATTTACTTCATAATCCCACATAGTAAAAGTAAATAGTTCGATTTATAATCTCGAGATCCTTTTCTAGTTAAACGAATTACATATTTTACAACTGCAAATAACACCGATACATGGTTGAGTGTCTTTGCTCTCTCTCTCTATACCGGTGTTGCTTCAAACCCAAAACAGCTGTTTTGAAAAGAGTGTCTTCCTAGTCGCCGAACAACTACTGTGTACATATGACCAACATGTAAACGCACAAGTAAATGTCGTAAAAATGTCGTCTTCTGCTACGTTAGCGACTAGAGCCAAAAACAGAATGTGGTACCTGCTTCTGGGTATTGGCAGTTTGTTAAAAAGTGAAAAGCAATAAAATTCACTGAAAAAATGTCATGAATACATTTGCATGAAAGTTTGAATAAAGAAACGGCAACGACAACAACAATGAACACCATTGTAATATGTCTGTAAACTCTTGGTACCTATGGTGTTTTTTTGTTCCACAGTTGCTAGAACTTTTATTTGAAAGCGGTTGTTGTTGGCGCCCAAATCCAAAAGCTAAAACAAGAGTGAAAACTACAATCACTTGTCGTGTTTGAGAGGAGAGTATGTTTTGCCATGTGAATGCAAGAAAATGTGTGGTTGTTTTGCCGTATACAGGGGTCGGGGGGTGATCTCCAAGAGTCTTCAGGCACTAACATGTTCATACATATATGTATGTATATTTGTTACACATGTATACAGTTTATAATAAATTTCACTATTTACATTACGATTATTTAAACCGAATATAGAGATATAATTTGTTGTTTACCTCCTCTTCGGGTCGTCTGCTGCGCCGGAATGTCTGCTGATGCTGTTGCACTTTTATAATCTCTTGTATTTATTTAGAAAAATAACTACATCGAAAAACCCAGCAACTGGTCGTCTGCCTGACCAAGCGATTTCGTCCGTCCGTCCGTGTGTGCGTGCGTGTGTGTGTTGTATTTTTTCTTTAGTTAATTTAATTTTTTTTTGTTGTTCGATGTCCGCAGGCAAATCTGTAGCTTCTTCTTTAAATCACTTTATCGCACTTTGCTTTGCATACATTTATGTTTTAATATTTGCTTTGATTTTGTGTGTTTCTTTTTGTTGTTGTTGTTGTGTGGCTTAATTCACTTTTATTATGTGTTGTGGTGGCTCTTTTCTTCAATCCAAATATTTATTAAACCAAAATTCATATTTGCTTGCCCGACAGCACCATCAGAGAAGCAGGAGCAGCCTTTGTGCACTCTTCGTATTTTCGTTTCAACATATTTTCGTTTTGTTTTCACATATGACGAACAGGCAGACAGGCAGGCTGACAAGCAACGAACGAGCGTATCAAGACCTCAATTTTCACTTTACCGCTATGTTTACACTTTGTTTTCGCTTCTTTAGCACTGTTCACCGTTTTCCGTTTCCTCACAACGTCCGCCTCAGAGTAACCGCACACAACTGATCGTGATCGTCGGTGTTCGAGAGACCCGACCATGTAAACAGCAGAATGCACATCTGGTTCAAACTCACCTCAGTTGTGTGGTGAGGTGAAAGCTTGATAATTCAACACTTGTCATAAATTGAGCTTGAATGAAGCTTAGCCTGTTAGTTGGGCCAAGACAGATGAGCTCTTTACAGAGAGGTGGCTAAAGAGAGAGAAAGTGAGAGTGCAAGAGTGTGAATTGAAATTGTAATGACCGTTTGGTGGGATAGACAAAGAAACACACAAGAAAATATGTAATATTTGTATTTGATAGGGGGTGAATATTTACAAATACCTGTATTCCGAACTTTTTTGTTGATGTTTTACTGGAACATTCATTGGAAAGTTGTTTTTTGACATATCTTTTGCGAAAATGGGTGAGATGATGAAAGAGAAACTCCTAAGTGAATTTAAAATGAATTTCCTGTGTCGAATTTTTACTTTTTTTTCAAACAAAATTAGCTCAAAATCTATTTTACAAAATAAAAATTTGTTCAAAATGTCAGAGTGCATACTTGCCTCTGAAAGGGTCTACGATTTTAGACGCTAGGTCCCTTTGGACCAAATCGAGTTCAGAGATGGGCAATATCGGTCTACTCCTTCTGGTACCTCCCCTGTCTGGCTGCTGGTGCTCAAGATAATTCTCGAAGGGAGTAGCGGATTTGGTCTAAACTTGGTATATCGAAATATTAGTATCAAAATTAGATCGAGTTCGGAGATGGGCAATATCGGTCCACTCCTTCTGGGGAGGAAATTAAAAAAAAAAAAAATGCTACACAGAAAGAGAAAGGATCATCCGATGTTGCTCCAACTTTGCAAATCCTAGTACTTGTATCAGTGCTAGGTCAAAATTTTGAATAATTATAACTCTTATAAAATGTGATGCAACACGAAATCCATTCATTCAGACTTGGCACATCTTATTATTTCCATCAGCACAAGAACTGTTATAAGGATGATATAGATCGATCCATTCTTTCTGGTACCTCCCCCACAAAGGGTCAAAATTTCGAATATCCATGAAGCTCATAAAACAGGAAATTATCATCCGATTCCATTCCAGACATGGTACATCTCAATTTTTCCATCAACACAAGATGGTAGCAATTGGACCATTTCTTCTGGTACCTTCCCCATATGGGATTCAAGATTTTGAAAAACAAACTCTCAAAACAAACGAAATAAGCATCCAACTCTCACATTTCACACATACAAATATTTTTGCTAACCCAAGATATGTTGCGAAGATGATATATATATATGCGAACCCCTTCTGGTACCTCACCCACAGTCACAATTTTCAAAACAAGCCAACTTGCTATATCTGAATATTTCTTTCAACTAGAAACCTGATATGAATATTGAATTTATGATTTCGCATAAAATTGGATTTAAATGATCGATTTACTTGTAATTTTGCCCATTATTATATTTATTTAGATCCGATACGAAATGGCAATATTGTTCATTTCATCGGAACCTACTCCATAGAGTGTCAAAAATTTGAATAATTATAACCGAAGGCAAAATATATTTAAACAATAGAACATTGGCTGAGATTATACATCGGTCAGCAACCGACTGATACTTTTTAACTTGTTTTTAAGATAATTCGACTCTTTGTTCTCCCATGGCTTCCAACATTTATCTCAACTTTAGCCACCACATTGTAGAGTAAAAAAAACGAAACCATGCTATTCAAATATTTATTTAAGATAACTGCATTTATAACTTTTGCAAATAAATTCGACTTGCAGAAGGCAGCTGTAATAAACACAGACGACACACACACATACACAAACAATTTGTCAGCAATTCAAATGTTTTGTTTCGTTTCTCTGACAATAGCTGTAAAATATGCACTCGCAGTGCCCACCACATGTGTGTGTTCGTTTGTGCGTGTGCGAGACGTTCCACTTGCCTTATGGAAGTAACCAGATATTGTGAACAACAATATTTACTGACAAGTGTATTGTAAAAAAGTGTCCACATTTACACACACACATACACTGACGATGGAGAGAAACATTTTCATTCGTACGCTTGCAGATACTTCTTCGATTGGAGCAGATAAAAACCACACAGAAAATATCAAATTCAAATGTGTCTGTTTGTGTACGTGTGTGTGTGAATTGCTTACTTTTACAGTTGTTAAGTGTATGCCGAAAAATATGCTATAGATTTGTCATATATTTTCCACAGCAGATTTAGAAAAACAAAAATGAACACCATTCTTCATTCCATTTGGAGATGCTGTTGCTGCTGTTGATCTAAGATAATAAAATATGAATTTACAACTTGGAATGGAAGACAGACAGAAAAAAAACTAGAAAATAAGCAACAGAAATACACAGTGCGAGACTGAGTGTAGAAGTTCAAAAATGTAACGAGACACAAACAAAACCCCCCCTCACAAGTGAGACAGTTTTGAAATTTTATGTACCCTGTCAAGAATATTAATGAAAATTAGAAATTAAATAATACAAGTTATGTGAGTGATAGGTCTATGGAAAACTCCTTAATTAAGTTTTAAATCCAGGAATATCATGCTTCTTGCATGAACTGCAACACAAATTTTGGTGGCCACAAATCAGTATAAACTGCCTACTTTTATTCTCAGTGTAAAAACGCTTAACATTGAAGCCAAATGGGAAGGCAGCAGAAACAAGTCCACTTTATTTGCAAGTTCTGGTATGACAGCAACAAAGAAAATCGCAAAACAATAATAAAAGTTGAAACCAAATATGACCCCCAACCCCCCCCCCCCTTGTTACAACGCTTGATTGCCATAAAATTGTTTATTAAAGTTTGTCTCTGCTCTGCTGAGTTTGCATATTTGGAGCTGTGCTTTCTTTTGTCCAACTTATCTGTGATATTGTAGCAATAAAATCCTGATAGGTTTTTTCCTCTACTTTCCATTGGCGGCTAGCTCTGCAATTGCTAGAGGGGATGTTTGGGTGGTGCTGGTGCTGGCGGTGTCGATGTCGGTGATAATCATTGAATATTGATTAAATTATAATGGAAATAAAATCGATTTGATAAAAGTTAATCACACATTTAATGATTTCTGCTCATATTTATGAGATATCAATGATTGATTGTATAATTAATAAAACATTACTTTTGTCTGAGAGCCAGAGCCCAACAGCCAGACTAGCATGCCAGACAGCGTTGTGACGTAAACGTTGTTAAGTTGAGTGCAAATGTTGTTAAGTTAATTGTTTATTGATAATTACAAAAAAAAAAAAACATGTTACCAATCGACACGGATGGAAAATTTCTTGTTGGATGTGTGTCCCCTAAAAGGGTGGGGAAATTTATGCAAATTTCGTCATCCCACCTCGAAATATGCCTATGTAGAATGAAAGCCATAAGAAATACAGGTTGAGATGAAAAAAATGCAACCAACTTCAGACTGCTGTCATTTCTAAGCTGTTAAAATTATTCCAGGGATAGCTCATTATATTATTTACAAGCGTACAAAAGCATTTTGATGAGAATTTCCTAGAAAAAAAGTTATTCGTGATGGAATTCAAGCGTGATTTCTTTACATTTGGCTGGAAAACCAAAAGTGGCTATCGTTAGAGCACTCCAGCATTTAAATGTGAATAAATCTTTTGTGTCTCGTACCATCGCTCGTTACCGTGATACTGGTAGCGTAGCCCGACATTAAGGGAGTGGACGGAAGAAAACAGCAACATCTGCAGAAATGGTTCGAAAAGTAAAGAAGCGACTTGATCGAAACCCGCGTCGCAGTGGTCGAAAAATGGCTCGTGAGCTGAAAATATCGCAATATTCCGTTCGCAAATACTGAAAAATGAGCTTACTCCGAGATCATTGAAATTCCAAAAAGTGCAAGAACTTACATCGCAACAGAAAAAAATAGACTCAAAAGAGCTAAAGAGTTTCTTCACTTGGCCGAAAGTGGTGAACTGCCGAATTTGGTTTTCTCCGGTGAGAAAACATTCGTTGTCCAGCAGTTTGTAAACAAATAAAATGATCGTGTTTACTTGCCAAAGAGGTCAGCTGAAAATGTGCACCTTCGGTTGGCCACCAGAACCGCAGAGCAACATTCGGGCAGAGTGTGTCAAAGGTGACCAATTCGAACAAATCTGAACTTAGTCTATGCTATTTCCGACATTTTTTCTTTTTCATTCAAAAAAAAAAAAAAAAAAAAAAAAATTAAAAAAAAATTATGGCGTTTGACTTTTTTTGCAGTTTTTTTATCTCACCCTGTATAAACAACATGTCAACCTTCGCACTCTTTTCTGGAAATTCGTAATTATTTTTACTAGAAATAGTGCCTGCAATTGTCCTAGCTTCAAACATTTATGGGTGGAGATCCATAATCAAGATGTCAAGTTTGTCAAAATTTGGGAAAACGAATGAAGAAGAGCCACTGTAACATTTGAATTGGACCCTATGGCTCGTCATTTATTCGGTTAACCGGAATTCCGTCATTCCAACAATGAAGTCATTCCTGTTAAAACAATAAAGGCCATGAATGGCTTTTACTTCAAATGTGACTCTGACAGTGACTCGGTATCCCTCTACTAAAAACGATACCAAGCCTTATATGTCTCTAAAGTAACCCACCTTGAAATTCTCTATCATTGACATTTAATAAATTAATACCTCCGGTGTTATTTCCCAAAAATTTCGTTTGCTTCATTTAGTTGTATTTTTTAAGGATTGTATTTTGCAAAGAACTGCCATTAGAATATTTCCATTTCATAATTTCAGATGTGGTCCTGCATCCCTTCCCTTCTCCTACTGCGATGAGGTGGAGACCAATGATGCCGGATATATTGTATAGATCCGATGATTGTAACCATTGAAATCACAATTGTCATCCTCATCCAACTCTTCGCTGCAATCAACACCCTCATCCTTGTCGTTGCTGAAAATGACCTCCGGATCATTCTGGGTATTGTCCTGCTTGTTGCCACTCGTTTCATTCGCCATTTGTAAGGAGGGGGATTTTTGTTGCGGCTGATGCGTCCTCTTTAACTGCTGCGGCTGTTGGCATTGCCAGGTGGCGCGTAGGAAACCCGAACAACCGCAAAAGTTCTCGCAACAACTCAGGGCAAAGTGTGGTTCTTCGGCATCGGATACCGTTGCACATTCAGCATCACTGGTTGCCCTTCCATTGCTGTGACAACACCAAAAACCGCCCAGCCACGAACAATCTGTGCACAGCAAAGCTGAGGTCTTTGCCTTCAAACGCAAGACATATTGTATGGTCTCCGTGAGGAAGGTATAGAACAAAGGATTCAGCACCGAACTGGCCAAGTTCAGAACACCAAATACAAAATAGATTATCCAATCCCTGGGCTTGCCATAGGAGCCATACATGCGCATCAGGAGGAAGATCCAGGCGGGCAGACGTAGGAAAACAAACACCGCCATCATCAACAGGATAATGGTGAACATCCTCAAATGTCGGGCTTCTCGGGAGTTGCGTGTGCCACTGATGTTGGTTGGGGGTTGAGCAGCTTCAGGAGCTTTACCTGGAGTCTTTGTGCCTCCCATGGCAGCCGTTAAGCTACTTGGCATGGTGCTGGAACTGTGGCCAAGTCTACAACTACAGCTTTGGTACTGCGGCTGGGAACTGTTGCCGGAATTGGCAGATGCTGCCGCCTGTTGTGAAATCTGTAATTTCATGCGTTGTTGCTGTTGTAGCTGTTTCGCCCTTTTGATTTTCAATTTGGAACGCTTCGACATATTCTTGGTGATGGTGACACTGTGACGACGTTTCCATAACTTGCGAGCAATAATCGTATTAAACCAAAAGAATGCTCCGATGCAGGGTATGAAGATGATGACAAAGACAATTGCATAGTACAGCGTAACGTTATCCTGCAACGAGAAGAGGGGGAGGGGAAGGAGGATAACGCATTAGCGTTCATACTGTGTCCACAAACATACCTGGTCCGAGACACACATGTCGACAAGTCTCTGTTCCCGCACCAGTGTATACGAGAGATTCTCCTGCGAGGCCTCCTCTTCCCAGGGTGTTTTAGTTGTTGTTACAGCATTGTTTGTGACACCTGGACTCGCCAAATGACGATTCGCATCACCAGCCGGGTGCTCCTCCGTTAAAATGTACACCGGCATTATGTCGTAGATGTTGAACACCGGACAGGCGATGCCAATCGACGCCAGCCAAATGCAGACCATGCCGACAATACACGATATGGCACTGGGCTGCCAGAAGCCAATTACCGCTCGCATAACCGCATAGTAGCGGTCCACAGCTATGCCCACCAGAGTCATGCTGCTGGCTAGAATCGCCACCGTTGTGGCAAAGGGCACGAAGCTGCACATCAGTGAGCCCAAACTCTGCAATGGAAAACAATTAAAAGTCCGACTCCTTGCTCCACTGCATGCCTTGCATTTGATGTGGCATGCAACCATCGACTTACCCAAATCTGAACGTACTCCACCATGAACTGTGACAAATAGGCTGTGCTTAGGAAGACCGTGTTCATCAAGTCACTCAGCGCCAACGATATCAGACAGGCACGAAAGAATGGCCTAATTTTCCGCCGAAAGTTAACCACCAGGGTGCTGACATTGCCAACGATGGATATGGTGCACAGGATGCACACGGTGGCAATGAAGAACTTCTTCTGGCCACTCGTCAATGAAGTCAGGTCGCTGTCCAATATACCGGGATATTGGGCTTGGGTGTACTCGTTGCTGTTGTGATCCACCTGGTCGCTATTCTCGGCACTGCTATCGCCCCCATTGGTGCTGGTGTTGTTGGCTGCGTCCCCCTCCTGCGTGAAAATGCCAGAACTGTTGTGAAAATGGCTTTCATTGTCGTCAGATGCAGTTGTGTTGCGCAGTACCTTCTGGATTTCCGTTAAGTAGATGCCGGAAAAGGCCATCAATGTGAGTTGAATTTTCTCCTAATTGTTGTTGTCGGTAAATTCTGCAAGAAGATGAATTTTCATGGTAACAAAATATCGATTGGCAACAAAGGTGCCCACTGTAAAGGACGATTTTGGTTATCTGATTAAAAATATTTAAGGAGGATAATGTTTTTTCCCCTTCTCTCTCTCTCTCTCTTCTACAAATTCCAACTTCCTAAGCAAACCATGGCTTGCGTGGGAATTTTGTATATATATAATCGAAAGTGTATAAGCGTGTCATGTTTTGATCGATGTTTGTTATATTCCGAAGTGCGACGTTTTCCCCATGGTTGAACTTTGAACATATGTTTTATAATTTTGCTGAGAAAACTTCGTTGATGATTCTTGGAACAAATTTCTTTACGGAACTTCAATATTTTCTCCTTTGTGATGTGCTTTCAGTAGAGTCGCACTTATCGTTTTGGTGTTTTCAAGTGGTTACACTTGTTCTGGCGAAACATATGTAACATATGCTTTACATTGGAATTATTCTCATTCCTAAAAGTAGGCACCAATTGACAGAGAGACAATGTGTTCTATGTCCCAATAAACCGTCACATTGTGAGCGTTTGCTGGAGTAGATCGATTGTTATTACCTACCGTTTGTCGTCGATGTTTATCAAACTGCTGCCACTTGTGCACTGAATCCAACGAGTTCTGTGCACCGAGGAGGCTACACTTCCATTCACCTGTTGGCTTTGGCAGCCATCCAATCGGCTTGTCATCGTTTCGCCAGAGGAGGTCTTTATCATGTTATCAGTTCGATGATGATTGGTATCTGTGGCGATAATGCGTCATTTCCGAAATGTTTAGTCAATTATGCAGCTGAAAGTGTCTCGGTGTGAGTGTATGTGTGTGTGTGTGAGCGCGCGGAGCTATCATTAGACAATTAAAAATGTGGCTGGTTGGAAATAAGAAGAATTAATTTATTAACGATAAAATATCCTTTATCAATTTCAGAGACGACAATGTGACGATGGGGGTAAATTTTTCACACACACACATTGAAAGAAAGAAAGAAAATTGAAAACTTGGCCACGAGAAGGGTCTCTTAATTTATTTAAAATTTTTTCCCCAATACCAACATTAATTACCCCCAATTTTTAGCTATTCCAAGTATTGGCAAATTATTCTGTTTGCTCAGTGGCAAATTCAGTTCTGTGGGTTTAGCCAAAGTCTTATCAGCGTTTAATGTTTTTCACGTCGATTTCCCTTGGAGCTTTTTTTTCGGACGTCATAGAAGTGGGCATAACAATCATGTCAGTAATTGTTTTTGATCTGTTTACGAATGATTTATTGGACATTTGACACTGATGTGAAGGGGTCCCCTGAAGGGGCGAGTGAGCGGAATTTTACTGCTACGGCTTATCTCTCGCCACGACTCGCTGCACATGTTATGGCGCATGGATAATTGAATATTTGCCAGAATAATGCGATTTGCGTATTACATTTCCAGCGAAATATTTCACTCGGCGTTCCACGGAATGGAAATCGAGTCATGGAGTCATTTGCCAACTATTCATAGCATAATTACAGGCGCTGACACATTTCACTGTTTAATTGCTGCAGCTAAAACGGCAATTCGGCTTTAATTAGCTTATTAGGCATTAGGAAGGCTTAATTATTATGTCGATTACCCGAAAGCCATATGGGTGTGTGTGTGTGCATGTGTGTGTGTATGGGAGTGTGCGTACGTATGCATGTCTCTGACGTTATGTTTGTCGATTGAACTCATTGTCTATTATTTGATGATTGCAAAAACAGCCGCTTATTTTTAGGCAACAAAAACTCCCGTTTTTGTGCAGCAGTTTTTGTTACAAAATTAGAAAATAAACTAATTTTTCCCAACACGAAATTGTTAATTTAAAATGTTGGGATGATGCGCAACAACAAATTATCACGAAGGATTTTCCGAAAAAAAACAACGCAAACAAAAAACAAATGTCATTTGCAGGGCTCAAATTACGAGGGAAATGTGGAAAGTGTTGCCTTTTTTTCACTACGAAACTTAAGACAAGTGCAACAAAATATTTTTACTACGAGTGAATTATTGTTTTTAAACATAAAAAGATTTCGTGTCTTTAGTGACCTTAAAATTAGATTGGGAAAATGTTTATCTTCGACGAAATCTTTCGAACCACTCCTTCTCCACAATTGGTCAAAATTTTGAATATGCATGAAGCTCATAAAACGCGAAATAAGAATCCAGTTTTTTTAACTCATTACGTGGCTATATTTTTATAAATTCAATATCAGATGTGGAGATGGGATATATCTACCTCTTCTGGAACTTCCCCCAGAACGAGTCAAAATTTTGAATAATAATGAATCTAACATCGACAGAAATATGCACTCGATTCTCTTCAAAATTCACACATTCCAATATTTTTATTAACACAAGATCTGGAGTGAAGATGACACAGGTATTGGTACACCCCTTTTGGTGCCTTCCCCACAAAGGGTGACAATATTCAATACATATATCTCTTATAACTTGGGAAACAAGTCTAACTAGGTATATTTAAATAATTCCCACAGCAAGAGATCCGATGTTAATATGGAATTTATCGTGCCACACCTTCTCGTATCTCCCATAAAAGTTTTGCATTTTGATTAACAATTGCTATCATAATAATTGTTCGACTTTCTTTCTGCAGAACTACCCCAATAAAGGGTCCACGGTTTGAATAATCATAACGCGAGTCACTTTTGGCATATTCTGAGACCTATATTTAAATTCCATGCATTTTTATGTTTGTCCTCATATCATCACGTTTTATACGACATTTTAAACATGGATTTAAAGACATTCCTTTGAGTTCTGAAATTCGATGTTAAGAAGAAACCCCCTTTGGAATGTTTACAAAAGCCGTGCTAAGATGGGATATTGTCCCCTTCTTAAAAGGCATAAACTTAGAAGACGCCGATGTTCCTTCCCTTCCAATATCAGTCCTTTTCCGGCAAGCTATTTTATGTGTTGTCCAGTTGGGCTTTCGTCTATCCTATTATATGCCGAATAATAATTTCCCTCCCCACATCTCGTATGCATTTTGTTTAAAATATTTCCCAAAAAAAAAAAAAAAAAAAAAAAACACAAATGCCTACCCCAATACGTATCCATATAAAGGGCGTTGTGTTTAGTTCGTTGCGACTTTCAGTTGTACTGTCTGGCCGGTCGATGTGTCGGTTGTTGTCGGCTGTTGTGTTTGGTACGGCCATCACAATTAAAATCATTTCAACGCCGAGCGACATCGGTGAGCGGCAAAGCAAGAACAAGGTATAACGGGTTTTATTTTTAATATCATTTGACTTTTTCAAACTGCCGTTTCGAATAAAGGACATTATGGGAATTTACTCTTTGCAAAAAAGAGAACCCATTTGTGTGGGTGTGTGTGTTCCTGTGTGTTAAAGTAGTGTTTATACGGTGATGTTGCACATTTGATCCTTTTTGTGTTGTTGTTTTGTGAGGGTGATATGTATGGGTGTTCGAACATGTTTGTGTGTGTGTCCGAGTGTGTGTGGAATGAAACCATTTGTCAAAGTTTTCCACATTCGAATTTGTTTGCTGCAACAAACGAGACAAATTCATTCCTCATTAATCAACAACAGTTTCGAGTTCTCGTCGCCTCCACAGTGGTTAGGTGTTTGACCGCGACTACAACATAGAGCTGGTTCTATTTAATTTGTTTAAATTGTATCTGTCGGCTGTTGCAGTTGATAAATGGGCGAATAATTGCTGAAAATCCATTAAGGTGTAAAATATTTCAAGTGCGGTTACAGATAATTTGGAGGGGAAGAATTTAAAGTGATCGCCTCGAATTAGAAGAGGTGGGAGACCACAAGGATTGATAGGTAGGTAGATGAATAATTTGTAAATGACAAGATGAAGGGCCCTTTTTTTTTGTTCTATGAAAATAAGAAATTAATAATATTTTCTTAATAATCTTTTTTTTTATTTATTTCACATTTATTTCTTTTATAAATCTTTTAATTTCCCTTTTCCATGGCACAAGAACTAAGCCCCTGCTTACGATTTATTTTCATTACAGTCGTTTTTATTGTTTTCCATAATGAATTGAATTTTTATAATTTTTATATTTTATATAGTTTTTTAGTATATGGCATGTCTTTTGTATACAATAATAATAATAATAATAATAGTAATAATAGTGTTCTTTTTGGGTTGTAATGTTTTTATAGTACATTTCGTAGATTACTATCTAAATTGGACAGTGGGTTATAAATACGGTATTACCTTTGTTTATATATATGAATGTATACAAAGTCGATGAAGACCTCGGCTAATATTTTTCGGAGTAAACTTGGTTTGGAATTAAGTAATGTTTCAAGTAAGAAATTAATTTATATTTTCTAGGAGCAGAAATTTAGTTGTATCAGCATTCAGGCAAATCATGATGTTCCTAAATGATGATGTACCAATTTTAGAAAAGGCAGATAATAAATTACCTTCTCAGCAGTGAAACTTGTGAACAACCACGATAAGCTTTCACTGCCCTACCCTAGTCAGAACACAACTTTCAACAAATGAGTATATTGTAGGCAATGACTGAATCACTTTAGAACCTTCGAAAAGGGGACATATTAAAGTATCGACCTTTTTAAAAACTATAAAAATATTAAGTTTTAGCCTTGATTTTGAATATTTTCCCCGAATTAACAAAATTTCAGTGCACTGTGTACATGGAAAAATGTGATACGGTTTGTATTCCGTTTTTTCCAGAAAAAAAGTTATTCGTGATGGAATTCAAGCGTGATAATGTGATTTCTCTGTATTTGGCCGGGAAACCACAAGTGACTATCGTTAGAGCACTCCAGCATTTAAATGTAAATTAACCGTTACCGTCATACTGGTAGCATAGCCCGACGTCAAGGAAGTGGACGGAAGTAAAGAAGCGACTTGATCGAAACCCGAAAAATGGCTCGTGAACTGAACATGTCACAATATTCCATTTGGCAAAGCCATTGAAATTCCGGGGTAAAGCCATTGAAATTCCAAAAAGTGCAAGAACTTACACCGCAACAGAAAGAAAATAGACTCAAAAGAGCTAAAGAGTTGCTTCACTTGGCCGAAAGTGGTGAACTGCCGAATTTGGTTTTCTCCAATGAGAAAACATTCGATGTCGTTGTCCAGCAGTTTGTAAACAAAGAAAATGCTTGCCAAAGAGGTTAGCTGAAAATGTGCACCTTCGGCTGGTGGTTGGCTACGAGAACTCAAGTGCGGACCATGGTGATGCTGTGGGCCGCCATAACAGCCGATGGTCGCTCTCCGCTCGTATTAATCAAAAAGAATGACGAATATTATCGCGAAAATATTCTGAAGGGTGTATTAAAGCCTTGGTCACGCAAACATTTTGGCCGCAGACCTTGGACATTCCAACAGGACTCAGCACCATCGCACTCAGCACGCGCCACCTAAGAATGGTGACAAAATGAGGTTCCTCTCTTCATTTCCAGCGCACAATGGCCACCAAAATCTCGGAAACCAATCCGTTGGACTATAGTGTCTGGAGCATTTTGGAAAGCAAGGTTGGCACTGACAAATACCAAGCGCTTCGCCGGGAGTGGGCCAAAATGCCATATAGCAACATTCGGGCAGCGTGTGACATTTTCATTGGGCGGTTGAAAGCCATAATTCGTGCCAAAGGTGACCAATTCGAAAAAATCTAAACTTATACTCAAAATTGATGCTATTTCCGACATTTTTTGCTTTCATACAATAATTTTTTTTTAAAAAATGTAAAAATTATGGCATTTGACTTTTTTGCAGTTTTTTTATATTGCCTCAGCAATGGTAAATTGTCTCTTTTGGAGTGAGCGACCGGGTGCTGTGAAGGGTGCTTTGGGAGTTACGTCACAATTTCCAATGGGTGATGTTGTAAATGTCATCCGAGTACCCCATCAAATTTTTGAACCCGTTGCTTGACGCCCATATCGTTTCAAAGCCTGAAAAATGGACAGGCCAGCAAAGTTGAATTATACAGGCCATTATAATTTGTGTTGATCCCGAACCCATGTTCTGCTGTATTATAAGACTAGACCAGAACAGGCAATTGGAACACTTGACCAATCGTGTTATAATTTGGTCTTGGTTGAAAATCCATGTTCCTAAAATAAACTATGTATGTGTGCGAGCCAAATGTACATTGACTTTCCGTGTAGTCCAAGGTTGGGTGATAATCATTTGAAGTTTCACACTAAATAGTCTTGACGCGGTCAGTACTTCTTGGGGTCCATAGACTTTATATTTTATCTAATGCAATCATAGCCCCGATATATGAATTACTCGATTTGAATCACCCCAAACCCAATATGGCTTTTATATCCTGCCAATGACTGTGACAAATCCAATACAAATTGCTAGCATTAGTTGAAACCAAACGAAAAACGCTATATCTTATCTCATCCTTGAGAAAGTTTAAGCCTCCTTTGAAATCTGTAAAAATCGCTCCTAACTTCGTATAAAATATCAATGATAAATTCCATAATTTCCGATCTTAAATAAGTTTGATTCATATAAATGTTGTTGTTCTATATGTGTGGTATGTAAGTGTATATTTTTTGTTGTTGTTGTATTCAATTTATTTGATTTTCAATGTATGTGTGTTTCATTATTCATTTTAGCCATTAGTACATAGTTAGTTGTAGTTAATTAATTATTTTTCAAATATATCCCTTTGTGGGAAAAAAAGAAAAAAAGAAGAGAATGAAGCTGCATGTTTATTGTCATATTTTATTTGTTGTTTTGTTTTGTTTCGTTTTTTATTTTATTTCATATTAATTATAAATATTTACTTTATTGTTAAAGTTATGTAGCAATTTCTCTGCTCCTCCTCTGCTTCATCTTCATTTATTGAAATTACGGTAGGTAGGTAAATAGGTAGAATAGTTGGTTTTTCTCTTTTTTAATTTTATTTTTTCATAGTTTTTGTTGTTGTTGTTGTGGTTTTAACAACAACCACATCAATACTTATATAATATGCGAGTGTAGAAAACAAAAGACTGAAGATAAAAGCTATTTAAAAAATAATAATAATTTACATAAGAAAAATAATAAATTGCCCATGGTAAATTTTCCAAACATGATGGAAGTGATTAAAACTGGAGGATGAAAAGGGGAAGAATAAATTCAGTGAGAAAAAAAAATAAATGAAAATACAAAATTTATACGCAAATGGAAGACAATAAGGCAAATTTTTTAATGGTGAGTCTATTCGAATATGCAACACCCATTGATACACAGTTCTACCCAATTTCTTATAAATGATCCAATTGGCTAATGGAAAATTGTTGGGTTGGAGAAATTTCTTAGGTATTCTCTCCAGTTTTTATCACTCCCATTTTGTAATATTGAACCTGAGCAATTCATCGTATCGAACTACACTTATATTTACAAATATATATAGGTTCGGGCGAAATAAAAAATGTACAAACATGAATGGCATTGCAATCTCAAACAAAAATTAAAATTGAAGTCTGCTGTGTGACAGGTCTAACTAAAATTCGAGGCAGCATACAATAAATGTCAACTTCCTTACTAGGTGGAGTCCGTACGGCCCCATGCAGTTTTTTATATAACATATTTATATTTTGACCGGAACATAATTTTCAATTTTGAAATTTATAATTTGTGAAATATTTTTTGTTTTTGCCCTTTTTGATTAAGGCTCCACAGAAGTACTTTTGACATCAAGAGAAAGCTCAGGCCTGAATTTGCCTTCGTGAGACCTCATTGGATTTCCCTTGTGTTCAACTTTCTTGGTGAAAAACTTAGACTTCCTATGCTCGATTTTAGGTAGACCTGCAAATCTTAAAGCCAAATAATATTTAATTTTTTTGCTTTCTTTTTCGTTTTTCATTTTTTCTCCCTCTTAACATAACTTATTGCTGCAAAATTAAAAGCTACTTGTTTTCCATATATATTCTAAAACATTACAAAAACAAATCTCCTACAACTAAAACATTTAATTTAAAATTAGTTGTTGTAAAAATATTCATTTGATTTTTCGTTGCTTATTTATCAAATATGGTGTTTGTTTTTCTTTTTTTCTGTTTTGTTGTGTGTTTCTTTTTTGATTAGGAAATGGCAATGGCAATGACGTTTTCTTTCCTTGCTACTGTAATTTAGTTTAGAGTTAATCATAGCTTGTTTTGTTTGTTGTTTTTTTTTTTGTTTTCTTTCTTTTTTGGAATTCTTTTTGTGTTGGCTTTCTTATAGTTTAAAACTTAATTTAAATAGTAGGTCGATTGATCTCTTGATTCGGCGCCCAGCACTTCCTCGGGGCACTGGTGATGCATTTTCACTTTTAGAGATTGATAGGGTAGCGGCTTGCCTTCGCTCAGATTGGCCGTCACATAGATTAGATAGGATTCACCGGGTGTTAGATTGAAAATGGTGTCGGTTTCCAAAAGTGGTGGGCTGCGAATTGAAAAATGAAGCAAAAAAAAAGAAAGAATTTTTAATGTTTTTTGTTAATAATTGGCGGGTAAACTGTACAAATAACAAACACACATCAGGTGTCGACCATGTGGTAGACTTCAACATTGCAATACAGGGTGAGATGAAAAAACTGCAGCCAACTTCAGACTGCTGCCATTTCTAAGCCACTCGTCTGACGGCTCTTAAAATTATTCCAGTGACAGCTCATTATATTGTTTACAAGGGTACAAAAGCATTTTGGTGAGAATTTTCCAGAAAAAGTTATTCGTGATGGAATTTAAGCGTGATTTCTTTATATTTGGCTGGAAAACCACAAGTGTCTATCATTAGGGCACTCCAGGATATAAATGTGAATAAACCTTTTGCCATCGTTACCGTGATACTGGTAGCGTAGCCCAACGTCAAGGAAATGGACGGAAGAAAACAGCAACATCAGCGGAGGTCAGAGGTTCAGAGGTCAGCTGAAAATGTGCACCTTCGGTTGGCCACAAGAACTCAAGCGCCGGTGGTAATGGTGTGGGCCGCCCTAACAGCCAATGGTCGCTCGTATTAATCGACCGTAGCATCAGAATAAATGCCGAATATTATCCAGCGCACAATGGCCACCAAAATCTCCGGATACCAATCCATTGGACTATTGTGTCTGGAGTATTTTGGAAAGCAAGGTTGGCACTAAAAAATACCAAAGTGGGCGAAATACCGCAGAGCAACATTCGGGTTTCTTTGGCCGTTTGAAGGTCATAATTCGTGCCAAAGTTGACCAATTCGAACAAATCTAAACTTATTCTAAAATTTGATGCTATTTCCGACATTTTTTTTGCTTTAATTCAATACAATTAAAAAAATGGCGTTGACTTTGTTGCAGTTTTTTTTTCTCACCCTATATATGGGATCTATATCTAAAATGTACCTTTCTCTCCCTCTCTCTCTTTATTTTTTAGTTTTAAATATTTTGATAAAATTGTATAAAATGTATCTTTCTCTCTCTCGAAAGGGTGTACTGAGTAAATATTACTGGAAAAGTACCCAGAAAAAAAAACTTATTATTTATTTTATTATTGTCAATAAAATCTATTTGTGCCTTGTCTATGGCCAGACATTTACTTTTTGTCCCCCACATTTTTTTTGGCAAATATACGATTACAATTGTATGTGTGTGTGTTTGCGTTAATCTAGAGAATCTTCGGATATTTATATACTCACTTTTTAGCTTTTTTGGGGCATTTTATTGAATGAAACTGCGGATGCTGAACTACACGCTTGCCAAAATCCATGCAATAATTTGTATAATCGATGGAGCTGCGATTGCGTTGCGGCAAATTGAACACAATTATGCAGTAACTGCTCCAGTGAATCGGCCCAAAACACACCGCAATATCGGGAAATGCACCAACAGCACCACCACCACCGTGATGTATTGCATTATAAAGGCCCAATGCACACATATAGACACACACACATGTACGCAGTTGAATGTCGATGTAACACAACGGCCAGCCAGAATCCCAACATTGTTTAGCGGTTGCGGGGAGAAGAGTATTCGAATGGAAGTGGAGAGGACATCATCCAATTTTCATAAATTCCATATTTTCATTGTGTGAGTGGGTGTGAGTGTGAGCGTGTGTGTGTACAGGTCGTATGCCACGCAACAGCATCGAGAACAAGTTCCAATGGGGTCAGCAGGTTGTTGTCCACAGTTTTTAATAATGAAACAATAAATAATAGCAACAACAAAAAAACAACAACAAAAAACAACAACAAGAATCAATATTTGTTTATTTGATTTAACGTTGATTTTGTTTGGATTGTTGTAAAAACTGTGTCGTTCCCAAAACAAAGCAAAACAAAACACAACCAAAGCAAAAACAAGAAAAACTGAATTAAACGAAAATTCTGTTGTTTGCTCACCTGAGTGTTCGAATTTCTGGCGAACTGTACCAGGCAATTTTGGTGGAGTGACATTTTGTTCGTACCTCAAAAACGGTTATGTTTTCGGGCAATTCGGGCAGTTGACTAAAAACGCGATTGGTTGTTACGGCCAGCTACAAAAAAGAAGAGGAAAAATACAAAAAATCACGATAATTAATTTTAGAATGCTAAAAAGAGAAACAATTATTTTGATACGGTTTCATGGTTTGTCAAAGCAGATTATACAAAAAACTCAATTTAGGACACTATTCAAAACAAATTGATTTTCAAAATATGTGATTTGAAGTGGGTATTTTGCAAGAGGTGGTGTGGCCATGGGTCTTATTGTGAGTGAATAGATGAAAATAAGGTGAAATAGAAATTTAACGAAAAAAATTAACGAATGTTTTTTGGGAGTCGAATCTAGGCAGTATCAATGGAAATGTATAAAAATCGGTCAACTTTTTATTATCAATATTTAATATTACCAGAGACCAATTTCTGAAAGTTTTAAAAAAATCTATAATTCAATACTGAAATGAGAAAGAGTTTTAACGACTTTTGGTTAGGGATTTTTTGCCACCCCCCTTATTAGTCATCTAATAAGGAAAGCAGTAACATCTGTACCCAGAAAGTACGGGTAGAAATATCACAGCTAATTGGCAGACCTTTAAAATAAACTTATGGACCAAAAAAAACTTGGCAGTTATGCTAATCTTTTTTAATTTTTTTATAGCGCCATAAACCGCACTTTTTTCAATAAAACTATAAGATTATTTCAGGATCTGGAACTAAGCTACTAGCCTTGTTTTCTCACACATCGAACATATGATAAAAGGAAACCACCTTATTTTAGTTTTCTACCACCATCGCCCCATCGTCTATAAGTTCTCTTCCATAGAATACTTCTTCAAATTTCATATTCCTCTTACCCCAATTTTATTGGCGCGCAGAACTTCATCATCATTGCTGGGCTTGAAACGGATCATGTAGCGCCCCGCTTCTCGTATCGAAGAGAGATCAATGTATGTTGGCCGGTAAATGTTGCTGATATTTCCAATGACTTTGCGTTGTTTCAAAATCTTGGCATCGACTTCACTGCCGCCACAGGGTAAGACCAGATAGCGCAGTGACGTCTGGGAATCGGGCTTGGGAAGAGGAGGGACCTTGAAACAAAGAGAAGTCATTTTTTTTAATTTTATAGACCTCCTCCTGGCATTCGAGCTCGTAAATACTGAGATATTCTGCTTACCTTAAAACTAAACACTTGCACCCCATGTAAACCTGATATCTTAACAATACTTAGGGAGTTGGCCTTCAACAAGGCCGGATGAGTTCTGTTGAAATGAATGGTTGATGAGGCTATGTGGAAGGTGAGATTCTGGCGTTTGGTGTGAATGCCAAACACATCCAAAAAGTATTCATAATTGGGCGCCAAGCCTCTGATCAGCTGATGAGTGCGACTGCCGGTGCAAATGACATTTGTGGTGTGGGGATCTGGAAAGTATAAAAATTCTTATGAAGAAACGCTAACAAATCTAGACATGATTTTTACCTACCGATTTTCTTTGCCCTCTCAGCTGGCCTGGACAATATCGATTCTATGGTTAGGGGTTGTTGACAAACTCCCGGTGAATTCCTACGATTTGCCGAGGGCGATGTCAAAAACTCATCAACTGCCTGACAGAAATCTTTATGGGCATTTCTCGTGCTGACCACCAGGCAATACTGGACTGCATGCGAATCAAACTTGCTGGAATAGACGAAAACGTATCACATAACACTTTTCCGGGAAATTACTATTGTCACCCATCCATTACCCACCTCTTGTCCCATTTGACAATCATTTGGCGTTTTCGTATTCGATTTTGACTTCGTATGGTGATGCGATGTGTCCGATTCAATAGCGGCCAATTGGCCTGCGGGTGCAAACCAATGGCCTCGATTTTCACCGAACCCCTGTGACGGGCTTGCACAAAAATATCATACTGGCCACGTAGAGCACAAGTCAGGGTTATCGAATGTTGGGCATTTTTGCTGGAACGCAGCAGATTTACTAAAATTAATTGGGAATTAGAGAATTGTATTCGATCGATTAGTGACAGAACATCTCGGGACTTACTCGTCTGATTAAAGTACAGCTTGCGTGCCACAATTTGTGAGAAATTTATATTTAAGGGCGTCGATGTATTCAAATGCAGTACAAATCTGAAACGAAATAAAAAACCAAACAGGAATTATTTATGAAAAAAAGAGTTTCGTAAGCAAATAATCTAGTTACGGAAGAAATGGTTCGTAATAAAAGTGGAGAAGGCTGAAAAAAACGAAACAAGAAAATGCTTTCCAACTGGAAATTATGCTTATCAAAAGTACGTCCTTTGGTCGTTTTGTTTTTTAGTTCAGTGGTCAGAATGTGCTTAATGAAAGCCAAAAAAATGAGAAACAAAAATGAAAAATAATAAATAAATAAAACACCCGACAAACTAAAAGCAGAGAAACAAGTGCCAGAAAAACCAGCACCGAAACGTAAATATTTTTTCCAGCTTTTTGCCCTAGAATGTATTTATTCTAGCTGAAATTAAAGCCAATTAACTTTAAGATTTTTTTTATAACCGCCCTCTCTCCCTTCTCTACGCTTTTGCTTCTTGGCCCTTGGCTGGCATCAATTCATGTTTTTGGGGCTAACAAATGCCAATTTTAATTAGGTTGGCCATAGAGAAGGCATCCAGCAGGTTAGCTTTATTAAAATTAATAGAGGCGATTTCTTCTACAATTTTCAAGTTTATGAAATGGACGACCTATGGAATTAAGAAAAGGAATAAAATCTGAACAACAGAAATTATTAAGGGAGTTAGGGTGTGCGTATACGTATTGCCGTTCCATGTGGTTCATATAATGCGTATACGCTCCAAATGGACGGGATAACAATACGAATCTTGCTCAAAGTAACGTAGACCATTAAGCAATGTTTTATACAAAACTTTCAAAGATTTGCCTTAATAAGCCACGCGATATTTGTAGATCCAGTTCGGATTAAAAAAATCAAAACTCATTGACTAACGACGGCGTCAAATTAATCGCAAAGCATTTTAGTCGGGGATGATAGCTGATTAAACTCCAAAATAAGAAGTTAAAATAAGTCGGTTTTACCGACAGCTGTATACCCTCAGCCAATATTCGGTTATTTAAATATATTTTGACTTGTGTCATAAAAATTCAAACTGCTGACCTTTCATAGGAGAGGCTCCGAAGGGGTGGGCCAATATTTTCCATTTCGTATCTGACATAGGTCTGATAAAAATTACTTAAATACATTTCGTCCCTTTGGAGTGGTGACCAGAAGGAGTGGTCCAATATTGTCCATCTTCACAACACATCTTATGTTTATGGAAATTTTGATATATACCAAATATGAATGGAATCGGATTTTTATTTCGCGTTTTATTAGCTTCATGGATATTCAAGATTTTTACGCTTTGTGGGGGAGATACCAGAAGGAGTGGACCGATAGATCCCATCTTCACACTAGACCTTGAGTTAATAAAAATATTGAGATGTGTGTGATTTGAAGAGAACCGGATGCTTATTTTGGATTTTATGATCGTTTCGGTTATTTAAAACTTTGCCCCTTAGCGAGGGAGGTACCAGATGAAACGCTCCGATCTCTACCAACTTTACAACATAGCTTGTGTTAATGGAAATATTGAGATGTACCAAGTCTGAATGGAATCGAATGTCAATTTCTCTATATATGAGCTTCGTGGGTATTCAAAATGTTGACCCTTTTGTGGGGGAGGTAGCAGAATGAGTGGTCCGACATAATCCATCTTCACACCTGACCTTGGGTTAATAAAAACATGGTGATGTGTGTAATTTGAAGGCAATCGGACACTTACATTACATTTTATAAGAGCTATAATTATTTAAAATGTTGACCCTTTGTGGGGGAGGTATTGTCCATTTTCGCAACTGACCTAACACTCACGTCAATATTAGGATTTGCAAAGTTGGAGCAAAATCAAATTATCCTTTCTAATTCTGTGCAGTAAATTATATTCTTTGAAATCGGATCTGATACTTCCTTCGAGAGTTATCGTGCGCACCAGCCAGCAGCCAGACAGACGGACGGACGGACGGACATCGCTAGATCGACTCGAAATGTCCTGAAACGGATTTGGCCCAACCGTTATTTTGATGAGGCACGTTTTTGGCCGTATCAAATGATATATACCCTCTCTAGCCATATGGCTGAGGGTATAGAAAATCGTCCAATAGCAAATATTATCCATTTAGCGAAGCTATTCATCCTATGCTTCTCTATTATGATTTTCTGCCTCGTCTGGCGATTTAGGCCCCCTTTAAATTCCATAATTTCCTTCCTTGTTTGTTATCCATAGTCGAAGATTCAAAATTGACGATGACATACAATTTAATGACTTTCGGTGGAAATGATTTGTAAAAGATTTACAACCACATGTTTGCATTTTGCATAGATGACTTAAAGCGTTTGGCAACAACAACAGCAACCGCCATAATCATGCTCAGCCAACAATGGAGCGTTTCATTGCTAACGCCATTATCGACGTCGTTGTCATAATTGCAATCTGAACGGCGGAACTGAGCGACAGCTATCCGTAAATAAATTGAAATTGTTGTGAATGTATGCGTGAGTGTGACTGTGTGTGTGTAGTTGTTTTTGCACAATCAATGCATAATAAAACAAACACCAACGCGAAAACTGTCATGGAACACAATTTCTTCTTTACAAATAACATAAATATTACAAAATTGTGATAATGTTGGCGGGGGACAGACATGAGAAGGGGGCGGGAGAGAGAGAGAGAGAGGGGGGTAGATAGATAGACAAACAAAACAATGCCATTATCGACAACATTTCGCTATCCTTGCAGAGACGAGACAATTGCTCGTACAACAACAAATCAAAGGGGACATTTGTGTGGGCAAAGACGAATGATGTATTTTGAGGGGGCAGGACAATGAGGCTTGGGAGAGCAGAACAACAAAATAAAGACGTTACAAAACGGAAATAGTGAGCCATAAAAATTATCTTCTAAGATGACGGGCGACACTTTACAATTTCAACTCTCCGCACTGCCAACAACAACTACAACATCACAGATGACACAACAATGAAAAACTACCAGTTACAACAATGACAACAGTGTCGACAACATTGAATTGTTTATTGTGTTGCCTTACATAACGACTTACACAGGCCAACAAAGCCACGCGCCACACACATACGCCCATGTACTCTGTATCCGCAAATATCCTGCTAACAGTTTTAGGAATGACTCAGTCATGAGATTTTGCCGAGTGGGAAGTATGCTGTCCTGTTTATCTTCCAAGACAAATACCAGCAGTTCTCCCCTTGCCTACCTCGCTCCACGCCCCGGCCCGAAGCGAGTCAATTTATAGTTGCATTTCTCGCAGAGGCAGAGGTTGGTGGCTGTAGCAGTGACAGTGACAAAATTGCCAGACGCATTTAACGCTCAAGACTGCAATCGTTTTAACGTCCTGCCAGAGGACTGAGAGTCAGACAGACATAAGCAGCATGTCCATCCATTTAATGAGCTGATTTATAAGCCAACAACTGAATTATGGCTTTCTAATGGTAATGCTTGCAATAATGGCCAAAGTGTCTGCCAAAATAAAAAAAGAGAACTGCTTGGCTTCTTTGGGAGGATAGTTCACAGATATGAGGAGCTGAGATCTTGAAGAAAGATGAATGGATAATGCCGAGATTGCTAGGCGCATTCTGGACGTTTTATTTGTAATTCGTGAATTACCTTTTGTAACTCAAGAATTTTCCACCCCCAGAGAATATTGGCTTAACTAGCCTGAATACAAACTTTCGAAATAAGTTAAATCAGGAGGCACTTGGCGCTACTCAGAAACATTGATTTACAATAAACATTTTCTGCGAAGGTGGTTTCTACTCCTATAGAAACCAATATGCCAAATAAGGGCCAAATCGATAGAAATATGTTGCCAAGACCCTGGAAATAGTTGAAATCAGGGGATACCTTCAAATGAGGGTTATACCAAAACGTGGGTCTATATTGATATTTTTTGCAAGGTTGTCTTCTTCTTGCTATGAACTCAAATTACCAAGATTTTCCGATTTTAGTATGAAAACTATGTCTAAAATATATTTATGGGGGCTATCCAAAACGTGGACCTAAATGACCCAAATTTTGTTTAAATGATTCTGCGAATTCTTATGTGTGGTTGAGGGTTAAGTTTGTCCTGAGATGTTGATTTCCTAACCGAATACTATCACCTCCACTTGAAATTTCCCACCCCAGATCATAATCTAAAAGTTGTCGGGTCAAAAGTAGTATTTTGTCCGACCCTTTATAGGCCTTGATTCTAATATTGCAATTGAAATATTTGGAATTATAAATACAATTCTAGAATTATAAATTAAACTTTACAAATTACAATAGAAATATTTAAAAATTCTTAAAAATATCGACGTGGCTAAGAAAGATAAGAATTATTAGCGCTTGTCCCCTAGAACTCCTTTAGGGGGCAATGCGGCGAAAGGCGGCTCCTAAACAGTCCAATTTTTTTATATTCATACAAAATTAAGAACCGCCATGTTTGTATGTATTGGCGACCGGGAAAATTATCCTCCATCTCATTTCGGGTTCCATTTCCGCTTTGACCTCTCCCATGGCTCAAAGTGCCATTTAAACAGAGGATTATAATTTCCATATCAAATCCGCATGGCTATTATTCTTCATTGTATATTTACGTTTTTGTTCATAAAATAAATGCGGTGAAACATTACCGCAATTGTGGCGATGGTCTCTGGGAATAAAACGACGAGGAGATGACGAAGAAGATGAAGAAGAAAAATGGAAGAGCACAAAAAGTTACAATGTTTTGTCCCGTGCCCGGGGAAGAGCAAAAGGGTGCAAACCTAAATGGATTTAATTAAATTGTTGCCATAGGCTACCAAGGATGTGTAAGGACGATAGTCACCATTCGAGCTAAACCCACTTCATTTTCCTATTCCCATTGCGGTATGGAAGAACGAGCTCATAATAAATGTCTTCTAGAGATGTGAGTGCTGAGACGGATATTTTAAAGATTCAGGACAGTGGGTATTACTTCAATACTCCAGACACAATAGTCAAACGGATTGGTATCCGGAGATTTTGGTGGCCATTGTGCCCTGAAAATGAAGCGAAAAACCCCAGTTTGTAACCATTCTTTGGTGGGTCGTGCTGAGTGCGGACTCAGCACCAAGTCCTGTTGGAATATCCAAGGTCTGCGGCCAAAATGTTTTCGTGCTTTAATAAACCCTCCAGAATATTTTCGCGATAATATTTATGCTGATGCCACGGTCGATTAATACGAGTGGAAAGCGACCATCGACGGTTTTGGCGGCCCACACCATCACTATGGCCGGCGCTTGAGTTCTGGTGGCCAACCGAAGGTGCACATTTTCAGCTGACCTCTTTGGCAAGTAAACCCAAGCGGATCATTTTGTTCGTTTACAAACTGCTGGACAACGAATGTTTTCTCTTCGGAGAAAACCAAATTCGGCAGTTCACCACTTTCGGCCAAGCGAAGCATCTCTTTAGCTCTTTGGGGTCTATTTTCTTTCTGTAGCGGTGTAAGTTCTTGCACTTTTTGGAATTTTAATGGCCTTACCCTGAGCTCTTTTTTCAATATTTAACGAATGGAATATTGCGATATGTTCAGCTCACGAGCATTTTTCGGTCACAGCGAAGTGGTCACCAGTACACCGTTGTATGCAGGACTGTTGCTAAACTTGAAGCGATATAGCCCATTTCCAATACAAGAAGATTAAGAAGAACAATGTGTTCGGCAGAGATTTGCTCTCTCAGTAAAAATAAAAGGACTATTAAAATTACTCTCTCGATCTGTTATACATTGTTGGATTACCAGACATACCTATTTTATGGGGTCTTCGACTGTCAATTGGAAATTAGCTTAGCCTCCATCTTATGGTGGAGAATATGGCAACTGAAATACCTGAAACCTTTAACCGAATAAGCGGTTTTCATTTTCTCATTCGATTTTCTCTATTATTCTATACTTTTACTGCGTGGGAGCAGTCGGCAGCTTTGTTGTGTCCTTCTCCATGGATAACAAGGTATGAAGGATACAATTAAAAACAAAAAACCCAAATGAATATAAATTCTGACCTCTTTTGCCAAATGAAGCTGTTGCCTTGGTGATCGAGATGTATGTGTGTATGTACGTTTGTTTGTTTGTAGCCTGTGCGTCTTCGTCCCACTCTCCACATTTGCCATGCAAAACAATTTTATGCTCCTTATTTTGTTTTAATTAAATATCCATTTAAATAAATTGAAATTAAATTAGGATTAGGATTTACTGCAGAACAAAAACACCAAAGACAACAACACCGCGTTGCAGGTTGGGCAAATGTTGAGAGAGAAAAAAAAAAGAATTAATTGAAATATTTCTTCTAGCTGTTGTTGTTATTGTTGCTCTGTTTCGAATTGTTGTGTGAACTCTTAATGTCACGTTTAACAAAGACTTTTTTGCTGCCTTGGGACGGGAGTGTGGTATGATCAGTTGGGTAAACCGAAATATTTGTTGTTAATAAATATCCTCTTTTGTACGAGTCATTTAGGCCCTTGAGAGCTTCACTAATTTTGCCTTAACAAATTTTGACTAGCATTTTTTAGCCTCTGTCCCATTTCTGCCGTGCCAAGTTTTCTGTTTTGTTCCCTTTTCTCTTGGTTTTGTCATGGTTGGTTGGCTGCCCCAGCTGTCATTCAATATTTTGACACTTTTTTTCTCTTAAGTGTCAGCCGACATTCACCGCATACGTACACACACACACACACGCTCACACATACGTACATATGTACTTTTGTCGAAGAATAATGCCGAAATCAAATCAGCTAAAGCAATAGCAGCAGCAGCAGCAGCACAAGGGGAACCTAGGTCGTAGAAACACGTGCTTCGATACGCAAAAAATTATTTTTAATTTGTTGCAACATTGTTGCACAAATTGTTTGCGTTCTACAAAAGCAGGCGACAGTTTTTGTTCTTTGTTTTCTGTTTGAACGGGGGCTAAGCACAATGCCCAAGTGTCGGAGATGATCTCTCTGCCAAGAAGAAGACGAAGAAGAAGGGGCGGCGGTGCAAGTAATTTAATAGGTTGCGATAAGTAAAGGAAGAAGAACAACTGCCAAACAGCACACATACGCTCCGAATGAATCATTTTGTTGGGCGTTTCGTTGCTGTTGTTGTTGTTGTTGTTATTACTGTTTTAGTTTCAAAAGTACGTTCATCGACACATGCTGGGGAAACATTAGATTGTTGGGCATTTCAAACTTTTGTGCGTTGTAAAAACACAAAAACTGGCAAATTGAGGCATTTTAAAAGTTCTCTGGCTCAACAGCAACCACAACTTCTTTGCAATAAGCATTTTGAGGCTTAGAGCTATTTTAATTGAGAAGACGTGGATTTCCTCCTTTGGAAATCTATGTATCTGGAAAAAAAAGTAATCAGAACACTAGGTCATCTCTTTCGTAGCTCTTAGATGGAATCATAAAGAAGTGACTATTACACCAACGCAAAATTATAAATTCGTATTTTCACAGCTTCCTGCTTTCGCCAATGTTATCCCACAAACCGCCAGCGAGCTTAACAAAATAATCAGCAGGTTAACAAGCTCCACATTCACTCGTACACCCACAGCTCACGCACAATCCCAATCATAATCTCACCCATAAAGCTCTACGATTTACAGCCAACATCTCATTTTCTTTGCAATGGGGCTACAGAGCCCACGTCATGTCCTGCCACCTACTACTCTACTCCCAGTTGGCCAGCATATTGGTATTCCGGGAAATATTTGCATTTTCAACAAATAATTCCGTTGGTATTGCTTCTTAGATGTTGGCATCTGAATGCTGATTAATGTTTTGAGGTTATGAAAAAAAGCTCACTTTTATGGCCGTTGAAGGAACAACAACATTTAGGGGCTTGGTGTGGGGTTCGGTTGGGAAATTTAATAGATATTAATAAAACGAGATTTCAGAATGATTCTAGAATCCAATGGAAGTTACAGTTGAAAATTATAAATTTTCAAATAAAATTTTTCTCTCATGTTTATGTCGTTTCCGCCAATTGAAACAAGAAGGACGTTTGGAAAATAGCGCTATTGCTATTTTGACCTATCTATAGAGCAAAACCGGAGGAATTCGACTCTAGTGCTTAAAAAAAGTTGAACGACTGCTTTTTATACCCTTCAACATACATAGTACGGAGGGTATATTAAGTTCGTCAATCCGTCTGTAACTCATAGAAATAATCTTAGACCTAAAAAAGCATATATAATCTTGATCAGTGTAAAATTCTAAGACTATTAAGCCTGTCCGTACGTCCGTTCGTTCGTCTTATTAGAGTCAAAACGAACCTCTTGGAAGAGTATTGTCTATATAAGTCTACGAATATACAGGGTTGCCCATATTCGACGGACCCATCTGGCAACGCCATAACTTTTGACAGAGATGTCACATCGCTTAATGACATACCGCGTTTGAAGCGTCAGTCCAAGCAGATTTTTACCATGAACCAATACACGAGCTCTGAAATAGTTGAAATTTACAATCAACAGAAGAAGTCAATTGTGAAAACTCAACGTGCTTTTAAAACATTAAAAAATGTGAGAAGTGCGCCTTCTAAGAACACCATTGAGCGTTTATACGAAAAATTTTCGACTGGTAAGGCTCTTTCTAATCCGAAGAGGCCATATAAAAGTCGACCAAGGCGATCGGCCGAGAATATCGCTGCCGTACGAGCCAATGTTGAGAGGTTCCCAAGAACATCCCAAAAACGCCGTTCCCAGCAGTTGGGCATGGCTCGGTCCACTTTACAACGGTGATTTGCATTTGTTCCCGTACAAAATTCAGTTGACGCAAAGAATGTTGCCTGCGGACAAGCCTCGTCGATTGGAATGGGCTCCAAAAAAAAAAAAAACATGGGTCCGTCGAATATGGGCAACCCTGTAGGGAAGTCCCCCATATAACGGTACCTCCCTATTTTCGGTATTTTAATGATTTTAGCTAAATTTTCAATGGAATTGTCTAAAAATCTATACTAGAAGTTCTTTCTAAGTACTTTACCCCCTGGAAAAGAAATGTCTATATAGGTCGACGATATCGTATAGCCCACATACAACGGAATCCTCTGATATTCTATATTTTGACAATTTTTGGGCCAGTAATTACCGCAGGTGTCTCAAACTTCGTAATTAGAATTCGTAACAGGTACTACAGCCTATGACAAAAAATTGCGTATGCAGGTCCACGTCTTCGTATAGCCTTCATATAACGGTACCTCCCAATATTCGGTATTTCGATGATTTTAGCGACATTATTCACTGGAGTTGTTTCAAATTTCATATTTCGTAACAATTCGTAACAATCTATCACAGAAAATTCTCTATACAAGTCCAGGTTTTCATATAGGCCCCATATATCAGCACCTTCCTATATTCGGTATTTTGACGATTTTATGTACAGTATTCACCGAAATTGTTTGAAATTTCATATTTAAAGTTCCTAATAGGTATTACAGCCTGTGACAGAAAATTGTCTATGCAGGTCGAGTTCTTCGTATAGCCTCGATATAAAGGTACCTCCCTATATTCGGTATTTTGATGATTTTGGCTACATTATTCACTGGATTTTTTTTTCAAATTTCGTATTTGAATATTGTAATGGCCTTTGACCGGTCCAGGTCTTCGTATAGACCTTAATATAACGGATATATTCGGTATTTTTAAGATTTCAACAGAATTTCTAACGGATTTTTTTTTTGAAAATTTCCAAAATTAGTTCCAAATGGTGGAGGGTATTCAAAGTTCGGCCCAGTCGAACATACTGCTTTTTTACTTGTTTGAACTTGTTTATGAGCTCTTGGTGCCAGCTTGGTAACTCTTGGTGCCAGCTTGGTGACATATCCATTGTAGAATAAGGGGAAATGATTCTGTTTCGCAACTAGCTGAACTTAATTGACCTTAATATTGGCAATGGGATTTTTTGCTGGATTAACAGACAAATCGATTGGACTATTTCCATACTGAATTATTTGCGGGGAAACCCAATAGCTCAAAATTCCGGAAAATCATAACTTCATTTTTATGACAAACCCTACTTCTCGACCAAATTCCCCATCAAGATTAAGTTTTGTTATTTTAAAGGCCGTTTTGGTTCGAAATGGATATTACAGCCATTTTTGTAGGCGAAGATGCTGCTCACTGAAAACAACAAATTCTCTTTTATAGGCTTACACACTAACATAATTAAGTCGCTTCAAATTTAATAACAACAAGGAGGATAACGTTCAGGAGCACACACATTACTAGGATAAACCCCTTTTGTTTTCAGTTTCAAACACCATTTCACTTGCCAACCGATTTTCAATTTTGTAGTTTATTTCTATCCCGGTAACCAGGAGGGTTTCCCTCCTCTTCATCATTGGATTTTCTTAGCAAACGGCAAGTAGCAAATGAATTTCAAAAGTAGATTGTGTTTTTCGATTATTTTTGCCATTAAGATTTAATTTTGAAACGGAAATTAAATGGTAACCTTTTCCCTTTGCCGTAACTGATGAAATGAGGACGAGAAAGGAGAAACAAAGCAGCATGTGCCCTCCCCACTTAACCAACCATTTATCTCCTTATTTTCAAAGAGACTTAGAACAGGGGGACTTACACGTTTCTAGGAGATCTGCTTTTCAATGGGAAGAAACAAACGAGTCCTTAAAATGTATTTTATTTTTAGTCAACCGGACTATTTAGCTCTGCTTGGCATTCTAACAAAATTGCAGGACATTCATGGCAAACTAACCCTCCCCCCAGGCAATGACATTGTATGATCAGAGTTATTACTTGTTCCCCCTTTTCCCTTCTCTGCCATAATTTCAGTTTACCCACAAAAAGGAAAACAGAGAACATTGACTCGGCCTGTTGACCGGCTCGTCCTTCTCCAATGGCATAGGCATGTCCGCTGTGCAACATTTTCAATTCTCTCTGTCTGTCTGTTTGTTGCAACAGGACGAAACAACTTTAATTATCTGCCAAAGTAAATATAGTCGCTGCTGTTTTGTTTTTGTTGTTGTTGCAGGACAACAGAGTAAATAAAAACAACGGCGCTAACAAGCCTACTCTTCTTCAGCCGAAAATAACAGCCACAATTCCAGGAGCCCAGTTGGCCTGCCACTAGCTGTGAACTGCAAACTTAAGTCAACAATGAAACATGCATTGGCAGTGGTCAGGCACGAAGTTATTATTCGCCCCGAAGCAAGTCCACGGAAGAGATCAAATAATGCCATAAAATTCCATAGCCAACAAAAGGCCTTTGCAGTTGCACTTCTAACGCAGAGATTACCGGTTGAATAGCCCAGGTCTGTCACGGCATTCAAGGGAAGCGTCGCAATGTTTGGCAGGCTAAAATTGGTTGGATTGTTGCTCTTAATGTGCCTGCTGCACTGGACCTGCAGCATTGTGAATCCCGACAAGGAGTCTGCCAGTATGGTCATCTATCTTCAGAAACCCAGTAGCCTTGGCCCTCGCACCTGGTTGGCCGGTGTCAACTGTTTGGATCAGATAACCCGTTTGTTCTTTCGCACACGAGAAAGCTTGACGCGTTCACCGAACATGGTTATGACGGTTGCCAAGAATATGTCCACGCCCGCTGCCCAAATTCAAGAGGGGTTCCTGAAAATAATGATGGAGGCTGTCAGCGAACTGGACCCGGTCCACAAACGCTATCAAATGCGCATTGTGTCCGATGCCCAACCCTACCTGAGGTACAAAATGAACCAACACGAATTGGTACTGGCCGACTATTACGTCATTGTGGTGGATTCGTTGATGCGCTTGGCCAACCTCCTGCAGAACTACGTTAGCCACATGCTGTCGTGGAATCCCGGTGCACGTTTCCTGATACTCTACAATAATGCCAAGAATCGCAACAATGCTGATGCCACGGCTGAAACAGTTTTCCAGGTCATGCTGGACCAGTTCTATATCCATCGCGTGGGCCTGCTGTATGCCACCACGGACACACGATATGTCTTCAAGGTCTTGGATAATTTCAATAGCTCTTCGTGTCGCAAACTCAAAGTCAAACACTTTGCCGAATGTCAAGAGGGTAGTGTGGTGACGAAAAACTTTGGAGCTCTGCAACGTAGTCTGGATCGGTTCCTGAGTAGCCTGACGCTGACCAATTGTACATTTTATATGTGTGCTTCCATTTCGGCTCCATTTGTGGAGGCAGATTGTGTTTTCGGTTTGGAGATGCGGATCATAGGGTTTATAAAGAGGCGATTGAATTTCAATGTAAGTTATGTGGAAGTGTGGGGTGTTTTGGCGATTTGAAAAGTGTGAGAAGGCATTTGCGGGAGGAGAGAAGATGGATAGTAAAGATAATGGAGAAGAAGGTCAACGAAACCATGTGGGCCGCATGTAGGAAATAAACATTTGTTCAGTGGATGGCTTTAGGGACGCCAGAGAGAGAAAGATATAAAGAGAGAGAGAGGGAGGGATTAACACACTAAGAACCTGAGAACTTTTGTTCATAAATCTGAAATTTGAGGGGGTATTCTTAACGAGGGCTTCTTATATTTATTTTAACGTCAAAATCCGAGGACCAACATCGGTATCTGTGCAAGATGAACTTTGGTGACCTCTGTCGTTTTTTGAACGGTCGTATGATCTTACTAACTGACAGATGGACATAGTTGAATCAGTGTATATATATTTTAGGGACTCTCTTTACTCCCACAAACGCCTATGACTTCCGCACTTGTCAAAACGACAGCCCAAAGCTTAGTATAGGATACCGATACAATATATCGCACAATATTTTATTTCCCCGTTCTCTAAGATCATCCAACAATGTGAACACGAAAGTCGCGGTGTTCAAGAGGAGGCTGGCAATTGGACCGGCCTCTTGGGCAGGTTGAATGAGAAGTCTTGCGACTTTATCATGGGCGGTTTCTATCCGGACAATGAAATCATCAGCAATTTTTGGGTTTCCGACACCTACTTGGAGGATTCCTACACCTGGTATGTCAAGCTAGCCGACCCACGGCCTGCCTGGATGGCTCTCTATTCCATATTTGAAGATCTCACTTGGCTTGCGTTCATCGTTATGCTGCTGATTACTTGGCTGACCTGGTTTGTGTTGGTGTATTTTTTGCCCGAGCCTCCGGAGACGAGGGAATGGTCCCTGACCGGCATCAACAGCATGGCTGTGTCGATTTGTGTATCGGTCAATGAGCGGCCGTTGTGTATGGCTTCCCGGTTTTTCTTCATCTCCTTGGCTTTGTATGGACTGAATGTTACCTCGACGTATACCTCAAAACTGATTTCGGTCTTCTCCAATCCGGGGTATTTGCATCAAATCGACACCCTTCCAGAGGTGGTGGAGGCTGGCATACCATTTGGTAGGTAAAACCAAGATTTGCTAAAAGTTAATCATTTCATTTGAACTCTCTTTAGGTGGCTATGAGGAGAGTCGCGATTGGTTTGACAACGATGAGGATTATTGGGTCTTCGATAGATACAATGACTCTTCTGATTTTGAACCCCTTACGAGGAATCTAGTTTGGGTCGAGCGAGGGAAACGGGTGATATTAAGCCGCCGCATGTACATCATGCAAAGTGCCTTGGCCGACAACATTTATGCCTTTCCCGTCAATGTCTTCTCCAGTCCCATGCAGATGATTATGAAGCCCGGCTTCCCCTTTCTGTACGAATTCAATTTGATGATACGCTACATGCGCGATTTTGGATTTTTGAATAAAATCCACCGAGACTTTGTCTACAACAATACCTACTTGAATCGCATTGCGAAAATGAGGCCAGATTTCAAAGGTGAGCGTTTGGTGGCACACAGTGTAACAGGAGAATTGTATTTTTTTTGTCTTTTGCAGAGAAAGTCATTGTCTTAAGAATGGACCATTTGCAGGGAGCCTTCTCGATTTTGAGTGTCGGGGTATGTGTCAGTGTGGGATTATTTTTGGCAGAGTTATTGGTATTCCATGTCGGTGGACGATGCTCTTCCAAATCAGGCCACAAGAAACGGCAACGGAAGCGAGACAAAACAAGAAAACGAAAACGTAACAAATCGTCGGAGGAAATCGTGATCTATTGGAATGAAATCCATGTGCAAAAGGATATGGGTTCAACTCCGCTGAAGCGAAGGATTGTCCACAAATCGGCGGATGAATGAGGCGAAACTGTGATAACATCAGTTCTAGAATTGTGGGAGGGGATTATTGAGGTGAAATAAATATTTGCTTACATTTGAGATATATCGTTAATTATTGAGGGATGGTCTCAGACTGACTTATCTAAGTTTTTAAATACTTTATCCCGATCTATGTTCGATTTTGAAAACATAACAGTATTTGTGATTTAGCATAGAGGAAGTGTCTTCTGACACCGCCTCCAATTCCAGCAACGGAACAACTGCGAATTTACAGCCCTGAATTCTATTGCATTTTGCCTGTTAATGAAGTGTCGCAAAATTACTTTGCCACAAATTCATTCATCCGTCGTCATGCAGGGGGACCAATACTTGTTTCCCATGTTAGAGCGAGGCACCACAACCCACCTCCTCGTCTCGCAACATGTATGAACGGGTGTTTATTTGCATCGCCTGGAGGTGGCAGACTAGCGCGACCACTTTGGCTCATAAAACCCAAATCACTCACTGAATGTAAACAATTCTGAGAAACGTGATGTTTCATGGTGGCAGGGCAGTTCGCTCTTGCACTGAATCGCCGAAGAAAACACAAACAAGGAAGGAAAGGAGAAGAGTCATAAAATTGTGACACACCACCGGGGGGGACGACGATGTTTTGTTATTGGACATCATGTAATGCTGTTTCCTAGGAACAACATCTATTTTGTTGTAACGAGATGGGAAAGGAAGGCTACTCCGTCTCCGTCAAGTGTGAGAATCTTTGAAAGAAAAGTGGGATCTCGTATTGAATCCACATTGCATGGCCGTTTTTCAGAAGCATTATTGAAGAACTCTCCCTCTGCCCTCCGCTCCTCCTTCGTACTCTCCTCCAAAGGGGTCCTCCAATAATATTGCAAACTACTACAAAATTGTGTGGCTATGTAAACAAATCGTAAATTTCAATTTTACGACTTAATTCGGCATTTAGTGCGGGAACAGCATCTAACAAACGATCACTCGCCTCCACAACACATAGTAAGTGGTTTTTACGCTGCGTATGTTTTTTTTATTTGCTCACTACTCGCAGCTACAGAAATCAAAACAACAATAAAAAAGGCATTGGTGTCGATGTTTTTGAAAACAACTGAATTGTGAATTCGGTTAATGATCGTACGAGGGTGGTTTCCGCGGGCGAAACAACTGAAGTTAGGATTTGGAAATTTTACATGTGGGTCAATATGGGTGTGTAGGTGAGAGATAAGGCTGGGTTTTGGGAAATTCGAAATATAAGTGTACTACAAATACTAAAAGTTGCTAAAAATTGAATTCGTTGATGGAGTGTGGGATAGATATACCTGGTGGAAATGGAAGGTCTCAAATTTTAAGGTGGTTTTGGAAATACGTGCTAAAAAGAACTTATTGGTACTTTTGATATTTAGGGAAGAAATATAATTTGAAATCTAAAATTTCGTAATAGGATCACACTTTTGCGGTAAGGTTGATATTTGAAGGTGGATTAAAAATTACGCACTTCAAAAGTACTTAATGTTATCAAAAGTATTATTTGAATGGAGAGTCGCCGATAGGGTGTAGTGTAGATGTATCAAAGTGTTTTTGGAAATTCGAACTAAAAGTGTACAAAAGGCACTACATTTTGTACCATTTGATATTATGTGAGCGGATAGAGTAAAAATCTTGACATTTGCCATAAGATATATGTTTGGGAAGTAGGCGTGGTATGAGGAGGTGTTTTTCGTACTTAGTGTGAAAACTGTACTAAATTTGGTACAATTTGGTTTTGGGTGAACGATTGTAGCTGGAAATTGGAAATGTTTATATTGAAATCACTGCTGGTGTATTGGTTTAAATAAAGAAGTGGTTTCCTAATATATTCGGCATTTTGACGATGGAATTTCATATTTGAAGTTCATAATAGGTACTACAGCCTGTGACAGAAAATTGTCTATGCAGGTTCAGGTCTTCATATAGCCCCGATATAACGGTACCTCCCAATATTCGGTATTTTAATGATTTTAGCTAAATTATTAACCGGATTTTTTTAAGTTTCTTATTTGGATATTGTAGTGGCCAAAAGTTGCCTATGCAGGTCCACGTCTTCGTATAGACCCCAATATAACGGCTATATTGGGTATTTTTAAACTTTTAACAGAATTTTTAACGGATTTTATTTTTTTGAAATGTCCAAATTCATTCCAAATGGCGGACGGTATTCAGAGTTCGGTCCGTCCAAACCTACTGTTTTTTTTTTACTTTTTTTAATATCTTTATTGTTTTACACAATAAATTTGGATGCCTCACTAATATTTACATTGACGGGCCATTGGACAAGTCGACATGTCATGGTGTGACATTTGGTTGGATGTCTAGCATTGCAATACTACATTGCATGGCATGACATAAATAATCAAACATGGCGAAGCCAATAACTTTTTGCACTTTTTAGAATCCAGTTGAGGATCATCAATTCTCTTCATTCCACACCCACCTCTTCGAACGTATTTTAAAAGATCGCGGCGTGTGGTTCCCCATTTCAAGTGTTGCTTTTGTAGTGGCGTTTATTCATGTTTTGTTTTGATTTCTTTTGCGTTGTTTACGTTTTCTGTGGTCTCAACGGACGAACGAACGAACCAACGACTGACATTCGTTCGTTCATTCATTCATTCATGTTTGCTCTCTTGTTACTACCACTGCAACAATTTCCACCCCGCCCGCCCCACACACACACACACACAATATGCAGTGGCAACAACTGCAACTGGTGGCAATAACAATATTTTAATTACTTCGACCGCTTAATGTCTGTGTGTGTGCGTTTTCTTGACGGAATCTACTCCCGCATGTCCTCGTTTTCGAATGCAAATCTCGTAACAAAATACGGCAACGCTGTGGATTTCTGTTTCTGATGGTCACTGATGTCGTCGTTGGCTAAACAAACGGGCAAATCATCAGCAGAACGCCCATAAAAATCATTTTATGTTTAAAGTTCGTGTTGTTATTTGCAAAACAACAATGTGTTGTTGTTGTTGGTGGTGGCTTTGTGTGAAATATGTTCTGGTCCATCCAGGGCAATAATAAACAAAGGAAATTTGGCGGTTTCCACTTTAAGCGACGTAGTGTTTTATATTTTTGTTGTATTTTTGGGTCCTATGTAAACAAGGTTTTTGCAGGGAGTTCCTCTTTACCGCTCGCCTCATAAACTTGCGATTTGACTATTTATCGAATGTTATAAACAAATGCTAATTTCATATTTTAATGAGGTGATTTTTTGTAAATGCAAATATCAGAAGAAAAAAAAAAAACGTACGATTCGCGAAAAAACACTTGGCGCCAAGATGCTCTCTTTAGCCGGAATAATTTGTGTTCTTGCAATGTGATACGGATACGATAATGCAATACAAGACAATTGCGCATTTGTTGTTGTTATTGTTGCGCCCGTAATAATCAGGGTGTTCCTAGAAAATGTTGTGCTTGCAACAAAGCTGTAGAGCTTTTAATGGGTTTTGGGTGAAACAATTTTAAACAAAGTAAATCAAGAACAGTAGTGCTGAGGCGTTGCTTGGCAGTAAACCGTCAGTTTGGCGACAATGTATGATCCTTTGACAAAATTGAACCAGTAAGGGAAAGTCAAAAATCGAGCGGGGCCTCTCCCCTATACCACTAGGGGGGAGAGGGAGCTAATGTATGGAAGGCATATCCAATTCTGAATCGATTTTCACCAAATTTGATGGAGACCTTGTTATCTTATATAACTGTTAACATTGCTATAGAATGAATGATATCACTTCCAAAAAGGATTATAGTAAACAAGTAAAAAAGTAGCTAGGTTCGGCCGGGCCGAACTTTTTATACCCTCCACCATTTGGAAGAAACTTGAAAATTAAAAAAAAAAAAAAAAAATGTCGGAAATTACCGCTCGAATGGAGGCTATACGAAGACGTGGTCCTGCATAAGTAATTTGTGTCAAATGCTGTAGTCACGGTTCCGAACTTTATATACGAAATTTCAAATAATAATAATAATGAATAATGTCGCAAGAATCATGAAAATACCGGGCCGTTATCGGGCGCTATACAAAAACGTGGACCTATTGAGACAATTCTCTTCTAAGGGGTAATACTCAGAAGGAACCCCTTGTGTGGATTTTAAGACGATTCCATTAAAAAACTTGGCTCAAATCATAAAAATACCGAAAATCTGTGGGGGGGCATTATATGGGGACTATATGATACCTATAAAGACAAATCTCTTCTAGGGAATAAAGTACTCACAAGGAACTCCTTGTGTGGATTTCAGATAATTCGGTTGGAAAATGTGGCTAAAATCATCAAAATCATCATTGTTGTGGAGTGAATATTACGAATAAGAGGGACTTAAAAGCCAAATCGGATAAAACATATATATGGTAGCTATAGCTATATCTGATCCGATTTTCACCAAATTTGATGTAGTTCCTTCTAGACTGAATTCGCCCAGATGTGCCAAAATTCAGGTCGTTTGGTCTGTTATTAGCCATCTGGTGCACAATTAAATTGAAATCTGTTGAAGATATATGTGGGAGCTATATCCGAATAGGAACCGATCTTGATAAAAGTTGACAAAGGTATTTTTAAACTATATTTGATTTCTGGTACCAAATAGCATTCTTGTGGATTGCATATGACGAATGTGAGGGACTTAAACACCACATCCGATGAAACATAAATATGAGAGCTATAGCTATATCTGAACCGATATTCACCAAATTTGATGTACTTACTTAAATTTGGTCGGATCTGCAAAATTCAGGTCATTTGGATTGATATTGTTCATTTGGAGCACAATGACTCGAAATATGTTGAAGATATATGTATCTGAATTTTTTACCAATTTCAATAGGGTTTGTCCTTGGGACAAACAAATATTGTTTGGAAACATTCTCTGGGCTAAATAGTTCACTAAGAGCGATTTAAAAGAGACCCTCTTCTACTAGTTTTAAAATAAACAAAATATCCCAATTGGGAAAACTTCGGAAAAAGTTCGCAATACTTTTAGAGGATGTGATACTAGATCATTTGAAAGGGTACTTCGGCACTATTTTGAATGAAAGAGTATTATTGATGCCATAAACAATTTTTTGGAAGAGAAGTCTTGAAAACATTTTCTATTTTAAAGTCATATAACCTTTTCCAATTTATAAACTGTTTTTTCTTTTTGTCAACATATTTCTCTTTTTTTCAAATGAAGAAATCTGTCTACTCAGCCCACATTTTTTTTTTGCCGAGCAATAAAACTTTTAATTTTTTTTTCTCACACTTTGCTGTTGTTTTCCTTGGTTGGGTCACAGAAGAAAGTTATGTTTGCTTGCAGTTCAAACCGCAATAACAATCATACTAAAAGTCGAGAAGGAGCCGAGCAAAAAATCCGACTATAATTTATCAAAATAATGCATAAATTCCTGACGCCAACTTCTTTGCCCGTCGCTTTCGGTGGTTTGACTTATTTTTTTCAGCTCCTCCAAATATTATTGTTGTGTGCACGAAGAAAGTTCCATGGAAATGTAACAAAATGTGGCTATGCGGCATTTTGAGAAAGAAAGTTTTCTTGAGGAAGCAAAACTAAAGGAAGGGGGATGTAAAAAAAAAATGGCAAGGACAACAAGGGCAATAAAAAATTATGATACTTCAGCTAGACTCTGGGAACACATATGTTTTAAATGTGATCACGTAAAGTCGCTGCATTAAAAATACAATTTTTTTCTGGGCGGGGGTGGGGGAAAACATTTAAAAATGTCCTACACCAAAACGTTGTTCGCAGAAAGGATGTTACATAGTAGGAGAACCTTGCCGAAAGTTATTGGGTGGTTGTTGTAATGTCTGCTTGTTTTATTGTTTTTTTTTATATTATTTCGTTGGGCATCATTGACTAATGGCTTAAGGAGGATAAAAAAAACATTGTCATTGAAAAAATCGTTTGAAGGACATGCAATTTTCAGCATGATGTTTCGAGGACAAATCTGTCCATTTCCTCAATTATCTGGAGTTATAAGTTTTTATAATCCATTGAAATTTTGAAATCGAAAATATTTTCTTTACAAAAGCATTGGTAGAATAAAGAAGTTAACCTCGTGTTATGATACGTTTACAATAATTACATAATTAAATGAGGCCATTTCATAAACACAAATTAGAGATGGGTACCTTATTTTTATTTATTTAAATTTGTGGAGGTAAATTACAGAGCTGTACTATTTTGAATGAGGTTACCTTCTTGATGTACTTGTGAACCGATTTTGACAACATTTTAGGCACTTATTTCTGAGCTGTATCTGACATCTGGTACCAAAGATCATTGTTGTGGAGTGAATATTACGCATGTGAGAGACTTAAAAACCAAATCGGATGAAACATACAGGATGATATGAAAAAACTGCAACCAAATTCATACTCCTGTCATTTTTAAGCCACTCGTCCGACAACTGTTAAAAATATTGTAGTGACAGCTCATTTTATTGTTTACAAGCCTACAAAAGGGAGGGAGAACTAAAGCCTTGGGCACGCAAACATTTTGGGCCAAAATACCGCAGAGCAACATTCATTGGTCGTTTGAAGGCCATAATTCGTGCCAAACGTTACGAATTCGAACAAATCTAAACTTATTCTAAAATGTGATGCTATTTCCGACATTTTTTGCTTTCATTCAATAAATTAAAAAAAATATATGTAAAAATTATGGCGTTTGACTTTGGTGCAGCTTTTTTTATCTCACGCTGTATATGGGAGATAATCCAAATCTGATCCGATCTCGATTAAAATTGACAGAGGTATTTCTGGGTACCAAATATTATTCTTGTGAAGTCCATATTACGCATGTGAGGGACTTAAAATCACAAATCGGATGAAACTTATGTATGGGCGCTATAACTATATCTGAACTGATTTTCACCGAATTTGAAGTACTTGCTTCTACACTGAATTCGGTCGGATGTGTCAAAATTCAGGTCATTTGAACTGACTATATCGAGCTATATCGAAATTTGTACCGATTCTCACCAATTTCAGTTGGGTTCGTGGTTGGGCCAAGCATATATTGTTTGGAAAATTTGATCTCAATCGGATAATAAATGCGACCTCCTTTTTTTTGAACAAAAATACATGGACTAGCGGATGGACAGACAGACGGACCGACATGCATAAATCGACTCAGAAAGTGATTCTATGAAGATCCTCAAAAGTAAGTATGTTTCCATCTCGCTTCCTCCTCCGTGTTACAAACAAATACACAAAGACATAATACCCTTATCACTATGTGGTGTAGGGTATAAAAAGGATATGCTTTTTTGTAGTAACCCGCAAAAGAAATGACGTACAGTTTCTCGACATGTTTTTAATATTCAGTGCCAGTGAAAGACCCCCTAAGGGGTTTGATTTTCGAGTTATCTTCAGACTGTAAGCTACAATTGTTGACCGGTTTAATGTTTTATTATTTTCTCTTGCCAAAAAAACAACGAATGTCACACCGATTTAAACGACCACTTAAATAATGAGCGGTCATTTCGTTGGTCACACACATAGACACACACACACATTAACTGTGACTCTATATTGTTTCTGGGTTCATTTTAAATAAATTTAGCCTTCACTAGACATACGGGCGTCAAATTTTGGGTGCACAGCTTTTTTGGCCATAGCTGTGAGTGTATGGGTATGTGGTCCAAACAAGACATATATGAGACGGTGCGCATTTGTAGTGTACAGTAGATGCTCACAAATGTGGATTCATAGGCTGAACAACATCAACATGACACGATATGGGTGGCCCATAAAATATAGCGGGTTCTCTGAGAAATAATGTGTTCTCTACTCTATTTTATAAATGAAAATGGAACTGTTCTGTTTTGTCTTCTCTTTTTTGAGAGAAAAATAACTCCGAAGAAGGAGGATTTAAAAAATCGAATTTGTTGTCCCCCCCCCCCTCTTCGGGGAGTCCACTGTGCCCACCGTCAATGAATGTAAGTGTGTGTATGCTCTCAATTCATTTTTATCACAAGTAATTTTTATAGCCAAGTAAAAATACTGCGACGCGTCTTGTTTTTTGTGTTCAGCTTTTTTGTGGACTTCTTAACAATCGCAAATAAAACGAAGAAAATGAGCAGAGAATACAAAGAACAAAAATATACACTTAGACAAGAATATAACAAAATTCATTGAATACTAACACGCCAGTGGCAGGAGCGGAAAGTCAAGGCCACAAAAATTGATGGCCTTTAAGGGATGTTTGTGTGTGTGTGTGAAATATGTATACAAATATTAGAGAGAAAAAACAAATGGCTTAAAAAATTTCTTCACGATTTTTTTAACAACTGCTCTATCTTAGCCGTAATCAGGTTTGCGATATTCAGATTAAAGCATCAGAAGAGATCTCCCTGATGTGTGTTCAACTTAGTCACGATATAACGCTGAAGGCCTTTCCATAGGCCAATTCTACTCCCTGTCCCTAGTCTATGTCGTTTTTATCTGTTGACGTTGGTTTTTGTTTTTTTTTTTAACTTAGAAAACGTCCATTGACTGCATTGATCTCTCAGACGCTTTAAGGAACGCGTCAGTCAGTCAAGCAGCCAGTCAGTAATCGTGTTCTTTTTTGTGTTCGTTTTTTTTTTCGTTTAGAAAATGCGTTTTATTTTTTTGTTTTTTGAATTAGAAAATGCGTTTCCACTTTTCTTGTTGCTTGTAAAAATAGATTACAACATTTTGTAATGCGTCGTGTCTCTGTGACTTTGCTAATTGATTTGTTTATTAGAGCATTAAATTTACTTATTTTAATTCAGTTTATAAACAATGCTGTAATATTTGTTTCCCCTTTTTTTAGGGGATGTAGAAGGTAGTGGCGGCGGGGGATGAAGTGGAGATATTTTGGAAGAAAGCTGAGAAGTAGGTACTAAGTAACTCCTGATATGCAGTAGGCAATAAAAATTGACTCAATTGTTAGTTTTGTTTTTGGTGAGAGAAGTGAGGAAAATGAAGACAGCCTCGTCGGTCGACAAACTCTATGGCTAATGTGGTTGTGTCTGTGAGATACAAAAATAATTAAAGAGATTCTAATAAATGGTCAGTTTTTAAAAGCTGGAGTTCTCTTATATAGTTGTCTGCATACCCTCCCCACACCCAAAATAGGAGAATAAGGCTAAATTTATCTATATTTTTATACCCTCCACCATTCCGTTTGTAGCTTTTCGAAATATTCATGATAGACCCTACAAAGTATATATATTCAGGAGCAGCGTAAAATTCTAAGACGATTTGGGGATGTCTGTCTGCCCGTCTATCTGTCTATTGTACATCTTTCGAATCGAATTGAGATAGAAGACTAAAATTTGACATTCATGTATATTTTACCAGTAGGCAGGTTAAATTCGTAAATAAAGTATGTGAGCCCACGTTTTCGTATGGCCCCCATATAACGGTACCTCCCTTTATTCGGTATTTTAATGATTTTAACGACATTATTCGCTGGAATTGTTTCAAATTTCGTATTTGAAGATCTTAATGCGTACTACAGCCTATGGCAAAAAATTACCTTTACAGGTCCACGTCTTTGAATAGCCCCCGCATAGAGGTCATCATTTAAACGGCATTTTACGAAATTTGTTTAAATTTTTCTAGTTCCTTCCAAGTGTTGGAGGCTATAAAAAGTTCGACCCGGCCGAAATTAGCTGCTTTTTTACTTGTTTTGAACGAATGCTGATGATTTGTTGCCATGGTATTGTTTGTTTTTTGAGGGACGGGCCATACGGTTTGCTTGAACTTTATTCTCAACGGCTTTGGAAATTGAGGGGAAGGACTCCACAAGCGAACCACTTAACCCACCTAGTGTCCTATGCTGCTTCTTTTTTCTTTTTAGAGTTTGTTTTTGGTCGATGAAGCCATCAAATCATTATCATTAGTTTAATGTCACCATCGCCTGGGTTTGGATGTTAGTTTTTTGTTAGTTTTTTTTTTTTTTTTTTGACATTCCGGCCCTAAAAATAGGACATTGTGTTTATTCTAACAACCAAACCAAAAATTGATCTCCAATAGAAGAAACAAGCAATGTTACTCCGAAAAAATGTTATCCATTTTTGAATAATTTAAGATATTTTTCGAAGCTCATTTTCTTCCGGTGTAAACCTGAATCTCCCCAAACGTCCATTAACCATTGCCCAAACCAAAGAGGGTGTTTTATTGATTTTGAGATTACCTTTTCCGCAAGGTGCTAATATTTTTGGTCATTTTCTTTACGTCTGCCTCTCTGCCTCTCTATCTGTCGCTTGGATTGTGCTTCAGTGTTTCAATGGCTGTACTCACCTTTTCCTTTGGCGTTTGTCAAATGCAATATTCACCGGCACGCCCAATTCCAAATCTTCGATGTCATCAATATTCTTAGCCATGCTCTGGAATTTACGTGAAGTACAATCTTGACTGTCGAAATTATTGGAGAGTATCGAACCAGCGCCAATTGTGCCACCACCTTCTCCTTCTCCTCCTCCACCTTCGCCTCCTCCATCGTCGTCATCGTCATTAGTAGCTGCTGCAGTGTCGTCATTTATAACAGCTTCACCCACAGCCGTCAGGGTACCCATAACGCCCATGCCAATGGCACTCACACCGGCTGCACCAGCGCCACCACCGGAAATAGCACCAACCGGAGCGATTTCCGCCTCAGTGCCGCAATGTTGCACAATGCAAACAAAAAGGCAGCAATAGAAGGATACCAAGAAGTGCCAGCAAAGGCAAGATGGCCAAAAACAACAAATACTGCTGCTAATGCTGAAGCCTCGATAACTGCTCCGGCTGCGATTATGGTCAAAGTAACTACTGCTCCTGCTGCTGAAGGTGGGGGGAGCTGTGGCTTTTGTTGAAACTCTTTTCAAATGGGTCCTGCTGGCTGTGGTTAACAATTCTGCTTCCTTGGTGCTCATTGAATGCCTCGACATTGTCGCAGTCAATAAAATCTGAATCAGCAGGACTTTTCTCGGCTATTCGATTTAGATCTCTGTTGGTAAAAGAAGAAGAAAAATAAATGATTTTAAAGTTGATGTTTTCAAAATATTTTTAAGTTATGTAGGTATGTGAGCATTTAATTCGTAAAAGTCTCTCCCTTGATTAATGTCCATGGTCGGCTTTCCACCAAACATCATCATGTTTCCTCGTCGTCATTGTTCCCCCCCCCCCCGCATTTGGAACATAATCATCGCAAATTTCTTTCGAATCCTGTCAATTGTCAAATCAATTTGAACTTGTCACTCAAATTTTGACAACTTCTTTAGAAATCGGTTGCACGTTGAGCGGAGTTACGTTTCAATCCAACCGATGCTGATGATTTGTTGCCATGGCAATGTTTGCCTTTTTGGGGGACCGATCAAACGGTTTGTTTGAACTTTATTCTCGCACCGGCTTCGCAAATTGAGAGGAAGGACCCAACAAGCGAACTTCGAACCGCCCGCCCCACCAAGTGTCCTATGCTGCCGCTTCTTTTTTCTTTTGAGAGCTTTTTTTGGGTCGATGAAACCATCAATTTAGCTTCGATTAGTTCAATGTTTCCATCGGCTGGGTTTGGTTGGTAGTGTCAGATTTTGTTTTTTTTTGACCGTTACGGTTTGTCGGTTGTGTGAATGTGGGCAGAGATTTCCAAGAATTTTGTTGGATTAACTAATTGCTGGATGTTGTGTGGTTTTTGGTCTTTTGTGCTTCGTTTTATTCCAATTTTTTTTTTAGCAGCCTTTTTATCGTTCGAGTACAGAGTGTGTCAGGGAGAGAGGGGTGTGGGAAAGGAAGGAAGAATAAAGAGTAACAATTCGATGACTGAATTAGAAGTAGAAAAGGGGAATGTTTAATTTGAAACGATCTAATCGCCATTCAATAGGGTTTATGTACAGAGGTGTCCAATATTCGGTACGCTGAAAATTTCTTTGCTATAATTTTAATTCTGTGTGAGAATGGGTATCGAAAACTACAATATTTGCTAAAGTTACATTATTTCTACAGAGAACAGGATTTTTTTTAAAACAAAGTATTTTTGATATCAGTGATTCAGATTATGGTCACTTAACTTCGCCAATTTGCCCAAATTATTTACAGCTTACGTTCAACTGCCTATCCTGCTCTGCCACTGTAAATCCCCGACTGGGTATTTGCAAAAAAAAAAACACCTCAACTAAAGTCCGCCACCATTTAGTGACATTCCTGACACGCTCGGCATTAGAAGAAGGTAGACATTTTCATGCAACTATAACCCCGCAACATGTTAAAGGGTTTCGGTTTCGTTCGCCTTCTGCTGTGGACCTGAGCCGCAAGGGTGTTGCTTGGCCCCTCTTCAAATTGCAAATTGCCGGCAAGTGCCATTCACGGACGACAATACATCAGTGCAACACTTCGATAGAGTTTCTCGTATTTCATTTGTTAAGTCTTCTTGTTCGACAGTTTATCCCCATGATTGTCGGTCTGTCCGTTCGCATCCACCATCCACTCGTTCGAACGCCAATTGAATGCCTTAGAAACAAAAGCGTCCAAACAAGTTGCCGCTTGAGAAGGAGGAGTTCTTCATTTCAATTAATTGCTTCTGTTTTAGGCAATTAATTTTGTTACTATTTTTTGTTGGATTTTTGTTCGGTTTTTTGCTATTGTTGTTGTGGTTGTTGTTGTTGCTCCCTTTGTACTGAATGAGTTTTAGGAAACTGTTAATTTTAGTTGCTGCTTTGCATGTTGAGGGCTCATGTGCACGGGATGGTGTGTGTGTGTTGGTCTGCGTGTGACAGTTCGGTGTTCATTAAATCTTTTGCCAAAAGGGAATACAATAGCAGCAGCAACAACAACAACAACAGCAAAAAAAAAAACGTTATTCTAAGAAAATTTATTTAAAGCCATTTTTCGTTGCTTTCGATTAGGCGAAAATAAATTAATCCATTTCTCGAACAAATTTGTTACCGACTGCATGTCAAGGGGTTACAAACTTTGGGGCAATCGTTTAATCTGTCAGCTGGGCAGCACCATGACAAAGATGAGATTCCTGGGTTGGCTACAACAAAAGATGGCTTCATTTAAATTGTAAATTAGGGAAATGGCCAACTATCTATCAATGCGAGGCCACCCCTCTGGGGAGGATAGGATATTAAAAATACGTTAATCTGATTGTTGGCCATTTGGTTCGCTTCTCTGTGTTTTTCGATGAAACAGGAATGCCAGGAAACAAAATCACGGTCTAACACTTTACCCAGCTGGTCCATTTGGTTGGTTATGAATCTACCACCCCCCCGAAGGTATGCCCTCCACCGGCATAATATAATTGACTCCATTTGAGAAAATGTTCATTGGCTTTCTGAGTTTAGACAGACATCAGTTTTTTTTCGAACGCCATCAAAATAAATTTGAGCTCAATGTTTGAGCGCATCAATGTAAATATCAATCACTTTGCCATTGCAAACAATTTCCGAACTCATATAAAAAATAAAAAGTTTTTCTCCAATAAAAGTTGAACTTAGCGATGGAAAGAGGTTGGAGTGGCAGCAGGGCGCAAAGATGTGAGAGCGAAAATCAGATAGAACCAAACACAATTAATGTCAAATAAAGAACGGAACTGCCACAGCTACAGCAAATACGATGGGAAGTATTGCAAAGTTGCCGATGTTGGCATCGTCCTTCAAGCCAGCCAGCCAACCAACCAACACGGGGAGGAGGGAAACTTTTTCTTTTTGCTGCAGAGGAACATGGTCTTGGCATGAATGCGTTGAAAACACTATCAGTTTCCATCAATAGCTGACAAATATGCCTTGAAGTAGTTTTGGCAAAAAAACGCGTGGTCGGATGTAGTTTTGAAAATGCTGCAGATGTACCACCCTCCCCCCCCCCTTTTTTAAGTTATTTCTCCTATGTTTAAGATTTTTGAAATTAATTTATTGAAAAACTGTTTTCGTTTCCAAAAATATTGCCATGTCTTGTTTTCCATTAGCCCAACAAAATTCACATCCTCCAAGAATCCATTTTGAATTTAAATGGCATAGAAAATTGATGCTAACGGCTGGGTCATAAAAGTTAACAGTAAATGGGATATTTCTCCTAACAGACAAAAAAAACAGTACATTTTTGGAGATCAAAGTTGAAAACTTTTTCCATTGAAACAATAATGAAACAAATGCGGAAAATGGTAAAACCATTCAACGTCGAGACTGACAAAAAAATACCCAAACAAAGTAGCTACAGCGACACATTAAACAACAGCGGTAATTTCCATTATCAATTACAGAGTCCAAGTCCATGCACGTCATAAAAAATCTCCAAGGAATACCCAAAATGCACACATACGGACGTACGCATGCCGGAAGGAAGGGAGTGAAGTGTTTGTTAACAACTGCCAAAAGTTATTAGGATGGAGAGAAGTTTGGGATAATCTAAACCAGGCCAAGGCAAGAGCAGGTACTCGTGCCTTTAATGAGTGAAATTCCCCTTTAGGCTCATAATCTTAGCCGTTGAGAAACTGTGTAATCAGAGAGTAACATAATTCGGAGAACATAAAAGGGGGACTCTGTGACAGATCTTGATATTTTTTATTTATATACCCTCAGACACATGGTTACAGAGGGTATATATCATTTGATGCGGCCCAGATGTGCCTAATCGAAATATGGGTTTTATACCATAGGTCTCTTTGGACCAAAGCCGTTCCAGGAAATTTGGAGTCGATCCGTCCTACCATCCGTCTGTCTGTTTCTCCAGTGCGCACAATATCTCTTAAAGGAGTGTCCGATTTGATCCAAACATGGTATATCGTAATATTATTATCAAACTTAGACCAAGTTCGGATATGGACAATATTGTGGACCGATTGACCTTCTTGTACCTCCCCGACCAAATTTGAAATTTTACAGAAAATTATTTTTCTTTTAGAACAAGAAATGATAATCCCATTTTGTGAAAACTTTGCTAATCCAAATATATGTATCAGTACTAGGTCACGTGGAAAATATCGGTCCGCTCCTCCCACACAAAGGTTCAACTTTTGGAATAATTATAACTCTTATAAAATGCGAAATAAGCATCAGATTCTCCTCAATTTTCGCACATCCCAATATTTGCTTTTAACACAAGATCTGGTGTGAAGATGTAATATATCAGTCCACTCCTTCTGATACCTCCCCATAGAGGGTCAACATTTTGAATAATTAACAATTATATATCCGATTCTCTTCAAACCTTACACATCACAATATTTCTATCAACGCATAATATGGTGTGGAGATGAAAAATATCAGACCACTCATTCTGGTACCTCCCCAACAATGGGTAAAAATTTTGAATAACTATGAAGCTCATAAAACGCGAAATGAGCATCCGAATAGTTTCAAACTTGGCACATCTCAAAATTTTTGCTAACACAAAACATGGCGTGCACAAAGAAATATCTTGGTCCACTCTTTCTGGTACCTCCACCATAACTGGTAAAAATTTTGAATAACCAAAATGCTTTTAATTGCGTAGTAAGCATCCGATTTCCTTCAAATTTCAAATATACCTAGGTTACCCTTATTTCGACCATACCAAAAGATATACCCCCTCAGTAGCCATATAGCTGAGGCTATAATTAAGCTCCCTAATATTTCTGTCATCTCTCATCCTTCAAAGAGCCTCCATGCCTTTCTTCTGCCTTAAAATGACTACTTATCCAGACAATGTATTTTCACTTTACCCCAATATTCATCTACGCATTCACACACACGCACACTCACGTGTTTACATATATATGTGTGTAACAAGGCGGAAGGATGGTTAAAAGCTAAAAGCGGATGTAACGGTATTATTATTCTTTTTTGTCTTTATTCTTTCATTTATAATGGGATCCTCTGTTTTTTTGGGAGACGAAATTATATCGCATCATACACATGTACATTACATATACATGCACACACACACACACACTTTCGCACTCGTACGTATACGTACCCAGCTAGACAATAACATTAAAAAGTTTTCCTTTTTATTATTTGACTCAAAAAAAAAAAAAAAAATGAAAAAAATGCTGCCATGCATTTTGCCATAAAACAATGTGAGCAAAAAGTTGTAGCTGTAACTTTTTTTCCTCCAAAGGAATTACCAATTTCCGTTAACATTTCAGCAGCAATGAATGTTGAACACGCTTAAATGCGGTTCTATATTTGACCATTAAAAGGATGAGATTACTCTTTTGTCTATGGCTAAATTGTTTTCCAGCATTTCCGGTGCGCAGAGAGGGAGAAGCAAAAAAGCCAAGAATTGCAGAATTTTATTATCGCCTCCCTCCATTAATAAGCGGTGCATTAAAGGTTAGCCGGGCCATATTTTGAAAAGTTTTAAAACTGGAAATGCAAATCGTACGAGTATTATTACATCGAACTTTTGTTGCCAAATGGAAAAAAAAATCAATTAGGAAATGGAAATGTTATGGTTACTAATGTGGAGAGAGAGAGAGGGGATGGCAGGGGATATGGTTTCCCTAAAATGCGAGCAGCGTTTTGTTGAGAAAGAGTTGATTTAAAACAGAAGAAGTGGTAGTGTCAATACATTAATCCTGTTTTGTAATAGCTGTACTTAGACAGCTGAAGAGATTTGCTAACTGATTCTTTGGGTTTCCTATTTTTTTGAGTTTGCAATTAGCCACTGCTGTCATTTCGGAACTTTAAGTTTAAGAGGTCCTTTGAATATCCTCTAAGGTGCCATTTACAGATGAAATGACTAGAACAAATGAAACCCAATGCATATCTCCATATCAACAATTAAATTTTACAAAAATATAAAATCATAGAAAAAACGGCCAAACACAGACACAACACAACAGAGTTTCGGGTGCATGCAAATCAAATGAAAATAGGAAGAAAATAAACAGGCTGCCACAAAGTCATTCAAATAAGGCATCAACATCATCCCCACCTGTGGCATCAAACAAAGAGCAGAGAGAAAAAAACGCACTAATTAACCTCAATTGCCGCCAGCTAAGCAGTTTGCACGGAAATGTAAATTTGCACGCTCCTCTCCCCGAAATACTGTCTGTTGTTCGTCGACGACATGGCTAAGCAAATTCGCCAGAGATAATGAGTAAATGTTGCCGTTTCCAAGCAGAGAGGGAGATAGAGAGAAAAGGGGGGGGAGCTTCACATTTGCCTATTTATTTTCAGAGAATTTTTGAATTCTTGTTTTTTTTCTTTTCTTTTTTTTTCGCCAGCCTGAGAAGGGCGCTCAGGTATGTTAAGTGACAATGCAAACACTTAAAAGTGACAGGAATAAAATTGATGTCATCCGATACAGGAGACGAGCAGGGATGGCAACGGCAGAGGTGCAGATGGAGGGAAGGAGAAATTAAAAGAACATTTGTTTCTTTTGAATGGTGGACGTCAGTGAGAAATTTGTCAAATGACGATATTGTCGTTGTTGTTGTTATTGTTTTGTTGTTCTACGGTTTATATTTGATTTTGATGTTTTTTTGTTTGTTTGTCTGTCCGTCTGTCAGAGAGATGTACTACTCGTATTGTGTTTTGGCTGAACTATGGCTGTTGGCTGCTAAGTCGTCTTGTGTTACATTTTTGACAATGTGTTGGACATGTAAGGTCGTCAGCTGGTCTATACATTTCTTTCTTTCGTTGGTTGGTCGCTTCATTTGTTCGTCTTCGTCTTGCTTTTTTTCTGGTTGCAATTTCCTGAAATAAATTGATTTTCTGAAGAGACATTTTTTTGTTTAGTTGGATACAACTTAAATGTTTGAAATGCAAAGAAAAAAGGGAAACGAGAATCGTTTAAACTTATAAGTGTGTTCTTCATGGGAATTCCTACAATTCCATATAAAATAAAGGAAGTGGTCTCTATTGCGGGTCTGAAAATATACATTATAATTTTAGAGGGGTTTCTATGAAAATTATATCTGAGAGATTTTTTCCTTTCTGAAACATGGGAAATCATTCATAAAAACGATTGTATTATACGTATTGGTCTGTTCCAGAAGTGCAAGAAGGTAGAAATTTTTACTACGATAACCGATTTTTCCTTTATGATATCGAAAAAATTTCAAATTTTGTGGATTCTTCCATGATCTGGAACAGAACATATGTTAACCAATTAGACTGGTGCAATTTATGTCCGAAAGAAGCTTTTTATACCAGCTACGGTGCGAAAAATAAAATTATATCTAAATCGGCTGGCCACAAAAAACTCAAAAGTGTGATCTAAATGTTACAGAGGCTGTATGCCAAGACCTGTAAAAATACTATATATCTTCCAGACTTGCTGCTCTTTTAGCATCTTAAGCAACAAGGTAATAGATCATTCAGTTAACTTCTCCAAAAATAGGGCTTCTCGTTCTATGGAAAGACTGGAGTTCTTGTAAAACAAACATAATCAGATGTCTTCTTCTATTGAAAAGCAAATACTTTAAAGGAAGGCTAGATTACCTTTTGTGGGGGATGATCGGATGGGTATATTCTTGGGTCCTTTCTGAGAAGAAAATCTTCTCCAAGGGAAGAAGTTCAAACAGCCCCCAAGACTGAATTTTTTGTGGTGCTTTGCTATTGAAGAATAAAGTCCGCCCGCCCGACGTTTAGACTTTCTTTGTTTTTTTTTTAATAAATATTAGCCGGTCTTCTTACAGACAAGATGGAATACCGTTAAAACTAACAGTAGCTCCTATCGATGATATCACAAGGTTCATTAATTGGATTGGCCTTTTTCTTGTGAAGAAACAAGCATGTTTTTACTTATAGGAGTCCACGAGGATTAAAGGACTTATTTTAAAAGATCAGACAGTTAACATTTTTCTCGAGTTTTTTTTTTCTTTCCAGAACACCATCAAGTCTTCGTCCTTAGTAGATCACAAAATCTGGATAATCATAAGGTTTTCACCTTCTTCTTAAAAAAGCCACAAGATCGATTTTCGTGAAGTGTTTCTCTGAAAGAGCTTTCGTATACAGAACACAATGAGGTCTTCAGAAGACTCTGAAGTCTTTTATTCCCTAATGACACCATAACGTTTTTTATTCTGGAGATGTTTGAGGTGTCCTCTCTTCCCTTTATAGACCCCTTGTTTTGTAATGGCATGCCAGACAGTTTCAAACCATATTTTTGTATCCCGAGTTTGAGTCTGACACCACGAATAATTTATTTGTAAGCATTTATGGTTTTTGAATAGTCTGATGGAAAATATTTTTGGTTCTTAAATTAAAGTCCGTATGGGATTAGTTTTTCAATTAAAAAGTTACGAAGAAACAATAGTGAGTTTTGGACTTGTTCTTAAGTCCTTGGAACATGTGCGAAGACCATTCAGTTTTTAGGTACTAGAGGTTGTTGAGGTATACGAGGTCTCCATTTCACTCACTCCCCTCACCATAAAATGCCGTAAATAACAAATGTACAAATTGCCACTCTCGAGCATGGCCACTCTCGTTCCTTATTTCTGAGCATGGACCGCCATCCACTAAACCCTTTTTCTAACAATTGAAAATATTGATTTTAGAGCTATTTATTTTAAGGGATGCGGTTGTAGAATTTCTCAAATTTAAAACAGCATATTTCTACAAAGTTTTTACTTTGAATTTTAGATGATGACTTTTCGGTAACACACAGAAGTTTGAGTTTTCAAAATATTATATTTTATTATTATTTTAAATATTACCAAAAATCTAATCTTGCAAAGGAAACAACCAACTTTTGTCACCCAAACTCTCTCGTCTTTTCAATATTTGGAAATCAAATTCCATCCGACAATTGGAATATCCTCGTTTCACATTCACTTTAACCTTCGTCCAGTTTTTTTTAATGGCCCATCAATTCACTTCGAAAAGCTTGCAACATTGTTCGGTCTAGTTGGCAGACAAATGGAAAATACAAATCAAATCTCAATATTTGACGCGTAATGAATGACACACGATTGTAAAAATTTTGAAGGTAAGTTTTTATGTCTTGTAGCCGTTGTATGTCTGCTTTATTTAAGTGTTATTGTTTTGTTATTATTATTTTGTGATGTATTTTTCTTTTTTTTTTCTTTGAAACAGCCACTGACACTTAATTTTTATAGAAATTTTCTTGGACGCACGTTCTTTTCGGATGCGTTGTCTGTTGTCTTTTTATAGACTTTCAGTCATTCAGTCAAAACACTTATTGGTCGGGTGGCCGGCCACCTCCTCCTCCTTTTGGCGATGACAAACTGCTGGTGGGGTGATCGATAATGGCGGCGGAGAGGGGGCGCAGGGTCGCTGTGTTAATTACCATTACACCTTGTAGTCCATGTAATCCACCGGCAATTGAGTAACGCAATGCCGTCCTCAGGTGGTGAACACACACAACAACACAAGAGAAAAAGAACAACAACAACAAATGGTTTTGTTTTTGTTTTGCTACTCACGTTACCGTTACACCGAATTGAAGCACGTGTGAATCGTCGTATCTCCTCCTCGTTGTTATTGTTGTTGTTTTGTTTTCCACTTGCCACACTCACTACTTGCTCACTCACTCACTCAGTCGCTTGCTCGTTCGCTCACTCACTGAATATCTCACTGAGGCAGTCAGACATTTACTCACACACCTGCAAAGGCATTTGCATAAATTTGACTGTCGTAGCTCTGATGTTGCAGAACCAGAGGCAGAAGAACGGGCAGCTGAGTTACGAGCTGTCTTTTGTCTCTGTGCGTAAGGCCCGGCCCGTCTCTCGCGGTCTGTTGTAAACACAAATTGTAATTATTTTATTAATTTTTTGTTTTGTTTTGTTCCGTTTGGCTTTGTTGAGCCCAAATTCACACACGACTCTTGAATTGTTTCTGCTGCTGCTGATGGATGTTTGGCCACGGAGCCTGCTGTGCGATTGTTGGGATGTTTGGAAAATATCCCAACGATTGTCCTTTGTTTCACTTGATTTTTTCTCTTTTTTTTTGGTAAGACGATAATTTCCTGCGTTACGACCGACAACAGTTGACGACACAACCGACAGAGTGACTGACTGACTGACCAAACGACCAACCGACCGATGTTTGTATGAATGCCGCAAACGAAATCACGATCTGGCCGAGCAAAACGAAACAATGATGATTTTCCGATTTTTCGTGTTGCTGTTTTGGTTGGGTTTAGATGTTTGTCCGTTTTCCGCTCGCTCGCTCGCTCGTTCGTTCGCTTGCTTCTTCGCAAAATCACAAAATCTCAACGGCAGCGCATAAGGGAGAAAACGAACGTGCGACCAGTTGCTGCGAGTAGCACGTTGCATCTGTGCTCACGAAACGAAGAAATCTTTTTGATTTCTGTTGTTGACTTAAAAGTGTTTGATTGTGCTTTTGCTTGTCGTCTGCCTGCCTGCCAGCCAGCCTGCTGTCCGCCGGCCTGCTTGCTTCCCTGCAATGTTGGCGTTGTTGGTGTAATTTTTTCTGTTTCAGTTTCGTTTTCTGTTTTTGTGTGTTTTCCTTTTGTGTGTGTTTTCATACCATTATTATTGGCGTTTGCTTGGGGCGAATGCGACCAACAAATACAACAATTACCCATACACTGACGCACACACACACACCACACAAACATACACCGGCCAGCGACAGCAAACAGACAACATGACTAAACAACGATGACAACGTCGTCAATGAGGCAGGCAGAGCCCAAAAGGCAACAGCGGCAGTGCGACAGTGGCAGTTTGGCAAGGCAATGCGTCAACCATAGCGAACAAGCAAACGAACGCAGCCAGCGTTGGCAATAGGTCTCGTCGCTGATGATTAAACCAAATTACAAGACATCCAGTCGGAGTGATTCCTCCTAATCCATTTAAGCGATATGTTGTACGCGATACCGGAATGACGAATGAGTATTAAGGACTTATTTACGCACATTTTGCATACACACACAGACACACTCGCACTCGTAATCTTGGCTACAGTTCTTAAAACATGTTTGTGTGTAAGTGTGTGTGTGGGTATGCTTCGTTATGTTTTGTCTCTAACATGCAATGCGTGCGTGTGTGTGTGTGTTTGTCCTTCGTTTGTAAACATCCTTCTTAACATTATTACCATCCGATTTGACTGGTCGCAAACACATAAAAATGTTTGAAACAACATCATTACACACACATGTGTGTGCGGTTGTATGTGTGTTGGTACATGCCATGTTGCTATTATTGAATTCTGTTGTCTCACAAAGAGCAAAAACGCACACACACACACACATGCACACAACATGCCGTTGCTTATAAATAAGCTTTTATTGTGTGTGTACGAAAGTTGCCTTGAGGATGTGTTGTTGTATTTTTTTTGCTTCATTTATGAATGAGAGTTGTTTCAAACTTGCATAGTGGGTCCGTAGTTTTTTGTTGTAGTTGTTGTTGTATTTCCTTGTAGTTTTTCATGCGTTGGGGTAGTCTTGACAAATGGCTGGGTGACAGTGTAATGTCATGAACAAAACATATGAACCATTTCAGTAGGAATTGGGCGAAATACTGAAAATGCTCTCCAACTGCATTGAGGGAGGGGAAGTAACGGCAATGGCCATATGACAGATGTATTTCAATGCAATGGGGCCAATTAGTTTGGTACATATGCTTTTTTGAACAGTGAACACCATCTCAAAGGGGTAGGTTGGAACGATCTTTGACCAGGATTGTTAAAATTCCTTATGCAACTCAATTGAGTGGTTACATGTTTGAACACAAAGTAGTTGTTTTCACTAGTCTTTGAGAGATATACCCATGTGTTTTTAGCGATTCCTATTTAAACTTATGTATATCGAACCTTTCAATTTATTCCTAATCTATAAACATAATAATAATACTGCAGCATTTATTGACTTTAAAAAATGTACATCAAATATTCTAACATTTTTAATATAAGAAAAAAATATTAAAAATAAAAAAAATATTAAAAAATTAAAATAAAAATTAAAAATCTCTCTAGCAAATCTAATATTGGCTGCACAATTATTTCAACATTTATGGCAAACACTGGGGCCTCTTTCCCAATTTTTGGATGTCTCAACTACTTACAAGGAATGTGCAGATCCATTATTTTTCCAAGGACATATCACCCGAAATATGTTGTTTTTTCTGGCGCAAAAAGTCGACAATTGCATCAAGGAGCATTAGAGGTTTTCCATGGTCATTTTTAAGGAATTCGCTATTTGTCTTATATAGCTCCCAAATTTTTGATGGGTTCTAGCTTCTGTGAATTTTAATGATACAATGATCACAAATGGCTCATATATTTGTTCCAAAGTGTAAGCCATGGTCTTAAAGGAATCATGACAATAACACCTCGATCCTTCATATAGGCAAAGGATTTATACGAAAGCCTTTCAGCAACAGAATAGTGCTTTAAATTTATCTTTTAAACACATACACAGATCCGAACACACACATGCACACACACACAGATGTTAATGTGTTTGTATTTAAACATTGGCACAAACACTCACTTTACAATGAGAAGCAGTGACAAAGCTCATTTGTCAACGAAAGCTTAGTTGTTATGCATGTGTGTTCAAACATTGTATCTCCATCGGCCATGACAAATACAAAATGCATGGATGATGCTTTAAGCAATGCGCCGAAAGACAGGAAGACTCCACCAAGCCAAGGAACGACAGCAGCAACAAACACACAACAATGACACACGCACACACACACTCAGTCACTCACCATGGACGGACAACACCGAACAATACCAACCATCAAAGCAACTAAAACGATGCCATCAAACCATCACACACGCTCTCAAAGCAGCCAAAGAGATATGTTTGATGTTGCAAGCCAACCATTGCCACAGCACACGAGGAAGTGAAAATGGATTTGTAACTTGCGATAGATGACAATAACAGCTAGAAGTCATCCACATCCACCACATCATCGCCTGCGTAAAGAAATATTTACAGTTACCACGATGACACTGACAACAAGGCGGGATGTTTTTTTGATGGTCGTACAAAGAAGTTTTTAAAGCTTTTCTTTCATGTGACAAAGCTCCAATGCATGAACGATGGGCAAGAGCTTTCGGGGGCGCTTATGTTTATCAATAATTGAATTTTCTTGAAGATAACTTTACTCAAGAGACTGGAAAAGCTGCTGTAAAAGGGCATACTTTAACTTTAGCCAGTCTTTTGTTCAGAACTCTGAAATTTGTAATATCAATTTGCAGTTTTAGCGGAATGCTAATAAAGACTTGATAAAAAAAATACCCACTCCCTGACCCCGCTTCTTCATGACATCTGCACCACCAAACTTTTGCATTGACTTTCTTTGAATCGGCGGTTTACTTTGAGAATCTTATAAAATATTGGCTGTCTTGAGCTTTGAAACATCAGTTTATCCTTTCATTATTTCGATTTCTGAGATGCCTAGCATGTGTCTGTCCTGTTCCTGTTCAGAAGCATTCGTAGCTGTCCACCGACTTTTGCTTCGTGCCACAAGTCAAGCTCAATGATTTTGCATGAATCATTAAAACAATTCCTGGCATTTTTATCAGCGTTTATGGCTTCCAATTTCCATCAATACCACCAAACGCTTCACCTAGCCATAATCAGCATCATCGTCATCTCTGGCACCGCACTATTAGACGTCTTGACTTTTTGTTCTTGTCGTTGCTGCAGCTAACCATTATCATCGTCTGTGCGACAGGGGTAATGGGATATCTTTTTTGTCTGTCACATTATTCTGGGTGCATTCATCCCTCGCCGACACCAAGGTAGGTGGACTGGTGAGACAGTCGCTTGTGTGTGTGTTTTTCATACGAAAATAATCTTCAAGTTTTCTATGAACACCACTTTTTTGGCGACTACGCTCGTGCGAGTGTGTGTGCGTGTTAATGAATGAATTACCCAAAAAACAGCAACAATTTACTCAATTTGAAAATTTGAAATTTTGCTTGGCAGACATAACAGAAATGCGATACTTTGACGAAACCCATGTCGATACAGAGACGTCGTCGTCGTAGTAGTAGTAGAAATTGTCCAAACTTTCAATTAAGCAATTTTATGCGAGGTATGCATGTATGAATGTATGTGAGTGTGTATCGCTGCAGAGTATAACACGATACTTGAGCAGTGCCGTGAATACCTATTAAACATATCAGCTACAAGCTGACAAACACTCACATAGCGTGGCGTGTGTATTTTCATAGACTTTTACACGGAAACGTTGCATTTCTTGCAAACCACACAGCCAGACAGAAGCGCGACAGAAACTAAAGGAATTTCCAGGTAATAATGGAAAATTATCAACAAATTAAGGTGATGCAGGTCTGTCCAAACTTATGAGAGCCACTGAAGTGTTAAAGTATTGATATCACAATAGAGAAATAAAGATTAAATTATTGAAGAATCGAAAATATTTGGGTGGAAAGGGTGCTCTCAAATATGGTAAAAGTGGCAAAAAGATATTTTTCAACATTTTTCAGAGGAATTTGGAATTCTTGTTGTAAGTAGAGAACAGAGAATTTCCACCTCCAGCCCCATCTGCTTAGTCCTTGTCTCTCTGCCTGGCTGGTTCGGTATCCGATTTGGTCCAAACTTGGTACATCGTAATATTATTGCCAAACTTAGATCGAGTTCGTAGATGGGCAATATAGGTCCACTCCTTCTGGAACCTACCCCCCCCCCCCAAAAGGTCGCAATTAAAAAAAAAAAAAAAAAAAAAAAAAAATATATATATATATATATATATATTACTGCGCAGAAAGAGAAGTGATAAACCGATTTAGCTAAAAACTTTGAAAATACTACTATTTGCATTAGTGCTAGGTTAAGCACCTCTCCCACAAAGGCCCCTTTCTTCAATAATTCTAACTCTTATAAAATATGACGTAAGTCTCTGGTTGTCTTCAAATTACACGCATCACAATATTTTTATTAACCCATAGTCTGGTGTGAAGATGGGATATATCGGTTCACTCCTTCTGGTACCTCCCCCACAAAGGGTTAAAATTTTTTTAATGTGCATGGCGCTAATTCACATCGAAATTCACATCCGATTCCATTCAGACTTGGCACATCTCAATACTTCTATCAACACAAGGTTATGTTATAATGAAGGTAGAAATCGGATCATTTCTTCCGGAACAAAGGGTCAAAATTTTGAATAACCAAAACGAGTATAAAATCTAAAATAAGAATCCGGTTATCTTCATATTTCACAAATCCCATTATTTCTACTAATACATGATCTGCTGAAGATGTATCGGTCCACTCCTACTGGTACTTCTCCGACAAAGGTTCAAAATTTTGAGTATCCACGAAGCTCATAAAACGCGAAACTAACATTCGATTTCATTCAGAATTAGTACATCTCAATATATCCATCAACACAAGATCTCTTGTAAAGATGATAGAGATCGGACTATTTCTTCTGGTATCTCCCCCACAGAGGGTTCAAGATTTTAAGAAACAAAAAGCTCAAAAAGAGGGGCAATACGCATCCAACTCTCTTCAAATTTTGCACATACAAACTGTTTGCTTACACAAGATCTGTTGTGAAGATGATATATATCTGTGAATCTCTTCAGGTACCTCACCTACAAAAGGTAAAAATTTTGAATATTTTACATGCCATAACTTGCGAAACGAGTCAGTGATTCTTTACAACTTGCTGTATCTAAATATCCCTGTCAACCAGAGACGTGAGATGCATACGGAATTTATGATTCTGCATAAAATTGGATACAAATGTTCGATTTTCTTGAAATTTTACCAATATAGTCCAAACCTGGCATTCCCAATATTTATATCATATGTATTTAGGTCCGATACGAAATGGCCAACATTATTCCATTCCTTCGAAACCTACTTCATAGATGGTCAACAATCATTGAATAATGACCTGGCCAAATTTGTTGATTGCCTCAAATCCCACCTGCCAAATGTTGCCTTCACCATCAGCTAATTTCGTTGCAGACCAGATTTAATCTTTAAATTCCATACAAATCACAGGATGATAATTTATTCAAATTTAAACGAAATCCTTTCGACCGACATGCAAATGTCCATTTTGTTCGGTGATTGATTTGAAAAGGCCAAATTCAATTGAACAATAACACAAAGGCCAACATTTAATTGAAAAGCGGATGATATTGATTGTGTCGGATGACGTTGATTGCGTTTTAAAGCGATTTAATCAACTGCATTTCCCCCGCACCCTCACACACACACACACACACACTCATACAAACACATACACGTCATGCCTATGATGGTTGGGTGTTGATTGTCGATGAGGATACATTGAATGGCTTCGATTCAGTACAGCAGATTAGTCATAAGCAACTTAAATGTTTGACATGTAATTAAAAGTTTATCAGACTTAAGCTTTAATATTTTGAAATCTCCAAGATAATAGGAAATTTAAATTGAATACCTTGGCTGAATATTTATATTTTTCATAAAAGTTCTTGATAGGCCTAACAAAAGATGCTGGAGAAGTAAAGAACATTGCAACAAAACCTGCCCACAACATGACTTCAAGTGGGTGATGAAGATACGAACACAATGGACTAATTACCATTGAGATGCATGCCTCATTAGGGATCACTACTGGTGGTCATCATTCGAATGCCTTGAATTTCTTTCGGCGTAATTGCGGAATGTGGTCAAGGCATCTGGTGAATGTGTGGAAAACAAGAAAAAAAAAAAAAAAGAAATCGGAATTGCAACAGGTGATAAAATGCATTTAAGCACAGTTCAAGAATGCCACACGTTCCCCATTCGAAACGGCCTTCCGACATCTCTGTTATTGAGATCATTTGCAGGCAATTAATTTCGGTATTTTATTTTGAAAAGATTTTCAATTTGTTGGGTGAGGGTAAATGATGGTCACCATGTTCCTTTGCTGCGGCTATTAACGCATCATTCGGCAAATTATGGGGACAGTGGTCATTTAGGCAGGACCATGTAATCTACGGAACAAACATTGTTTCAGGAGGACGCCTACTTTTTTAGTCAGTCCTACTCTTCCTCCACCTCTCTCTCACTCTCCTGTACTCTGCGCATGGGTAAATGAAAGATTAACGCCTGTAGTCGATTTATTGTTTGTTATTCCAGGCACATCGCTTTGGACCACCTTTAAATTGCAATAATGACCAGTGAACATATGTAGATGTTTAGGGAGGCGGAGGAGTGCTAGAGGACCACAGTTTTAAGGTTAAGTGTAAATGCCGCAATGCCTGGGGGCGGAGGAGCATATGTGACGACCACGGTGGTAGTATTTGTGTAATGAGTGGTTATTACTCACTTCTGGAAACATTAGCATTTTATAAATATAGATTCGGCTCAAAAGAGAGAAGAAGAAGAAGGAGATGAAGAATTACAACAGCTACAATAAGAGAAACACATGTCTTTAAATAGTCAGCCATAGTCCCAGGAGTATTGTTTTTTTTAATGGTGGGGAAAATTGGCATTGGTTACCAAGGGTAAGGGGAGGGAGGACTGTGGTTTCATTCCTCCCTCATCAGTTCTCTTAGATTTTGGTTTCGGGGATATTTTCCGAAAATTTATTATTATTATACCCTCCACCATAGTATGGATCTTGATCACCATAAAATTCTATGTCGATTTACTTATGTCTGTCTGTCTATCGGTCGGTTTCTCTGTCTGTCCTTCTGACTGTCCGTCTGTGGAAATCACTGTAGCTTCCAAACAAATTGAAGTGGGTTGATAAAATGTTACATAAATGTGTGTTTGGTCTGCAGGACTTTTGATATTGAAATGGGTACTACAATGGATACTACAGCCTGTGAAAATTGTCTATGCAGGTCTACGTCTTCGCATAGCCCCAGTATATCGGTACCCCCCTATATTCGGTATTTTGATGATTTTAGCTACAGAATTAACCGGAATTGTTTAGAATTTCGTATTTGAATACGAAACGAAATACGAATATGCATGGGCACAAATATAACGGTAATTTCCTACATTCTGCATTCTTAAGATTTTAACGGAATTGTTAACGGATTTTTTAATTCAATTTAATTAATTTCCAAATTCGATCCATTTGGTGGAGGGTATTCAATGTTCGGCTCTGTCAAACTTACTGTTTTTACTTGTTTTTTACATTAATTGTCCCCAGCCATTGCTACCAAAACGCCTGATGATATGTGAGGGTGGTAGAAATTCTTTTCAGATTTTTTATTCCTCTCTTTTTTAAAAAGGTATTAATTTTGTGGACTTTTTAAAATATGATTGGAAAGTCCTAGTAGTTTATGAGATATTCCCCCGGTTTCATTTGCATGCCATTTGGAAGTTGTGTCACATTGTGTTTTGGAATACATCAAGTCTATGTTTGTTAAGATCTCTATCTTGATTTTCCCACAATACTAGATGTAGTTCCTTCTTGGTTACATCCATTTGGCCTGTAAACATGTGTAGTTTTTCAACGATCAAACCTCACATGACGAACATGTTGCCTGGAACAGTAAGTGCATAGATCATAAAGTTGGCGAATCTTAAACGTATCTCCATCTCTCCATCTGTATGCATTTTCATGCATTCTATATGGGTGTATGTGTCTGTGTGCGTATGCCTTTGGTCGAAATGCCTGGACATCATACTTGTCGCCGTCATTTTGTCTATGGTCTCAGGAGAATTTCTTCTGCACATCGAACGAGTCTTGCCAACAGCAGACCGTGCACTTGGATATGACTGTGGCTGCTGCTGCTGTTGGCCATCGGACTGCCTGCCACCACCAGTGCTGGCTGCATGATGCATCATCGTATCGGTGGGAATGCCTTTTGCAAAATTTAATGTTAATTATGGCCATCGCGTTCAATGATTATGTTAAGTTGTGGTGCGTAAACGTTAGCGTTTATTGTAAATGATATTTTTCCATTAAACATGCCGCCCATCGTGCCTTAACGAGCAGCCACCACAGCGTCTGTCCGACAACCAGCCAGTCAGCCAGCCTGCCTGCCTGCTTCAAGGAGGCAGACAGACAGACTGACGGACGGACAGACCATAGTTCCAGCCTCGTGGTGGTAATGTACACATGTTGTTCAGACATGACAATGACATACAACTGATACGAGTATTAATCAGATTCGAAACATCCGTCGTTTACCATTTGGGACAACTATCAACGATCGGTGGCAAATAGTTGTCAGATGAGTGACTTAAGTCAAATAAAATTTATATTCAAGTTGGTCTTGAGGTTTTCAGTTGACTACTTTCAAATGGGACCGGTTAGGATGGTCTAGAGAACGGGGAAAACTCGTAAATAAAACTAGGATTTGTACATTTCGCATTGTCCCACAAACATATTAAACGCTGAGATTTGAGAGACATTAACGTACATTTGTACTTTTAGAGTTTCGGAAGATCCTTGACTTCTTTGGGGTCATAGGGGTTCGGGGATTGTAACATATGTCTGTGTGTGTTTAGTTTCGATTCCATTCTCCAAAGAGAGTCTTGGCTTCGAGTTATTATTTCTCCTGGCCGCCTTCAATTTCATTTATTGCCGAAAGATTGATTTGATTAAAGAGAAAACAAAATATTCATGTTTTAAATGACGTTGTTGTAGGAGCTGAAAATGCGAACAAAAAAAAACAACAACAGCAAGCAAACAGAAACATTTATGCCCGTAAAATACCACAATAATGATCATGCCACTTGATGAAGTGTGATGTAGAGCGCCACCCAGAAGCTGCGACTTCCCATAAAAAATGGAACACAACAAAATTTAAGTGGACCTTAAAGTAAACATTAAAAACAACAATAACACACACACACACACACACACTCGAACACACATTTCGCGGCCAACAACATACGCATGCATCCGAACCCAAACCCAAAATTGGGATATAAAAAAAGGAAGGCATTGCTTGCACGGCTGCCTGGCATGGATGGCGGCACAACTGTCAAACATGAAACTGTTATTTTGATCATCAAGAAGCGCGGCAATTGCAAATCGCTGTGATGAACCTTGTCTTGTACACCATCGACCACGTTGTTGGTGGAGGAAGATTGTTGTTGGTGTTTTTGGATTTTATTTGGAGGGCTTCTTACCTTGTTGTTGCTGCTGTGGAGGGTATCGAAAAAACAGAACTTTTTGTTTTTTTTTTCTTTATGTACCATCATCAACAACTAATAACTATAATAATGGAGATGACGCTATGGCTTGGAACACAACATACATTTATAGAGAGATTCTAAAATTATTTTGGTCTTTTAAATATGTAGCTTAAAGGCCCCAATGGAGAGAGTTTCCCTCATGTGTCCCACGAACCTAAATGGAGGTCCTCCAAAAAAACATCGAAAAAATACAACAACAAAAAAAGTGTTTCTTGTAGGGAGCCATAACGTGATTGGTCGTTTGTTTGGTTGTTGGCAATTGTTAATTTTTGCATTTTAAATGATTTGAAGCTGGACGTTGTGTGTGAGAGAAAGGGTAGCACCGTGGAGTGAGAGAAAAATGAGTTATTAGGCCTATGGGGTTACTTTTCATGCAAACATTGTCCTTTAAATTCTTTGTCGGAGAATAAGGCAGTTTTATTCCAATTTGTAAGACAACTGTAAAAAAACAAGTCAAATAGTATCAGTCGGTTTTGCCGACAGATGTATACACCCAGCCTTGACTTATGATTATTTAAACTCTTGACTCTTTATGGGGGAGGTTCCGAAGCAATAGACCAATGTTAATCGACTCGTATCTGACGTAAGACTGATATAAATGCTACAAACTGACAGATCTGGACCAGTTCGACTACTTCCTGTTCTTTATATGAGAAATATGCAAATTTTTGGAAAATGTGGAAATATTCGTGAGGTAACAGATATAGAGGACCGAACTGTTCCGTTCAAAAATGTTTGTATGTGGTAAATTTGAGGAGATATATGGATGGATTAATTTGGATGCTTATTTCGATTTCTTTGAGCGTTTTGTTTTTCAAAATCATGAACCCTATGTCTCCCCCAGGAAAAATGGTGCGATCTCTACCATCTTTATAACAGATTTTGTGTTGACGAAAATTTTGAGATGGATCAAGTCTGAATGGAATCGGACATTATTCTCTCGTTTTATGAGCTTCATGGATACTCAAAATTCGTACCCTCTGAAGGGGAGGTACCAGAAGGAGTGGACCGATATATTTTATCTTCACACCAGACCTTGAGCTAACAAAAATATTGTGATGTATGTAATTTGAAGAGAACATCCCTTCCAAAAACCGGAAGCTGTTAATATAGAACAAATTGTCTGGCATACAAACAAACAACGTTGCAAAACTTTGGTATTTCAGAAAAACGAGAATATAATAAAACAAGTAAGCATAGGATTTAGTCGTGTAGGTGTGATACTCTGCAACACCACAATATGTTGTGGCTCCCTTATGTACAAATCGATTTGGAAAGATTTCGTTTTTGGAATAATGTCATAGAGCCCTGTTCAGATGTTACCCTTAGTATTTTGGGCGTTTGTCCAATATTTACGCACTCCGTCGTGTTGTTAGGTATTTAAAACAATGTCAAACGAAATCATCCAATGATCTTCTTCTTCCCTGTCCTTAACTCTCTTCTCATATAAAATTCCGTGTCGATTGGTTTTCAATTGTGACATGTAGAGCGACGCCAAATTTAGGATAATTTTATTATTTTTTTTTTGTCATTTGAACTCCTAAATGTACATCTTCAGAAACAATAGGCTTTAATTCTGACCCTAACCTTACCCAAAAAAAAAAAACGAGAGGGTTGGACAACAACACAAAGTGTTACGGGGTGTAGAAAAATGGAAAATAAAATTTAAAAAATCGCATGCGATAAAAAATATGACAAAATTTGAAAAAAATGAACAAAAAATATGCTATTTTTGTTGACATATTTTATCCCATTTTGGCAAGAGAACATTCCGAATTGATGAGAATTGTGAAAATCAGTCCAGCGGATTTTCACTTAAAAGCGGAATAACTAAGATCTATTTCTTTTACATTAAAATACAAGAAGAAATTGACCCTGTCAGAATTTGCAAAACATCAGTAAAATAAATATTAAACTTTTCCTTCGAACCTCTCTCTTTTGCTGAACTTTTGTGTTAAAAGGTAACCTCCATTAGAAAATAGCAAAAATTGTTACAAATTGCTGGGTTAACAGACAGGCCTGTTGTTTATATTCTTTAGACACACCTTTAAATTCATCGTGAAGATCTCTAGAATAAATAAAATAATTCCTCTCTCTCTGTTCCTCTAGTATGTTGTGAGCATCCAGTTCATAATTCGAATATTTTTGGGGACATTCCTTATACAACATACATATAAGAACACATTTTCTCACCATTCACACTATGCATGATGCCCCAAAAAACACACCCTGTTTCCCTTCGACCCATTGCCAGCGTTGACTTACCTTTAGTTTCCGTAGCCATTTATTTTCGTTTTTTTTTTTCTCTTTTTTTTGGGTTGCCCTCTTTAGCTTCCAAAAACACAATTAACTCGCTATGCGTGCTTCTCCCGATTGGCGATGTGGGGAAGTTTGGTTGCTTTTTTGCTTACGGGTTACCGCCACTACATTGAGTTGTTCCCTTTGACATTTACCGCTGACCTATATTGATTGCTGTGACAGCCAATGGTGCTCGCCGGGTGCGGTGTGTGTGTGTTTATGGCAACATCATGCAGTTGTTATGGTATCCCATATATCAACGTTAAACAGGAATCAGCGGCATGTCAAAACAAATGATGTTGATGATGCGATTTTATGTTTTGGTGTGTGTGTGTGTGTGTGCGTGTGTTTGTTTGCTTGCTCCCAATAATGTTATGATACCTGCCATTATTCACAAATTTCAAATACATTTAATTTCAAATGTATCTAATGCATGGCATAAAAATATATTTATTTTTAATGCCCTCTTTAATATTCAAATACTTTTCAGTTGTCTAATTTTTTTTATCCTTTTTTTGTCAAGGAAAAACAAAACTGCCAAAAAATCCTTCAAGGTTACTGGCAGAGTAACGAAAAATTGCAAATATTTTGGCAAAGGCGAGTCTATTTCACGCTGCGAAGTAAATGTTGATAGAGCTTGACATGAACAAATTCCATCTTGGCATTCATTTCCCTGGCAGGGTATACTGGCCCGCTTCTATTAAAGCCTTTATTGTAATTTAATAGTATTGTAATAATAATTTAATGTGAATATCTACACTCAATATCTGGGTAAATTTCACACATATAGCTGCACATTAATGGGTTCCGACTTGTAGTCTAAGGGTTGATGCAATTTATTTTGCATTTTGTGACCTTTAATAATACATACTGATCGATTTAAATGTGAAATGACTTGTTTAATGGGCAAAGAATTTAAAAAAGGTTTGGGAGGGATAAAAGGAATGAAGCTACAAAGATCAAGTGTGAATCTTTTAGGCATTAAATCAAAAGTTTAAAGACGAACAAGTGAAAAATAATAAATTGACTCATCGTAGGGACATTTCAGCTCTTGCCTCTCAGGTACGTCAGGGCCGTTTGTACGTATTCGAATGTATCTTATATTTCGTTGGACAACTCAGGGGAAAATATCTAAGCCTGTGTTACTGATGGTTGTTAGAACCATGAGAAGCTTCCAAAGATTCGTCCATCTTTTAGTCCTGATTAAGACTAGGCAAGTTTACTTTTATATTTTTAGGATTTTTATACCCTACAGCACCTTGGTGGTAAGGGTGTTATCTCTTTGTGCATTTGTATGTACATGGAGAAGGAAGCGAGGTAGACTTATAATTACTTTTGAGGATTTGCATAGAATCACTATGCCTGAGAGTATGTCTGTATGCCTGAGAGTCCACCCGTCTGTCCTTTATTATCCGATTGAGATGAAATTTTCCAAACCAATATTTTTTTTGGCCCGAGGACGAACCCCATTGAAATTGGTGGGAATCGGTTAAAATCGGTTTAATTTTGCATCAAATGGTCAATATCAGTCCAAATGGGCTGAATTTTGATATTTCCAACTGAATTCACTCTAGAAGCAAATACTTCTGCTATATTTTATAATTATCGGTTCAGATTTAGATATAGCCCCCAAATATTACTTCAACCGATTTCGGGACAATTTTGTACCAAATGCCCAATATTAGTCCAAATGACCTGAATTTTGGTACGTCCGACCGAATTCAGTCTAGAAGAAAGTACATCAAAATCGGTTCAAATATAGCTCAAATGTACATATGTTTCATCCGATTCGGTGTTTAAGTCTTTCACATTCGTTACATGCATTCGACAATAATGATAATTGGTACCAGCTATCTTATAGAACTCGGAAATACGTTTGCCAAAGCGAATATTTTTATGTCGATAAATAGAATAAATGAGTCAAAATTTCCTATTTTCTACCGTCTCAAGTCGCATTCTGCAAACGATTTCAGATGTAATTTGATCTTTTGGGATCTCAAATTTCTGTAAAAAAATCTTCGGGATAGGTCCACAATATGTTATGCCCAGGTGCCCTTGTTAAAGAAACTAGTCATAATTAGACGATTCCGTATCCAATAGGTTATAAACTGCCCCCTGCGAAGCCGTTCGAATGTATGTCTACTATAACGCATAACCTTAGTAATAGATTTTGTGGAAGGCTCTCCAACGCACATTTTAAATTCTTTCAAAAATTACTCATTGCTTGTGCTGTGATTTTTAAGCAGTTTTTTTTAGCGGAGGGCATAAGTAGCCAATTTCTTGCATTTACTCCCTCAATATATGGAGTATTTAAACTTCTAAACAAGCATACCCTATCGGATATAACAATTCAATTACTATTTCGCTGAACATATGTGTATCGTGCCACTTTGCCACCGAGCTTTGGGAAATCCTCCATAATGCCACAAAGTTGCACGCGAACCAAGTCGGTCACATTCAAAACTAACAAACTATGGACTTTGCATAAGACGACATTCAGATGGAAATAACTTAAGTCGAATAGTCGCACTAAGCCAAACGAACGAACGAACGCCCGAATAAACGATACAAATGCAGTGGGAATAATAGTTGTTTGTCTATTTACTGGTAGTAGGACCGGGGATAAAGGATGCTCTCCCACAGGAATGATAGATAATATGATAGGAAGCGAAGAGGACGATCCAATATTGATGTCAGGATCATGGTAAATTATAAAATTTCAATATATTTAGAGATATTTTTTTCAAAATGGATCACCCCAAAATATGGCGAGATTTCCACTTTTATAAACAAATTGAATGTGACAGTTTCCCCCCAGAGCAAGGAGTAAACACTGCAGGACATAAAATTAACACCATCAATGGAGGAGATTTTCAAAAGAATTTCATTTCCTTTTTCTTTTCAATTTGTGATTTTCTACGTTTCCATGTGTTTTAGGCCCCCGCCACCCACTCTGTACCATGATATTGAAACGCAAAGGATCGCTGAACTACCAAAACATTCAGACAAACGAACGAATCCCAAAAACATTCAAAAGAAAAAAAGGATAACTTCAAAAGTTTGCCGAAAAGTATTTTGGCATTTTTAAGCGTATTTATGCATGTTCGACCCGCATTTGAATACCAATAAGTGGGATTTACATTTTGTATCAGTTTCACTCTTCTCTTTGTTGTTGTTGTTCTCCTTCTTCTTCCACTGATTTCCCATTGGTCATAGATGTGTCTAAGAGGATTTTCCGTCATGGTTGTTTCGGTGAAAATGAAAACAAAATAATTCATGCACAACTGTCATAGCAGCCAAATAAATTCGGCATTCGTTTGTCTGTCGGTCCGACCAAACATGCGTCTATTCACATTTCATGAAATGTAACGGAATGTCGAATCAAATGGTATGGATGTCAATATGGAGAGTTTTTCTTGTATTTTTTTATTGTATGGTCCTTTGGCCCTTTTAAGCCGTCCACACAAAATATTCCTGATTAGGCGCTTAACCAACGGTGGAGAATGTGTGATAGAATCTCTCTGTTTTCTCTCCTCTTCCTAGAATCGCTCTGTCTTTCCTTTTTATTGCAGATTTCAAATCATTAGTCTCGTATCGAAAGAGAAATTAACTAAAAAATATTATAAACTAATTTGTGACAGTTGTTTCGAGAATTGAGAGTACTGCTGGGGAAGATTCTCGTATTCGTTATAGAAAAATGTCTATCAAAAGTAATTGCAAATTTTAAATCTTAGCTTAAGTTGAAAATTTCGTTAGAAATTTCACCCCTAGTCGAAGGATTGATATTTTCACTGGGAAAGATTTCGTAGGCATTTGCAGAATACCTTTAAAAGGAATTAATCTTTAAAAGTCATTTAAATACATTCCTTCTATTGAATATTCTCTAAAAACAAAAAAAAAACCTTCTATAGGCCCTCTTACTACACAAGACCTCTTGAAGGCGTTCTATGTGTAAAATGATTTTTATCTGGGGAATACCTTCCACATAAAAACCTTCTATGTGTTGACAAATTATCTCCCAAAAGTCTCTTATAAATGGAATCCATAGAAAGCACAGACAGATCTTCTACAGGTTCAAGACTTTTAGAGAGAAAAAGATTTTACAGGGCCTCTTAGAAATTTTTTTTGACAGAAGGCGTTTAAAAAGGTTTTTTGATAGATAGGTCTTTTGGAAAAATAAGTTTCAAGAGACTATCGCCGTAGCCAGCAATGCAAGCAAAATGTTAAGCATATATATTAAAATTTCGGTATTTGAGACCTTCAACACATATTGCTTTCATCGTTTCCACCATATATTTACTTAAAGTTCGTAAAATTCCAGCTAAAATTGTATTTCTAATTAGTTTCTAATCCGATCCGAATCTCTGCTGAAACCTCTGCGCAAAAGGTTTGCCTAAGATCATGGCGCCCAACGCAACAATCATGGGCGATTTTCTCTTTGGATTTCAAACCTTCTTCTTGCTGAGTTTTGACGTCCAAGGCAAAAAAGTGTCTGTCTTGCTTGAATCTACTCATTTAAAGCTGTTCGATTTTCCATTATTGATTCTGGCGCCCAACGTTAATATTATCTTGCATTCAAATCTAATAATTTTCTACAGAACAAAATGTTTGCTTTACATTGTGGCGCCCAATGTCAAACAGTGGATCTCTGGTTTCATTGGAATTTTGACGCTCGACATACTAACAAAAACTACTAGGGTTTATACAACAGCATTCTCAGAACCCATTCCACCCAATTTCTGATTCCGAATTCTTTCCGATTTCGGTACAAAATTTGTATGCACGGGGCCACTAAAATCTGAAAATTTCCTAGATCGGTCCAATTTCTAAACAAACTCAAAAAAAATTGGCAAAGTTCGGAAAAAATATAGAAATGTCGGAAACATTTTAATCCAGAGTCCTCGGAAAAAGTAGTTATTTGGGATTTCAGGTGTAATTAGAGAATTCCATTTGTAATAAGGAAATTCTAATCGAGTTTCGAAAACTCCATTTGTGATATTCGTGAATTTCGTAAAGCATTTCATTAATTTCCATTAAAAATTTGAATTATTTCATTTGTAATTCGAACCATTTAATTGGCCAAAGCGAATTTGGAACTTCGAATTGAAAGTAATTCGAATAACAGGTAAGTTCAAAATACAAATGAAAAAATTCGAATTGAAATGTTACGAAAAACGAATGAAATTTTCCAATTTCAAACCGTTTCGAATTACATCTAACAAAGAAGGTTCCTCCATTCCATTCCGCTGCCAATGCCATTCCGACATCAAATCCAATTTCCATATCATGCTCAGCATTGCTAACTGACATTGACTTTTGATTAATGATTTCCATTTTGTGGGGTGCTTTGATGTGTCAACAATATTTTGACATGACCTAACGATGTTGTTCGTACAACCGGTCTTAATTAGGCCCATATTTCGTTATGAACTCTCATTTGTGTGCATGCCAACATACATACATTCATATGTATGTGTGTGTGTGTGCTCATGTTGGATGGCTGTTCGGATGGCTGTTGATATGACCAGGTGAATGTTTTTGGCATGCCATGCAAATTGACATTTATTGCAAATGTTAAACATCAAAACTATGCTGTCGTGTCAATTTGTTTGATGAACCCGAACGCATAAACGAAATGTGCGGTTAATTGGAGTTGGTATTTCCCAAAATATGTATGTATTGTAATTTCACAAAATGTTCAAGTGTTATATATACATTTATACTACCTATATATGTCTGTATGTATCATACATTAATTGTTTTGCGAGTTATATGGTCTTAAATGTTAATTCGGAATTGAACTGTTCAACAGAAATGAGAACAAAAACCGGTATTTTTGTTTTAGTTCATTTAACGTATACATAATGGCATCCAACATACGCCAGGTTGGTCAGTGTTTATTAACCTTAATATGATTTGGAATTTTGTATTACTGCAGTTCTTGATTTCTATCTACTTATATTTGTTTTTTTATATTTCGATTCCTGTCGACCAGTGTTAATTTACTTGGTATTGTGTTATAAACCACTTGCTTTCTCTCTTCCGGACTCCTAAGCCTGCCTGCCTGCCTGCCTGTTAATGACTGAATCTAAATTAGATCTCATTCATTTTCACAAGTACATCTAATATGTCAACCACATGACATTACTCTTTAGAATTTTATAATTCGGTTAGGAGTAGACACTTGTTGTTGTCTTCGTTCCATTTGTTCGCTTCACTTCACTTCGAGTGTTGGCACTTGAATGCCATACAACTAAAGGAAATTAACCATCAACGTGTGTGTGTGCGTGTGTGTATGTGTGGGTGTATGTGCAGAACAAATCGTATCTTTCTTAAGGGCGTCGAAGCAGAATAAATACTCAAATACACATTTCAACAATTAATTACAATTCCAAAGAGAAAGTCCTGGCTGAGTGACAATCGGAGTAATTGTGTCTGCCTTTGATGAAAAATATTGCTGATTACAAATAACTAAATTACATAAATTAATAGGATTGGCAGATAAGATTGTAGATTTATTTTTGGCAAAAGTACATCAGAGACAAGAGTTCTGTAAATGCTCACCAGTTATTCTGTTCGAATTTTGGAAATGGGTGTTAGCCTAGCCGAAACAAACCTGGGGGTTTGTATGTGATATCGAAAACGAATAGAACTTATTTCCATATTAGCAGATTGGTCTTTATGTATATCACATTGAAATTATAGACTTTTCATGTCTTGAGTGATTATTGGCAAATAAAAAAAGTCGTAATTTGCAACGTATTGGGCTTTATGGAGGTGGAGGGATATGTTGAGAACATATGTATTTTTAGAAATTATATATCCGAAAATAAGTTCGCAAGTTTCAGTTTTTCGACAGATATACCCTCAGATTCTGGCCATTTATTTATGAGTATCCTTTTTAGGGATGTTCCATAAAGATGGGATCTACACATCCCATATCTACACTAGATCTTATGGTAGAACAACTTTTTCAATCTAGGAACTTTGAAGCGAGTTGTGGATAATTTTCGAGAATTATGATTGATAAAAATTATGACCTTTTGCGGTATGAGTACCATTGTGTCGAAGTATTGGTGATTAATTTTGCATATTACGAGAGTTTAAAATATTTATTCTATGTTGGGGAAATACCAGAAGGAGTGAACTGATGTTGTCTATTTTATTGCATGATCTTAGGCTAATTCAAATATTAAGGAGAAATAAATTTAAAGGAAATGAAATACCTCCTTTGCTGTTTTATAAGGTAAATTATTTTGGGAAGTGTTGATTTTTTGTTTGGAGGCACAAGAGGAAGTATGTAGTCTTTGTCCATCTTCGAACTCGATCTAAGTTACTAAGAAATATTACAATGTGCCATATCTGGAGGAAATGGGATAATCCATTCCAATCAGCCAGATAGAAGGAACAACGGACATGGCTACATCGGCTGCAAATGTCCTGAAACAGATTTCGCACAAATAGACCTACGATGTAAAGCCATCATTTTTATGATGAGGGGTGAATATAATTCGATAAAGCCAAAAAATACGACTTTATCGTATGATATTCACTCTCTTTACTCCTAAGGCTGAGGTTGTAATAAAAGATGCCTTCTAATCACAAGACACTCGACAATCAATCGAAAAGTATGATAATCTAATGAATTAGCAAAATAAATGTACTACCTTCCCATATTCCAGCTGGCGTATGAACTGCATCATAGCAACTACGCATACGTTATGCCAACAAGTATACGCCCCAGTGAAGACTTCCAACTTCAATCGCTCCTTAAACTTTCAAAAATACCACCAAAAAAGTCTATTCAATTTCGTTTTCATTAATGCTAGGGTATTATGCATGCAAAATGAACTGGTACTTTGTCCACAGCGCAGTAGATAGATTGCTTGTCTATGAATGGCAAAAAAGTGCCCTCAGCCAAAAGTGCATTACTGAGCCAGCGCATAAGGAACGCCAAGCGGCAGCCTTGACTATCGTACATCACTTAACTCTTAAGTTCATCAGTTTCCGGCATTTGTTCTCTGCAAATCCTCTTTAATCCCAGGCTGAAATTACGCTGGCAACAGATGTGTTGTTGTTCTTGTCATTGTTGTTGTAGTGATACAAACTGTGCTTGTGTGGTTTCTTTCATCGCCTTTTTTTTTTGCAGCCAAGCAGAGCTAGGCAGCTGTGGCAGACGCCATAACTTGGGGCACTTTTGCAATTAAGGCAAATTTTGTGGTAAAACAAAGGATGCCACCACAACAGCGGGGACTAGAAAAAATTTCTACTGCTCTCTGGCAGAAAAAAACGGCAACAAAATATCCAACTGGTGTGTAAATGGGGAAAAACTGAAAACACAAACAACGTCAAATTTGTTAACAAAAATGGCAGAAATTGTTGCGTTTCCCTTCTGTGATGGCGTAGGTGAATCGTTTCGCTTGATTGTTGTTGAAGTTGAAGTTGTGTCGTTGTCTATTGTTAAGCTTTTTGCCGGATGTTGAGCCCTTTTTATTTATCGCAATTAAACACTAAATGCATTTTAATACATTTGACTCTTTCCGGCGGCAGTGTTCGACCGAGTTTTGTTACATGGAAAATGGTTTTCACCATATCCATATTTGTAGTTGGTTGATAAGGGAAATCGATAGTGAGTTGATTTCCAGGCTCAGCTTATCTATGTGGGTGCAGAAATTATCGCTCACTTAGATATAGGTCAGTTGTTATTTTATTGCCCGGGTAAAAAAATGCTGAAGGGCTACTAACCACTCCTGATATGCATTAGGCAATAACAAGTTCCACATATGTCACTTTGAATGTGAGAGAGGTGATGAAAATGTAGACCCTTCACAACCTCTTGGGCCTAAAAATGGAAAATTGCGGCCCTATAATTCTCTGGATAAATTATGGACTGCCCTCCCCATTCTCACCTGCCATTGTATTCTCATAACTACTTTTCTTTTGGTATCCACATTTTTATTTCAATCCTCTTAAAACACATTTATTTAAATAGTTGCTTCGGATTTATATTCGATATTCAATAACTCAAATGTCTTTTCGGGCATTAGTTCGTATACTTTTTCCGAATTTTATAGTACATATTACTCATACGTATTATTGTTCAATTTGAAAAGCTTATTCCTAAAAAAATTTGAAAGAAAAAAAAGATGGGCGGGGTGTGAATGAATAGAATGAATGATTGAATGTTTGCTTTCCGCTTTCCCTCTTGAGATTGAATTCTGATAGGAGCACAGAGATTTTAGGTTTCCAAAATTTTTATTCTAATACACATAGTTGTATCACATTTAAATTGCCATTTTATTAAGGCTATCTTACAAAATTATCTGTGGTCATTTGGACGTATACGTTATTCGAATATTATTATTATTATTATTATTATTAAACACATTACTCATACGCATCATATATATTTTTTGGAAAGCTTATGCCTGAAAATTTGGAAGAAACAGCTAATTCTCCAAGAACTTTTAATTCTCCAGTCTTACGAGGTTTTGCTTTAAATCAGGTTGGCCCTTCACTTTCTCTGAGCTTACGGAATTAAAAGCCTCCTTTGTGGTTTCCATATTTTTTCGCACCACTCCAATGCATTTATATAGTGGTACTCGCTTTAAATTGGATTTTTATGAAATCTATCTTTTTCCAAATATTATTATGCATGTTGCTCATACGCCTTATTCTCTCATTTATGTCCACAAAATTTCAAAATAGGGAGAAGGTGAATAGCCATTCTTACAAGGCTTCTCGTTATCCCTCTGGTTACGGAATTATAACCTACATTACAATTATAATAAATTAATAGTTGTATCGGACTTAAATAAAATTTTTATTAAAGTTGTCTTGTCCTCGACCATGAGGACGTATACGTTCTCCGAATACCATTGTACATTCATATTATTCATACGCATAATTATTTGTATTTGCAAAGCTTACGCCTTCGTCTTAGGAAAACTATGTGTATAGCTCACCGATGTAGATAGAAATGTTGGATGAGCGCAGGAGCTCAGAGTTTCTTTACAAATTGTTCAAGGATATGATAAGTCCATGTATTTATTTTAAAGACCATTTAGGTTTTTGATTTACTCTCTGGTAGAATTTTTTCAAAATTCTAATAAAACTTCTTTTGTAATATATGAGTTTGAAAATATTATCCATTTAGAAAGAAGGGTGCACAGGCCCTTAACCGTTGCAGTTAAGTATGCCGTTGGCTTAAACAGCATTGGTAAAGCAGGTTTTTTCACGTTTTTATCGTCTGGCGACTCTTCTAGCCATATATATTCTTGATTTACTCTCTGGGAATTCTATGTGATTCTGAGAAAATGATCCATTTTGCAAGTAGAATAACAAGGCCTATGGAATCCATAAAATGTGGATGCCAAGTTTTACCTTTTGCATGTGACGACCTTAGAATTGTTTAAAAAATCCGGTATCCTCCAAGGTATTCAAAATTTCTATTATTTATATTTAGTTGCAACGCCACGTGAAATATGAGTGCATTCTTTGTTTCTAGAAATGAAAATATAAATCTTTATTTTATTTATTTGAATTATTCATTAAAAAAAGGGGCCAAGTGCATTTTTGGCAAATAACTACTGAGCTCAAGGAACCCCTTACATTATACGAGGATATGTTCCCATATTTCTTATTTTGGGAACAAAAATAGTTGATACCAACCTAGGGACGTTATCAGCAACAACACGACAAACAACAATTGTTTTTCACACTTGCCACTGTCACGTGCGTGTGTGTCTCTCTATGTGGGTGTGTGTGTGTAAAAGCAATCGGTGTACAAATCCACAGAAACAAACATATTTCTTCATGGCAAAGTCCTTGGGCATAAAACAAGCTACTTTAAATGCACAAAGCACTGCTAATGGTGGAATGCCCCCCGAAGAGGCAAGTATGTTCCAAAATACAACAAAAAAATTAAAGAAACACACCGAACACATGTGTTCACACATTTGCATATATTATTCTCTGTGCATATCCCAAAAATTGAAAAAAAGACGACAAGAAAAAAGCAAAGAATTACAAAATATAAAATATGGCCAAAGGCAGGATGTCTACATTTCTCAGTCTCCCTGTTTAAGCAGCAGCAGTGGCAGTAGGGGTGGAGATGGTGGTAGCCAAAGTAGGATTCTCTTATTGTTGCATAAGGCCATTTGTAGAAGACAACATGGGGCATATCACATGACGAATATTGTTTACGCCCCAACAGTGGCAAACTATATTAGCTGAAATTATACAGAATGAGAAATAAATTCTCTCTTCATAAAAAAATTATATTTTCCACAAAGGAAAAAAAAACAAGAAACAAAAAGGAAAAGAATTAAATAATATGGGGGCTCCCCAGGCATTTTTAAGGAAAATATGCGAACATGGATGCAAATCACTTTTACATGTAAATTTAAGGAGAAATATTTTAGGTATTATCGCTTAGCCGTAGGGTTTTCTCAAAAACGTAGCATGATAGAGATAATGCATAAATTTTCAAAATTTTAAACATAAAATTTAAAAGGATAATGTGTGGGTAGTTTCGGAAGCATTTTTCAATAACTAGCAAGAAATTATATGCATGGGATATATACATGCGCAACAGAATGAATCCCCGTTTTTTTTAGTATAGACGGTTTATGCAATATTTTTTCGAAATGGGAGAACATTTAGCCATAAATTTGCCTTATTTGTAGATGATCAAAAGCATCGAATATACTATGTATATAATTTGATTACTGCATCCTTTCAAATCTCTTCCATGAAAATTGAAATAGTATTGAATGTTGGCACTTTCCATTCCCTTTTATTTGAAATTAACTTATCTTTTCTCCGGAATGCATGTTTTCCCTATATTTGTTAGCAGTAAAGCCACACATAAAACTTCTTCGTTGAACCTCCTTTTCTCTCTCTCCATCTCTGCCATCTTGTTGCGACATCATAAAGAGGTGCCTCGAACTTGTAACTCACGTAAAATCTCTCGCGTAAATGCAACGGCAAAAAACGACAGCTTTTAGTTTCGTTTTTTTTCTCGCTGTCGTTGGGCGACTTCAATGCGACACAATGTCTATGGGGAGATTTATGCAAAATTTGTTTTTTGCGAGAGTTGCCTGCCAGGGGCAGCTGAGGGGACAACAAAGCTGACAACCGCAATTGTATGCGGTTCGTTGTGTGGTCTACCAAAAGTGCCACAAAGGAAAAATAAAAACAACACAATGTCCTGATGTTAGACATGTTAGAACAGCAACAACAACAACGAAAACTGTTCATAAAGATTTGTAGAGATGTGTGTGTGTGTGAGCGCAACAAAAACATCAAATTTCAGTGCAGTCAAACAAATGTTCGGTCACATCGGTGTGTAAATGGAAATTGTGTTAGTTTTCGGAACAACCTAAGAGGAACACGGAACATCTGTGGCTTTCGAAAAAAAGATGAAAGAGGTGGCCTTGATGTTCATCAGTGGCCTCAACATGTCCTGGAAATATGAATGGAAAACTGTAAATAAAACAAAATAACAACAAACTTGAAACATATCAGGCGGGGACAGAACATTTTGTCCCTACCACTAAAATTTCAGCGGCACCATGACGATGATGTCTTCCTTTGATGATTGTTTTTCCAGTTTTGTTCCCCAACTATTTTCGACCATGAGGTGCCATTACATGTTGCACCCTCAAAAGTGACCATGTTGGTTGACATGATTTTTACATTTTTTGAACTTAAACATGTATTCGAGTCGAACGTTTATGGGCGTATAATACACCATAACTCAGAAACTTGTAGCTAAAGTGCAAAAGTAGTTAACGAACATTTTTGCATGTTGTTTGAAAACAAATAATGCTTTGAATTCACAGAATTTCGGCTTTCTTCTTGAATCTTGTCAACGAGCAAGTCTTCAACATAAAAGTCTACCTCATTAGGGCATTTGAAACATGCCATGATATTCATGAGGGGTTTCTCCTCCGGAACCATAAGAAAAGACCTAAAATGGTAAAAACTGGACAAAATGCATTTTGAACAAAAGGTTTGTGTCTAAAAAAAATAGATCTTTGCCATAAGATCCAACGAGAAGCATCGCATTGAAAAAGAATTCTAACACCTCCTTATACCGTATTGTTGTATTCTGACCATAAAATCATCGCAAATCCAATAATCAAACTCCTGCAATACTCGATTTTTTCTTTTTCCTTTTAAACACCATTTTTAATCACATTTCCCATCACGCCAATTCTTTCCGATGTGCTTGAGTTTTCCCCTTTTTGTTTCTGTTTTTGTGCGAACAAATTCACACAAAAACTTTGGCCCAAAGGACATTCGAAAATGGGATACTAACTATACACAAAATGTCATTGTTATGTACAAAATGTCCATTACAGAATATTTGCATGTTTCTGCATGTTTTTTTTTCTGCTTTTTGTTTTTGTTTTGCTTGTGATATGTGCCAGTCCCATGTATGCTTCTTCCTTTTGGTGTCCCTCATTTTTTTGACCATGCCACAACAACAATCTGAGCGTAATTTGCCACATTCTCCCCTTGTCCAGATTATGAGTGGGTTTTTGTTTTGTTTTGCTCAGTGCTGTTATCGTCGCTTGGGTATTTATTTCATGGTCTCCATTTTGGTCATGTCGGGTCGTTGATTTGGCAATAGAGAAGAAGAAATGTTTTTTTTTTCGTTTAGGATATGTGTTCACAGTTTGAACTCTCAGACAGGGCTGATTGGGAACATTTTAAAATGAGGAGAGGAACTTGCTTTAATTTATGGTCCGTTTCTTTAAATTTGATGCGCAATATAGTTTATTTGAATATAGTTTTCAAGAGGTTATTAATTAATATTAATTTATTAATATATCGAAGGCATTTTTTGCATGGTATAAGCAATAATTATTTTTCTCCTATTTTTGGGGAAAATTAATGTAATTTTTAATAATTTTCTACTCTTTTATAACTATTAAATCTTATTGTTTTTTATAAATGTCGTTTTCTAATACATATTTTAATATACTAAATTAATAAAGCTAAATACTCTCTCTCCCATTTCTCTCAGTCATTACTTGCCAAGCATTAGTCAGTGTTGTTGTCTTGGCTTAGTAACAGGGAGCTTCATACACTACATATTTCTAAATACTGGGCGTATCATATATGCAGGAATGTCTAATAATAAAAAACTGGTTGTCCTGTCTACTCTATTCTGGTCGCCTGGTATTTTGTAATTTTGCAGAAAATGGCATTTCATCTTCGAAGACTTAGGAAACAAACTCGAAATTTACTACGTGAAGATCCTTGTCATATTTAGAAGGTGAAGTGACTGTTATTTGATATTTATACCCTACAGTACAAGGTGGTCAGGGTATTATGTATTTGGGCATTTGTTTGTACCAGCAAAAGGAAACTAAATAGACCCATAATTCCTTTTGATGATCTTCATAAAATCACATTTTGAGTCGATTTTTATATAGACGCATAGACCGCGTCCGTCAGTCTGTCCATGTATTTTTGTAAATAAAGTACAAATAGTATGGAATTTGGCACTTACGATCAAATTAGGCCTGAAAATAAGTGTGCTCACGTATGGTAAGCCCAAATTTGAGGGATTTCGATTTAAAGCCCCTGGGATTTGGCAACAAAGCAACAAAGTTGAAAGCTTTTTTGGTTGTTTAATGGAAGCCCCAACATGAAAGGGAACTGACCACAAATATGTCCCAAATAATTTTAATTTGTGACCGATAAAGTCCATATTCAGAGTTGACCTAAATAAGGTTTAAAATTGAAGAAAGGTTTGGCCCCTATATCAGGGAGATCCAGAGGAAATTTCTTAAATGAATCCAACTTTTTACTTATTTTAAATTTTGAGCTATTTTGAGCTTATTCAAACTTGCATACTTCAATCGGGGTGATATCAGTAGGGGAGAGCCGTGGGCTAGTTACATAATAAAAATTGACAGATTTATGTTTATCGTTCGAAATAAAATCACATTTTTCACAATTCGCAACTGCCAATTTTCTTGGAATTGAATGTTCACCCAACATAAATAGCAGCTAGAAAACTTCTGCTTCCACTCCCTGCTAATCACAATTTATTCCTACAGCATGTTCTGCGATAAATTTCCAATTTATATTTCGCTCCCCCCGTTTCATGCCACTGACATCGATTTCGCTTCGTGTATAAAATTAGAAATTATGTTAGCGACGAATTTGAAAAATGCAATGACTGACAGTGCAGTGACAATAACTTGATTTGAAAATATGCTGTGATTCGTTTAGTCGGTAATAAAAATATGTCAACACTTGCCAAATAAACACACACACACACACACACACACGTACATATGATTTAAATCGAAAGTCAAAAGGATAAAGTCATTCTCGTCACCGGCAGCGTCGTCGTAGCCGTCATCGTGAAACAAACACTCATTTGAAAAATCCTAGTTAGACAGCAAAGAGAAGAGAGACGTCATTGGGTTGATGGGTTTATGTGACGATGATTGTGAGGCTACTGTATGGGGATGACATCAACAGCAATGCTCCTACTGCTACTGCTCCTACTTCTCTAGTTGTCGTTGACAATGATGGTGCGGATGACGACGTCAACAACGTCGACAATGACAAGAATATTGTTGTTGATGTTTAATTGCCAAACATCAGTCAATGGCAAAAACAACTACCCATTCTTGACTAAAAGGACATAGCCATCATCATTCGGGAGAGGGACAAAAGTGTAATGGATAAAACAAACAGAAAATATAGTTAACACGTAAATACACACGCTCAAATGGACACTTACCGGACACACACACACACACACATGTACACTCACACGACCACAATATACAATACGTAAACTAACAGTTATAGCGCCAAATGAAGATGTATCTTCAGTGACCAGTGACCATTGTGTTGTCCTTAGTAAAATGTCCTGCAAATGTGAGTGTTCGAGTGTGTGTGTGTGTTTGTGCCAGGAAATACTAAACACGAAGCTTCAAAGAGAATGGGTATAATAAATTGAATTTTGCAAACTCACAAAATTCTTGTACATTCAGGTGGGTCGTTATGCCTGTAGGTGGCTCAATGAAGAACGTCCTTTTGGAATTTGATTAAAATCTTTAATATGACGGGCTATAAATGGAAAAGATAATTACAGTTTGCTCTTAGTTCACTGGAAGAAATAGAAAAAGTCAGGTGTTGGAAGGCAGACTCTTTTTATTTAGTCAACTAACTAATAGTAACAATATTTTAAATTCATTTGACTAATTTGTATGGGATTCCTTTTCATATTCTTGCAGTGGACCCCCCCCCCCCTTATAACAATGTGTAGCGTCCAGTGTTGCTCATTTCATCCTTAAACGAAATGATAAAAATGAGAATGATGATTAGTTAATGGCATTACTGAAAGATACATTTATACAATAATGCTGCTCGTTTGTGTGTCAATGTATGAGTGTTACTGCCGCCATTGTTTGTATCTCTGTGTGTAACAATGACGTTGAATAAGTACCTAATAGTTAACTTTCTGCCATATACGGATGAGCAGATCAAAAAGATTCATTTCATTTTGGATGCCAGGCTGGATGCCAACACCAACACCAACTCGAAAACAAATACCAACAATGGTATGAATTTGCTCTATCATTAATGCCATGGCATGGGTACGAAATGAAATAATGACTATTTTCATTTAATTATTTATCTAAACTGGTAACTGCAATCGACCGCAGTGACCCGTATGGTTAGAGTTCATTACGGCATTTTGGGTTTATAGTAGAAATGTTGCTGCTCATTTCTCTTTTTTTTTTTGAAGGAGAGGAAAAAAGTACAAAGCATAATGGTGATAATTAAATAATCAAAATTTGCACTGTTGTGGGGAGGTTCTTGAATAGTATCCCTTTATTTGAAATAGTTAATACAAAAAGTTGAAACAATATTTTAACAAATATTAAATGAATTTTGAATAAATTTTTTATACCTTTCAAGTATTTAGCCATCACATGCTGCTTAAGCCTTTGGCAACATTGTTTTCAACCGAAACTTAGTCAATATCTAAGTCACTCGCAGACACACACACAACCACACACTGGAGCATATAAATCATTCCTTAAATTCTCCATTTTCAAAGTCAACATATCACCTTACAGATGTCATTTGCAAAGGTTATGTCGAGAAAGAGAGAGAGAGAGGGAGAGAGCTGCCATTCACACTAAACACACAAACAGACACAACATGGCCTCACAGACGTAAATATTTACATAGCCATGCCGACATGTGTGTTCTCGTGTGTGTGTGTGTGTGTTATGCTTTCTAAGCTCCACTCAAGGCATTCTAAATACCGGAGAGGAGAGTAGAGTAGAAGAAGACGCAAATACAACTGCGAAGATGCCACACATAAACTACAGGTTAAGGAGGTACACTTTTATTCCATCACAACCAATCACCTGTTTAATGTTGAAATGGCCAAGTTCCGTTTGGAAAAGTTACTAAGGTGAGGTATGAAATGATTGTAAACTTTAAGGTGTGAGATTGAATTTTTGAAAATTTCTATAAAATGCGGAGAAAATTGTATTTGCTTTTTGAACTGATCACTGAATGAATACATTAGAATTTCTCGAACAATCAGGTTATTAAGGCCGTAAGGTTTAAAGAGACTAGTAAATGTTGATGAAGTTAGTTACTCTGTTCGCCAAAAATCTTTTTTTTAACAATTACAATAAAATCTCAGTGGATTTAACAAGACACATGTTTTAACGTTTTGAAAGTTAATATCGAAAAGTAGCTCCTTCAATTTTTCAGTTTTTAGAAAATTTTAGATTAAGTTTCATTGTAATCCGTAATTTTTAGGTTTACAAAGTCTACATTAAAGATGCAATCTAAATTTAGTACTCCTAGGCAAGTGGGAACTTTTTACACATTGAGCCTTGTTTTTGATACTCATATACCGAGATGTATCATTTAACTTTGAACGACATACACAGACACACCAATGAGTTCATTTATAGAACCGAGTGTATATTTGCTTATACTTACGACAATGTTTATCTTCGTTTGCAAAGGACTGGAAAAAAGACGTTCAAACAAAAGAAGCCTAATAAACAATAAAAAGAAGTATATTCTTTTACATAGCCAAGTGGAGGGAGCAACTACGCACAAATAATAGTAGGCACAAATCCGGATGGGTAGCGAACTTTTTATACCCTTCATCACTGTTTATGAAAATCTCATTATTTTGTAGACAATGGTATGATCGTAAAAATGTAGATCGATATGATACAGTTTAACTGCATTACAAATTGAGATAGATGGCTAAAATTTGGCATTCACGTGGTTAAGTTCGTACATAGGTCATATCGTTCCACGTTTCCCCCATATATCGGTATCTCCCTTTATTCAGTATTTTGATGATTTCAGCGAAATTATTCGCCGGAATTTTTTCAAATTTCGCATTTGAAGATCATAATGGGTAATACAGCTATAACAAATTACTTATGCAGGTCCACGTCTTCGTATAGCCCCCGTATAAAGGTCATCATTTAAACTTGATTTTTCGGACATTTTTGATATTTTTTTCAAGTTCCCTACAAATAGTGAAGTGTATTAAAAGATCGGCCCGGCTGGACTTAGCTGCTTTTTTATTTGTTCTCTTTCGTATTCACTCTCGTATCATCATACAGGAACAGTACCTTAATTTTTTCCGAGCTCAGTTAGAATCTACGATTTTTTTAAAGATGACTCATTGTTACTTTGGGCTTCGTTTGAAGCCACATTCTTGATTTTTTTTTCTAAATTTATTAGAAGCAATCACAGAATCTTAATTGTCTAGAATTTCTATGATACTTCTTCGATTTTTGAAGACCTTTTAATGTGTACACCAGAACGTATAAGTTATGACATAAATCATACGCCACAGTGACCCAAGTTTTAAGCAGTGTACACTAGAGTTGGGCAAATCTAGCTCAATAGAACGAACTCTTTCCTTACTAGATCGGTGGACACCGGTCTTTTGTATGAAAACTCTGCGTATGAGTGATATGAAATTCATGAAATAACTCATACTTTGAGGAACTGGTGTATGGAACTATGAACTAGATTGGCATAATTCTAGTGTACACATAGGCTTAGAGCAATAACGCTCATTACTTGGTATTTGAACTCAGTATGGAGTAACAGAATCTCGCCCAACTAATTCCTAAATTATTTTACACTGACAGACACAATTTTCCGAGTAAGAATTTATAAACTCTCAGCTATACAGCTATCAAAATTGCTCTCTCTGCTCTCGCTCTCAATTACTGGATTTTTATACCCTCCATCTTGAAAAGGAGGGTATATTAACTTTTTCATCCGAAATCAATAACGGATTGTAAATCGAAACTGAGGCATTGATAATAATGGCAATATATATGCAATTCATATGATTCCATGCAATACCTGAACACCGCCACTAGTTTTTATTTTAAATGTTACATTATTTTACAATAATTTAAATTGCCTCTCCCCTGAATGTAGTTCAAAAACACATACATACACATCCACTCTCTGTGTATATTATTTCATACATAAAGAGATATTCAAGCACATCTTTAGTTACTGTGAAATGAAAGTTAAACAACCGTGTAAAGAACAAAAAGATTTCCCATACCGCCCCAATGTCATGTCGGGGTTGCTGCTGTTGTTGTTGTTGGGTGTAGGTAGCTGACTAGCTAGATTTGTTGCTTATTTAAGAAAATATACATTTATTCAGCTTGAATAAGTTTGTATCGTAAAATACCCAGCGATTTGTAGATGTTTGCATGGCAGTAGAGATATTTATGTGTATGATGATAGGTAATACTTGTATGAGTTTGAATGGGCAACTGAAATCATAATGTTTGTAAACAACACAGTATTATGTACATTTGAGCCCTACATCACAGCATGGCGGAGATAGTTGAGGTTTCTTTTGGTCCATTATATTCAAATTCAAAGATCCACAAAAATGTAAACGAAATGGCGTAATGTGATCATATAAAAATGGTAATAACTGATACTTTTTAAGATCATTATCGACTTAAGATCAACGACTTAATCACCCACTCAGACGTAAGCTCTATAGGACTTCAAAACTATGCTCTGCTATTTTGCTTAAAAGGCATTCTTAATTGTATTAATTTGTCTTCCATTTTCTTTGTATGTTTTGATATGCATTTAAAGCGCAATTGAATGACAAGCTTCTCTTCAAATTATTTACCAAATATTTCTTCAAACATTATTCCAAAGGATGCTTACCTGAAGTACTAGAGATACAGTAGAAACTTATTTCGCCATGATTGTCGGTGACAATGAGATTTCTCTTTTTTTATTTTCTGAAATCTCTTGGCGAAAAGTATATCATTTTATTACTTGCTACAGTTATGTTGAACACTCCAACGCATACACGCAGATACATGTATGGGAGCATTCATGAGAGGTACATATTAACAAAAGGTTATGAGATCTGCGTCGTCAAATTGTATACGCGTATAAATTAGACAAATACTTTGTAATGAGCTTACGGGTATATCCGCCATAAGTAAAAGAAAATTGCTAAAGAATTTACAAGGGATAAATTCCATTCAGAGTGGAGCATCTTTAAGTGGAGGTAAATCTCGGTGAGTCGAGGGAAAATATGTTCATTTTACGCACACACACCTGAACACACATTTATCTACTTAAATGCCATTCAATTTAATGAGATCTACTTCCAGAGCAACCTCATTTGAACCTCTATATACATATGCACGTATATATTACACACATCTATATATTTGTATTAACAATGTAAACGTTTGCATATCCTTTTACTTAACAACAATTCGCTACAGCTTTACAATCTGCGTAACTTTGTTTACGCTTGCGAAATACAAATGATATTTTTCCCGTGGTTTCACATTCTCAGTGCGACGAAAAAAAGAGGAAGTTGTCGGAGAAGAAGCAGAACAAGTGAAGACAAGCAGTTTCATTTTACTTTCATATTATTCGCTGAAGACAGGAAATCCAGTGTAGGGGAAGGGGGGGCAAACGACTTACATATGCTTATCTTTTGATTTGAAATAATTTCAAGCAAGTTGTCTTCAGTGATGTAGTTTCGTTGAAATTGTATCCGGTTTTGTTCAGTATTGAATGAAACCAGATTTTTTGTGTGTAATCAGATTTTATGGAAAATATTGAATTTTTTTAATCATTTGGAATTGAGCAAGATTTGTTTAAAAAATTTATGAATCGGCGGTGAAAACGAGTAAAATAGTATCTGTCGGGTTTGCCGACATATGTATACTCCCAACCTTGATTTATGATTATTCAAACTGTTGACCCTTTATCTGTAGGTTCCGAAGCAGTTGGCCAGTATTGACCAATTTGACCTAAGACTGATATAAATATTACAAGTTGCCAGATTTGGACTATAGCGTCTGCTACCTATACTTTACGTGAGATATGTGCAAATGAGTCTCTCAGTAACTTAACTATCAAAATGGCTCTCTTCTCTCGCTCTCAATTACGCGACTTTTGGGTTATCGAACATTTTGTTATAATTTGGGAAAATTATTTTAAAAGTAGTTATCGAACATACATATTGTCAATACCGTAACTTCTACCCAAAATATTCTCAGGGAGAATGGGACCCTCATGGCTTATGTGGGAGAGAAAACCATAAAATTTCTGAATTTAGGAGACATAAAACAGATCTTCAATCTGAGAGTCGAGCCGCTACACAATCCCTTAACTGGTTTTAAGAGATCAGCTATCGGCAATATTTTAACGGAACGAAAATGTCTGTGAATTACCCCAAATATGTGAATGAGGAACAATTTTGAATTTACCTATTATTTAAATAAAGGGCCTGCCTGCCTACCTATGAAGACTCGAAAGAAAAACGCACTTCCCAAAACATTTGAGAAACACTCATGGATAATCGTCACAGCGAAACAGGATCTAAAACCGATTTTTTTCTATTCGGTTACCTTAATACTTCCTCACACTGTTCGTGAAACAGAGCCAGAAATTATGTAGAAATGGGAACAAATGCTCATTACTCTGCGCGGCTTCGTGGAAGGTATGGTAATGTTGTTGTTGCAACTGATAGCATAATCAACTGTCATGCTGACAGTTTATATTGTTTAAACTTTGTTTATTCTCTATTGTTTTTTTGTTGCTGCATTTGTTATTGTCATTGTTGTTACAATGGTCGCTGTTTTTGTTGTTGGCAAGGATGATGGCATTTATGCTGCCTCAACGTGCCTTTCTTTTCTCCTTTCGAGGCAAATGTTTGTTCTTTTAATGTATGTGTATGTGTGTGTGTGTCTCTCTCTCCTCTCTCTCTTAACCAAAAACCAAATATCAAAAATTAGTATTTGGAGTGACAGCAGCTTAACTGCGAGACACAACAAATTGGAGCAAAACAAAAGCGTCTAACTTGCAAGTGAATTTTCCACAGATCATGATATGTTTAAATGTATTTGTTACATGACTCACACGCACACACACACACTCACACTCATATCCATATTTCATGTTAGAGAAACCTCAAGCTGTCTCTATTATCTCTTTGCCATTTGGTTTTGGGATAGACATCAGCTGGCGGTGGCCTATGTGAAATGTTAGTTCCATTAAATGGTCATGTTATTGTGTCGTATGGCATGTGAAATGTTGTTGCCACCACACCGAATATCCTTACAACAGTCTCTTACACATCAAATGCGAGGAGAGACTGTCCGTGTGTGTGTTTGTCTGTGAGTGTAATATAAAATGCATATGAGGATTGAAATTCAAATTACTTTGGTTGAAATTGGTGGCGATGTGAAGCAGCAGCGATAGCATGAAAAGGTTGTTAATGAAATGAAGTTTCATTGTTCGTCGCTTTTAATTAGATTTATAATTTGTTACTGTTCGCCAAGCACATTCTTGTTGCCACATAGCCACCCAGCCAGCCAGCCGGGCGAATAGCAACAGACACATTTGTGCACTTAATTAAAAGATGCGGTTAATTAAATAAACGAAATTGCAAGTTAATGAAATATTGGGCCAGCATTTTATGGCCAACATAAATGTTTGAGGTTTGAAAAGTTTCAGTTGAAAGGGCAGGGGGAAGTGGAGGGGGGAACCCACCAAGCAATTGATGTAATAGAAATTTTGTGAAACAAATCCTTCCTTATAAGAATGAAACCGGGGATAGAAAGGAAGAAAATGCTCTTTGGACCTTTAGGAACCCTTCCTAGGAGGTTCATACGCTCCAGATAGTTGGTCATTGATGGTAATTTTGACTGGGAAGATAATGTTTCACTGATTTTAATTGTTTGCAATCTTTGTTTTGCTTGACAATAGCTACAACTTTGTTTTAAAGAGGAGAATCACTGAGGGTATAAAAAAATACGGAAACACAACAAGTATTAACCGAGAACGCCACAGAATACTTGTTGTGTTTCCGTATTTTTTATTCCCTCAGCCATATGTTTCATTGAAATAACGGTTTTATACCCTAGGTCTCTTTAGACCAAATCCGTTTCAGGACATCTGAAGTTGATCTAACGATGTCCGTCCGTTCGTCTGTTTTTCTGGCTGGCTGGCAGCTGCGCACGATAACTCTCGATAGGGAGTATCCGATTTGGTCCAAACATGGTACATCGTAATATTTTAATCAAACTTAGATCGAGTTCGGAGATGAGCAATATTGATCCACTTCTTCTTGTACCTTCCCCACAAAAGGTCAAAATTTTCAGGCTGATCCGATTTTGCTCCAACTTTGCAAATCCAAATATTTGCATCAGTTCTAGACCATGTGTGAAAATGGACAATATCGGTCGATCCATCCAGTACCTCCCCCACAAAGGTTCATTTTGAATAAATGTGGCTCTTTTAAAATGTGATGTAAGAGTCCGATTGTCTTCAAATTACACACATATCACAATATTTTTATTCACCCAAGGTAAATAAGAAGATGGGATGTATCGGTCCACTCCTTCTCGTACCTCCCCATAAAGGGTCAAAATTTGAATATCCATGGGCTCATAAAACGCGAAATTAACATCCGATACCATTCAGACTTGGTGCATCTCAATATTTCCGTCAACACAAGATTTGTTATATAGATGGTAGAGATCGGACCATTCCTTCTGGTCCCTCCCCCACAAAGGGTCAAAGTTTTGAATATCCAAAACGTTTATAAAATCCGATATAAGCATCCGTTCATTATTTCTACTAACACAAGATCTGCTGTGAAGATGAAATGTATCGGTAAACTCCTCCTGGTACCTCCCCCACAGAGGGTCAACATTTTGAATATCCGCGAAGCTCATAAAACACGATATTAACATTCGATTTCATTCAGAATTACTACATCTCAATACTACCATCAGCACATGATCTGTTATAAATATAATAGATATCGGACAATTTCTTATGGTACCTCCCCCACATAGGGTTCAAGATTTGAAAACCAAAGCGCTCAAAGAAAGTGAAATAAGATCCAAATTTCTTCAAATTTTACAGATGATATATATCTTTGAAGATGATATATATCTGTGAATCTCTTCTGGTACCTAACCCACAAAAAATTACAATTTTCAATATTTTTATCTGCCATAACTTGCGAAACAAGTCAGCGATTCTTTACACCTTTCTATATCTAAATATTTCTCTCAACCAGAAACCTGAGACGAATATGGAATTTCTGATTTTGCATAAAATGGGATATAAATGTTCGATTTTCTTGTAATTTTGCCCATATCAATACTTTATCTGTAGTAGATGAAGTATGAGAATGGAATACTTCGGTCGACTACATCTGGCATCTCACGCACATTTTAACATTTTCTAAAATTATCACATATTTCATATAAACTGAAGAAAGTAGTCGATACAGTCCAAAATAGGCACGTCGCAGTATTTATATCATATTTATTTAAGTCCGATACGAAATAGCCCATTCTTTTGGAGCCTACTACATAGAGGTTCAACAATTTGAGTAATCATATCAGAAGTCAAAATATGTTTAAATAATCGAACATTGGCTGAGGGTATACATCTGTCGGCAAAACCTACTGATACTTTTTAATTTGTTTTTCATTAGTTCAGCAGTTTTCTATGAATGAATTCCTCAATTCGCTCTTTTACTAGATTCACCTTTAAAAAAGTAAAGGAACAATCCTAATGGAGCATTAGCACACTTAGCAAAAATATTCACATGCGCGTTTAATAAAACCACCATAAATATTCTTTGGTTTGTTTTTTTTTTTTTTTTTCTTCTTCTTTGTTTTGTTTTTCTCCTCTATTCTTTATTGAAATATTTTCATTTTCTTAATTGTATAAATTGTTTTTGGTTTTTGTTTTTTTTTTTTTTTCTCTGACTTAAAATTAACATTATTTTGTTCAACTTTATGTTCATCACTTCCAGTTTTTTTCTTACATTGTCTGATGGCTGTTGGCGGAGACCTTAAGCTATGCAAAAGTTTGAGGAAAAAAAATAGTAAAATTCAATAAAAATATATGCAGCATTTTTGTGTTTAACATGTACACACTCACACACAGGCGTACATGTGTACATAATTCTTTTTATTACAATATCCTTGGAATGGAAACATTTTCTGAACATTGTAATTAAAGGATTTATGTTTCCGTACTTGTCTTGTTGTAATGCCCTGGCAGAATATCGAGTGTGTGTGAGTGTGTGTGGGTTTTGTAAATTTGATAGTTTTTGATTTTCTCTTTTTTTTTTTTTTGGTTTTTGTTTTTGTTCTTGCTCTTGTAATCCCTTAATATTTATGTATGTTTGTAAGCCAGTATGTTTTACATTGATTTGATTTCGAGTTAATTCTCCTCTTCCAAAATTTAATCTATGAATGTACGAAGGTGTATGGAAAATATTTTCTGTTTCTTACATTGTTGTTGTTGGTTTTTTTCTGTTGATTGCTACAAAAAGATAAGCTTAGAGTTGAAGCTTTATTCTCTGTCTGTTACACTTAGAAGGTAATTTGTTGTTCTTGTTGTTGTTGCCTATTCTAAAGAAGCTCTTTTGTTTATGCGTTTAGATTAGTAAATATTTTTAGGGTTCTTCAAGCGATAGATAAAAATCTATTTGAATATCTTAATTTTCAGTAGATTCGCTTAGTTCTTATTTGTGAGAGAGTTGGGGTTTTTTTCATGGGCATGAGGCGATTTTGTACATGAATTGGTTATGGCTGGGTTCGATATTCATAAAATAATAATGTATATGGCAGCGTATGGCATAAACGGGATATATAAATACTTTACATTAAACAATGTGTGTGTAGGAAAATCAGGGACAAGGGCACATGGATGACACGACATTTCCACCGAACTGTGTGCCTGAAAACTTAAAACAAAAACCTATTTTTACAGGTACCTGACACTTAACTGTGTGGAGACATTTGCAACATACAAATACACATAAATCTTATGTTCGAATATAAAAAAGTCAAAAAATAAAAAGCAAGCTTACTACTATCCTAGTGACTAGAAGAAAAGTGATTTCTTAATTTATGTCTTTTAATAATAACTATGGCAAATACATATAGACGGAATACAACCTACTGCGCGGTACACACATAGAAATTTTATAAAGACTTGAATTGAAATATTTTAATATTAAATAGTCTGGGCAAAAAAAAAATGATCTTATGGAGGACTGTGAAAACTTGTTTCCACAACCGAAGCTTTTGGTTTTTTAGGTTAAGAGAACTTTGAACTTGAAAAAAGGTCAAATTCGGGTTGGGCCGACTTTATGATACCCTTCACCACTTTGAATGCATGTTGGAGCTACATGTAAGAAATACACTTTTTTATGGGGAATTTATGAGAATTAAGATATTCCAACTATGATGAATAATATGTATGGGATCTATAGCTATATCTGAACCGATTTTCGGCAAATTTCACATACTTGTTTCTAGGCTCAATTTGGTCGTATGTGCCAAATTCCACCATATTTGGACTAATATTACACATTTTGTGCACAATAAAAAACAAATCGGACGAAGATATATATATATAGGAGCTATATCCAAACCTGAACCTATATAGCATTTCTGAGCTTTATTTGCTATATTTTCCCAAATATTGTTGTTACAGAGTGCATATTACAGCTGTGGAGGACAAAAATAAATAATCGCATGGACAATTTTTATTGCAGCTATAGCTATAACGGTACCGATATTCGGTATTTTGATAATTTTATTATTTTTGTTTTCAAATTTCACATTCAAAGTTCGTAACATTAAGTGCAGGCTATGACAAAAAATTTCGTATGCAGTTCCACGTCTTCGTCTAGCTCCCATATGACGGTACCTCCCATTCCTCGGTATTTTGATGATTTTAGCGACATTATTGAATTGATTCATATTTCGTATTTGAAGATTTTAATGGGTACTACAGACTATTACAAAAAATTACTTATGCAGATTCACGTTTTCGTATAGCCCCCGTATAGAGGTCATTATTTAAAGTGTATTTTTTTTGTTTTATTTTTAATTTTTCAAGTTGCTTACAAATGTTGGAGGGTATTAAAAGATCGGCTTTTTTACTTGCTATAAATTATAGTGTCAGAAAAAAATATTTCATAGATGTCCTAATCTCAAAAAAAAAAAATATCTCACTCAAAGTCTGCACCTGTGGTTTAATCGCTACTATTCCTCAGATGTTCTTGTCAGGCTTTAAACCGATAAGCCGTACTTGTATATGCCAACTATTTTTGTACCAATAACTTGAAATGTTGCCAAAGCATACAAATCCCTCTCGGATTCTTGGGTAAATTATCCATACACTATTTAGGGTTATTAGTGACTTTAACATGGTATAATTAAACAAGACAGTCTTATTTATGGTGGCAATCAAATGTTTACATTTTTTTTTTTTTTTTCAAAATTCCATCTTTGACAGCATTTTATTGTTTGAATGGTAAATTGTAAAAAAAATTATTAAATTTGACATGATAAATTACAGAAAATTCAGAAATGAATATATTTCGTATCAATAATATTCAATAATAATGAAATAATTATACCATGGCATTTTACATGGATCCTATGTTTTCTGAGAAAATATAAAAAAAACATCTGTTGGATTTTCATCCTCTCCTCGGATTCAGTTACTTTTGAGATTTCAAACTCCATTGATTATCTTTCTTTTTGCCAGACTATGTCTCACAAAAGAACATTTAAACAATTACAAATACTTAAAAAAAAACTACTTCAAATCAATTGGACATTTATTACAAAAATACCTAAGAGGTGAAATGTGAAATACAAAATTTCTTCTTCGTTTTTTTTGCTTTTGTTATTATTTACACATGCATACAAACTTACAAAATACTACAGCCTACAACTAACTACACACACACATACTTATGCCCTAAACAGAGATACAAAGATTTCATTGAAAATATTCATGGATTCTTCGATAAATTGGCTACTTCTAAGTTGTTACTTTTGTTGTTGTTTTTACGTTACGTAACGATTACTTGACTATATTTAAAAAATAATTGGAGTCGATTTCCGGTGCTTGTTTGGTTTTTTTTCGTTTTTGTTCAATAAGTTTTCAATATTTCCTAGAAAATAAATTGTGTTGTTGTTTTTTGTATGCACAATGCTTAAGAGTTCTGTAGAAGAAATTGTATGTTCAGCAAGTGGCCGAGTGGGTGAGTGAGAGAGAGAGAGAGAGTGGAGAGAGGGATTGGTGGGTGGGTAGTTGTGTAAAATTTGTTTTTGTGGCAATGGCAATGGTTGTCAAGCAGTTGTTGTAAGTTTGTTATGTAAAGGTTTTGATTTGTTACTTGTTGTTGTTGGCAGGCATTCATTAACAATTTTGTTTCTGTTTTTGTTGTTTTGTTTTGTTTTTTTTTTAGAAAGTTGAGGCAAAAAGCTTACAAACTACTTATGCACTAGTGGGGATTTTAAAAACTACTGTTCATAAAAAAGCCTGGGACGTATTTAAGCATTACCGGAGCAACAAGGCTCCAGTAATTTACACTTCTTAAAAAAGACATTACTTTATGTGTACTAAGTACATGTATGTATATATATAGATTGTTTTTTTATTTTTTGTATATTAAATATTTTTTTTTTTTTTTTTGTTATTTGGTTTTTGTAAGCTACCGGTTTAAATCATACTCCAATCATATGGACGAATTTTGATATAGTTTCTTAACTGCTTAAAAAAACTTTTCCCTTTTTTGATTTTGGTTGGATTTTGATTCAGTTACAGTGACAGCTCTTCAGTCCAACCGTCAGTCGGTCGGTCGGTCGATCAGTCGAGTTACTTCTGTATCTTCAGTATTTTCATTGATTTTTCACACAGAGAGGACGCCGGAGTGAAGAGAGTTCCCATTGCGGTGCTGTTTTGTTTCTTCGAGAGGAAAAGAATCTTTTGGCATTTGTTTGTTAAAAAGGTTTATTTTCTTAGATTTTTCTTCATTTTCTTGCTTTTTGTTTTTCTCAAGTTTCGTAAATACACACAAAATATAGGAAATCAACACTTAGAGTTAGTAGAGTTGTAGATGAACATATAAAAATACTTTCGAAAGGCTAAAGATTAAATAAAAAAAATATTTTCCAAAAGTGTTGCCACATGCTAAGCTATTTTACACCGAATAAAAAACACTTATTTGTAATTGTAAGTAGTAATAGTAGTAGTAGCAGCTAGTAGTGGTTCTTATCTAGATTAGCAGCTGTTCAGCCAAAGTCTATTGTTTCTGAGTGGATGTGGATGTGTGGTGAGAGGTGTTTGAAATCAAACGTGGTGTGCTGTTCAAAATTAAGGAATAATGCGAATTTTCATGAATTTAACGAAAGCTAATGGCGATTATGAATAATGCTACTTCAAAGCTGTAATGCCAGTTCAAAATGAACAATATAAGAATCCTGCATAGAAAGTTTTAAACCCATATTTTGACATAAAATAAATGTTTGAAGCTCCTTTTTTTCCAGGTTCCAGCATTCGAAACAGTAACCCTTTAAGGACACATGTAAATCTCGTTGAAATATCAATTATTTCAGGTCGAAAAACAAATCTGGTGGGAATGTCCAGCATATTACATAGCTACCAATTTGTGTTCTGTCATTAGTAAGTTAAATTTCAAAAATACCGTTACTGGAAATATTAATACATTTTATTAATGCTAACGAAATTTTCCTTATAAATTATTCAGTTTTTTCTCAAGCGTGGCAAAAGTCTTTTCATTAATTTTAAATTTTTTGCAAAAGTAGCTCTTCTGTTTTTTTGCAAGTCAACACAAGTCGGCAAATGTGTCTGTCTGGCCATAACAAAAAAAAAACGCAGAATTCTACCTTTTTCCACCCAATTTTTCCACCCATTTGCAAGTAAAAAAGGTCCTGGCTGATAAACAGACGCCCAGACATATAACAAGACATGTGCCTCTTTGTATATGTATGGACTTGTGTAAGCGGGTGATTGTTATAAAAGTCTGGTAGCCCCTACAATACAAAGAACAGAGAGAGAGAGAGAGGGAGAGAAAGAGAATGAGAAAAAAAAACGCATGTTAAGCATGACTTATTTTGACACAATTTCACGCAATGCTTGACATTCGCCGTAGAGGTTTATATGCGAATGCCATCAGCTGGCAAGGACCAAAGGAAAACAAAATAAGAATACCAAACGAGCGTACGTCAGATGAAAGGACTAAATACGGAATAAACACGAAATGCTTATTATGGCGTTTCAAGCGAACAACGACGACAATGAGACCGGCAAGGACAACAGCAGCCGCCCCAGCAGCCGCAGCAGTGGCAACAACGACAAATAATATTTAAATAAACATTAACGTATTTTTTAATGCTCACATGCGATTTATTTAATATGTCTACAATGCACACACACACACACGCTCATATGGAGAAGTTTACAAATAATCCTTTCGGTTGTTGTTACATTGCGACTACGCTGAACAGGCAATGGGGAATTGAGGAATATTCCCACTGCCCTTCCAGCGTATTTGCAATGTAACAGCAACCGAAAGGATATTTTTTAAACTTCTGGGTATTTTTTTTTTTTCATTTATTAAGATGGGCTCGGAATATTCTTCTATTTCTCAAACATCATGTGAATTCCCCTTAGATTTTTTAAAACCCTGAAATCTGTCTGACTTTGGGCTCCTGTGAATTGATAAATTTTTCAACAATTCGCAACCCTAAAATATATCTGGATCGAGGATTCCAAATCTTTAATTATGAAAGATATATCCAATTGTCATTATTAAATGTTAAAGGAATGCCAGCTAACATTTTATCCCAAATTCAAAATCTCTGCTGAAATTTCCCAATTTCTGATTCTGAATTCCTTCCGATTTCGGTACAAAAGTTGTATGGACGTGGTCACTGAAATCGAAAAGTTTTCCAAAATCGGTCCAATTTCCACAAGAAATTTAGAGAAAACGGCAATAAAATCTCGAAAAAAATTGGTGTAGGTATCTAAATCCCTCTAACTCCATTGTACAGTTTCCAATATTTCCTTAAAATTTAAGCAGACTTTCACATAGCTTCAGAGTTACAAATTTTCCATCCGGAACAGCTTTAATTTTATTTCTTTGCTTTACCCACATCCGACACCAACTGTAACTCGCCTCACGCTTACCAAAAGAAAAATGCACACAATCACACGCTTAAGCGAGCATAAGTTTATTAAGCTTAAAGCTGCAATTTGTTGCAATTTCTTTAGAATGTATTTTCGTTGTTGATCTTCGGGGTGGGAATTATTCTTGTGTCGTGGCCCAAACCAACAACAACGACAAAAAACAACTCTAAACCCTTTAAAGGATTGCATTTGCTTTTATATGGAGTGCCGTTGTGTGTGCAATTGAAATATTTGAAGACAATTTAAGTTCCAAGGATATTTTTATCCATTCAACCACAAATCGAAGAAATGTATTTTCTAACTACCAAATGAATTTGAAACAGTGTTGCCATTTTTCATTTTTTTTTTTTTAATAAAAATTTTTAAAAATAAAAAAATGTTTTGTTCCTGTACTTTTTACAAACCTAATTTTCTTCGAGTATGTCCTTGCAGAGAACTGTACACACAGGCCAACGTTTTGGTGTAAACCCCATATAACTGTACCTCCAGTTATTCGGAATTTTGATAATTTGAGTCACACTTTTCAGAAAAATCTTTTTAAATTCGGTATTTAGAGGTCACACAGATCTACGTCTTCATACAGCCCCATAGCAACATTGTCCCAGATTTTTTTTTTTCGAAATTGGTATTTGGCGTTGATAGTAGCCACTAACTTCTCTCACACAAAATATCCACATTTTCGAATATCCCCCATATATCTGTACCTATGTCCCATTTTATTTTTTTAATTTTTTTATTTGAATTTCGTATTGGGTACTATTTTTAAGGACTGAACAATTACCTATAGAGACCCCCATTCCAGTAGATCCTCCATATAATGGTATCTTCCGATATTTGGTATTTTAGTCACATTTCTCAACGGAATTAACAAAATTTGTATTTCCCGTTCCCAATTGGCACCAGCTTCTTGGGCAGATAATTGGCTATATAGATGCACATTGTCTTATTGCCTCCATTTTTATTTCTTTATTTCTTGAAAAAGTAGGAGAAGCCCTATTAAAATAAGTTCTCTCCATAAGAAGAACTTCACAATTCACAGAATTGCTCTGAATTTCGAATGCTGACTCTGCAGTTTTTGAGAAATCTTTTTAGAATATGAACGGCAAAAATGGCAGCTCCGGCTCGGAAGTGTGAAAAATGAAAGATTAAATTATTCAACCAAACCGAAAGTAAGAAAGAAACAAAAAATAAGCAATGAAATAAATTCAATAAAGAAAAAGTCAAGCAGGCAACTGCATATTTGTGGCTTAGCTAAAGGAGGAAAATGCTCTGATGTAGTTTTCTGACATTTCCGAAAAGTCTGTGAAATTAATTTAAAGAAATATTGGAAAGGCAAAAAATTGCTGTATCAAATTTTCAAATGCAAAGTGAGACACCAAAATATAAATTCACTCATACATATGTATCAAGAAGCTTAAAGACATGCAAGTGAGGATGACAATGATGAGGGTAATGACAATGTATGAGTATGATTGGTTGAATAGATGTGTGTATGGGCCAGGGACGTAGTCAGAGACGTGAGTCTCCCAAATGGCTTCTTTTCTGTAATTTTTGAGAACCTAACTTGGAAAACTTAAGTTTTTACTAATTGAGCCCCCACAAAATGCATTTCCGTGTACGTCCCTGGTATTTGCGGGTGTGTGTGTGTGTTTGTGTGATAGTCCATAAGTTGCAAGTTTATGCTCGAATGCTATCGGCTTTCGTTTTGAAGCAATTTAGCACTTAGTCTAGCTAACGATTCATCATCACTGGTAATTGTTTTATGCTCTTAATATCCACATTTGTTTTTGTTGTTGTTGTTGTTACTGCTGCTTCTTATTCAATATTTTAATAAACTAAGCATTTTGTATATCAATTTAGCTATCAAATGCCTAAATGGACTTTGTTGCCGTGGACATTTTGTTTTAGTTTCTAGTCTTATCAACTATTTTCGGGAGATGGCCTTAAAGAGTAGTTTTGTTTTGTTTTTTTGGTTTCTTTTTTGATTTATTTTTCTCATTTTCTTTTCGGTTTTGTTTTTGCACACAAAATAGACATCGTTCTTAGAATTATGCTAGGGTAGCTGTTTTTTTTTCTTGTTTTTGTTCTCTTTGTTATGCGTTTTAGTTAAATTTACATCGTCATTGTGTTTTTGGTTTTTGTTGTTGCTGTTGTTGTTTTTGTTTTTGTTGTAAAAGCAATAAATATGCAAAATAGAAAAATCCTATTTAAATACTATAATTACGTTGGCTTTACTGATGTATCACGACGTTTGCTACCACCACCCCCACTGCCGCAGCCGCCGCCACCGCTGCCACCACCACCACTCGTACAGAACACGCGACTGGCTTTGCTGGCTGGCGTTTGGGTGTGTATTAAGGACGGCCATTGACGTTTAATAACGGCAAAATGTGTCATTTGGAATGTGTTCGTCTGCTGACATCTTCGTTCAACGAATCCCGTCAGACAGTAACCCATGTTGTAGTCCTCCATGGAGATGTTTGAACTTAAATACAATTTGAATTCGTCGTTATCCTTTGGTGCGGCTGCGGCTGCAGCGGCGGATGGCGACCTCCCCGACGACGACGTTGATGATGTGGTTGAGAATGTTGACACAGCACCCGAATTCGAGAATGCTGATGACGACGACGACGAGTCTTTGCTCCGGAAATGACCAACTATCAGCAGAGAACCTTTCTGCTCGAGCTGAACCATTTTGGCTTTGGTGACACGTCGCTGGGTGCCGGCAAACTCCTCAATGCGACACCGATTCGGCTGCCACCAACAAGGGGTTATCGTCCAATATGATGATGAGGCGGTGCGAGCCCATCCCTCTTCGGGATAGAGTAGAATCTGCAAAAGGCCAAAAGAAAAGAAGAAAGCAAACATTAGAGGCGAATGGAAATGGTGGAGAAGCTATCAAGGATACAGGTGATTGGCGTTGAATTCAATTTGACCTTTTGCCCTTATTTTGTTGTTTTTTTTGTTTACACCCTCCATATAATTTGGAAGGTATATTAAATTCGTCATTCCGTTTGTAACTCATCGAAATAATAATTTTAGACATAACAAAGTATATATATTCTTGAACAAACTATATATATTCTGTCAGTCCATCTGTTGTAATCACGCTAGAAACGAATAAAGATAGGAAGCTAAAAAGTTGCACAGATCATTCGCCGGAATTGATTCAAATTTCATATTTGAAGATCTTAATGGGTGCTACAGTCTATGACAAAAATTGCGTCTGCAAGCCCACGTCTTCATATAGCCTCCATATATCAGTACCTCCTTATATTCTGTGTTTTGACGATATTGAAGTTCCTAATAGGTACTACAGCCTGTGACAGAAAATTGTCTATGCAGGTCCAGGTCGTATAGATCATATACCATATGCGGTATTTTTAGGATTTTAACAGAATTTCTAACGGATTTTATTTATTTATTTATTTTTTTTTTTCAACATTCAATTTTGTTCCAAATGGTGGAAGGTTCGGCCCGGCCGAACTTACTGCTTTTTTACTTGTTTTTATGAAAACATATTTTGAGATATTTTAGAGAGGTGCGGGTCGGAAACAAATGTCAATTGTTTGTCGTTATAGGCAATTAAAAAAATTGAAATTGAAATAGGAGACAAAGTAAAAATTAGAAAAACAAAACATTTGAATATTTTTCTACTTCCATAACCTCCATGACGGGAGAAATGATTTAAATCTTAACTTTTTCTTTACATCTTCTTTGACCCACAAATTTAGTCTCCCAGTGTTTTTTTAAATATTTAAAATTTCATATAATTTTTGAACAGTTCTTTTATTATTGAAAGCTTTTTTTGTAATTTCTGCCTTCTTTGTGCATTCAAGAATAGTTTATGAATATTTAAATGAATCCAAAACAAGTAAAAAAGTATCGGTCGGTTTTGCCGACAGATGTATACCCTCAGCCCTCTTCACCCTCTATGGAGTGGGTTTTTAAAGAATGGGTCAATATTGTCAATTTCGTATCGGACCTACATAAATATGATATAAATATTATTATAGCAAATGGATATAGCAATTGTAAGGAATCACTGAGTTGTTTCGCAATTTATGACAGATAAAAATATTGAAAAATGTGTCTCTTTGTGGGTGAGGTACCACAAGGTGTTCGCAGATATATAGGATCATCTTCAAAACAGATCTGGTGTTAGCAAAAATAATTTGTATGTGTGAAATTTGAAAAAAGTTGAATCCTTATTTCACTTTCTTTGAGCGTTATGTTTTTCAAAATTAGATTATTGCTTCCTTTCTGTGCAGAAAATATATATCTCAAATTTTCGACCATTTGTGGGGGAGGTACCATAAGATGTGGACCGATATACTTCATCTTAACACCAGAGCTTGGGTTAATATAAATATTGGGATGTGCGCCATTCGAAGACAATCGGATTCATACATCACATTTTATGAGAGTTGTAATTATTCAAAATTTTGACCATTTGTGGGGGACGTACTTGAAGGAGTGAACCGATATTGTCCATTTTTACACCTAACGTAGAACTGATGCAAATATTAGGATTTGCAAAGTGAGAGCAAAATCGGATTATCCTTTCTCTTTTTGTGCAAAAAATATATTTTTTGCAAATTTCGACCTTTTGTGGGGGAGGTACCAGAAGGAGTGGACCGATATATTCCATCTTAACATCAGATCTTGGGTTAATATAAATATTGGGATGTGTGAAATGTCAAAACAATCAGACTCTTACATCACATTTTATGAGAATTGTGATTATTTAAAGTTTTGACCCTTTGTGGGGGAGGTACCAGAAGGAGTGGACCGATATTCTCCATTTTCGCACCAGACCTAGCAATGGTGCAAATATTAGGATTTGCAAAGTAGCAGAATAATCGAATATTTTTTTGCACAGATTTTTGAAAATTTCGACCTTTTGTGGGGGAGGTACCAGAAGGAGTGGACCGATATATTCCATCTTAACACCAGACCTTGGGTTAATGTAAATATTGGGATGTGTAAAATTTTAAGACAATCGGACACTTACATCACATTTTATGAGAGTTGTAATTATTCAAAATTTTTACCATTTGTGGGGGAGGTACTTGATGGAGTGGGCCGATATTTTCCATTTTCACACCCGACCTCACACTGACGCAAATATTAAGATTTGCAAAGTTGGAGCAAAATCGGACTATAATTTCTCTTTCTGTGCAAAAATTAAATTTTTTGAAAATTTCGAACTTTTGTGGGGGAGGTACCAGAAGGAGTGGACCGATATTGCCCATCTCCGAACTCGATCTAAGTTTGATAAAAATATTACGATGTACCAAGTTTGGACCAAATTGGATACTCCCTTCGAGAGTTATCGTGCGCACCAGCCAGCCAGACAGACAGACAGACAGACAGACGGACGGACGGACGGACGGACGGACATCGCTAGATCGACTCCAAATGTTCTGAAACGGATTTGGTCCAAAGAGACCTAGGGTCTAAAACCGTTATTTCGACTAGGCACGTTTTGGCCGTATCAAATGATATATACCCTCTGTAGCCATATGGCTGAGGGTATAATGATAATCATATTTTCGTTTTCCAGCTCCTCTTACTATTCTCCCCCTCGTTGCTCCTTTGCGGAAACTTATTTCCTTTTGTTGCCGATTCTTTGTACTTGAAAATTTCTTTAATTGCCATTTCAATAATTTTATGCGAACATTTGCAGTTTAATGGCAATTATTCTGTTCTTCTTTTTTTCTTTGCTTTTCGTCTGATTTTTGAAAGGATAAAGTTTGCTCTTCACTTTCATCATCTTCTTAAAATGTTGTTACATTCATTTGCTGACCAGCAATGCAAACATGTCGAAGTGCAAGACGGAGGGTGAAGAGCGACGCTGGGGGATTGAAGATTGGTTTGTAATCGATATCGAGATGATGGGATATGCATTCTTTCCGATTTCCACTCTTTGGCAAATTGCATTAAAAACTTTTCTTCTTTTTGTGGTAATGGAAATTTACTTCGTTAAATTGGAAATTGGAACAAATTTACTGCAAGGAATTGTGTTTGCGAGGGGGAGGAAATGGAAATATTTCAATACACCAATCTACAAAATTCTTTCTAAAACCAAATAATCGATTACATGCCAAACTCCTGTTATAAATTTCAAATGCCCTCCATTTGAATTCCCAGTGGCTTCTTAAAATTTTTAACAATTTATAACGGTGATTATAATTTCTTAAATTTTTGGATTTTTAATTGGTTTTTAAACATCCCGGCTGCCTGGCAATAATACCGAGCCCACACTCCGCTCGGTTTTCAAGTAGGCGACCATAATTGATGGTTATGACATTTCGAACCATACTTAATAAACCGCAAAAAGAAGTTATTTAAAAAAGCCGCCTTTGTGTGTATGTGTGTGTCTGTGTCCGTGTGTGTGTTTTTATGAGTGTTTTTGAAATTGTTGTAGCAACAGAAACAACAACAATAACAACGGCAGCGACCATAACAAAAGCTATCAAACGCACATAATAATGATAAAAATGCGTAATTATGGCAAAAACCCCAAAACCATTATTCATAACATTTCGATTTTGAGGTGGGTTTGAATTTATTTCCTCTTATGTAGAAAGGCGTTTGATTTTTTGGCGTGATGGAATTTAGGAAATTTTTTTATACCCGCCACCATACTATGGAGGGTATATTAACTTTGTCATTCCGTTTGTAACTCCTGAGAACGAATTGAGATAGAAGGCTAAAATTTTACACACATGTTTATTTTTCCAGTAGGCAGGTTAAGTTCGTAAATGGGCCATGCAGGTCCACGTTTTCATATAGCCCCCATATAACGGTACCCATCGATATTCCGTATTTTGATGATTTTAGCGTCATTATTCACCGGAATTGTTTCAAATTACGTATTTAGAGTTCGCAATGGGAACTACAGTCTATGCAGGCCTAGGTCTTCGTATAGGCCCCATATATCAGTACCTTCCTATATTCGGTATTTTGACGACAATACCCACCGAAATTATTTGAGATGTCGTATTTGAAGTCAGTAATGGATGCTACAGCCTGTGATTGTTTATACTGGACCAGGTCTTCGCACAGCTCCGATATAACGGTACCTCCCTATATACGATATTTTGATGATTTTAGTTACTTTATTCACCGTTTATTTCAAGTTTCGAATTTGAATATGGTAATGGCTCATGACAAACAATGTCTATGAAGGTCCACGTCTTATAGACCCCAATATAACGGCTATATTCGGTATTTTTAAAGCTTTAAAAGAATTTTTTTAAGGATTTTATTTTTTGAAAATTTCCAAATTCGTTCCAAATGGTGAAAGGTATTCAAAGTTCGGCCCGGCCGAACTTACTGCTTTTTAACTTGTTTTATTTATTTATTTTAATGGCATTGACAATCCTGCACCATCCTTTATGATCCCAAACTATTACCAGCATGCAATTAATAAGAAATGGTAAGTATCATTGTAAAATACTGATATCCGATATGAAATCTCTCTCTGGAGTATTCTTGCATGGTCCAGGAAAACACTGTGGACATCTTTATAAATTGAAATGCCTTTGAAAGTGGTTATCCTTGTACCAACAATTTCCCATCACCCCAAACAGTATCCCCCTGCTCAACAAAACCGCATCAATGATTCACTGTGGCGGCCTCAATGTGCCTCCGCCAGACATATAACAGCATTAATTTGTTGCACAACGCCATAAATTTCGTTTGAATTGCTATCGCATTACAAAGTGTCCTTTGGCAGGATAAAATAACATCAAATAAAATAAATAAAAATTAACATTCGACCGCAGAATGCCAAAAACAAAAAAAGGAAACACGCAATGCAAAACTCCAACACTAACAACGGAAATCACAACCGAATAAATGCCACAATATCTGTTTTATGGACATTTTCAAGGTTCGGCAACAAAATGTGGTTATGGCCAAATGATATCGTCACCATTCGAAATTGTGACCATTTCGGTCAAATGAATGATTGGAAACGCATGGAAATCCGTGTATTTAGGTCCAAAGGTGAGGTTCAAGTAAAAAAAGAGAGAAAAGGAAAGCGAGAATATTGGAAATGTGCGTGCGTTATTAGTTTGATAAGAGATAATGTATGTCTCTGGGCAAAATCAATGCCATGACACAACATGATGTCAGTGACAGGTGTGAATAAAACGAAAAATCTATTTCTTTTCATAAAAAATACGAATAAAATTTCAAAACTAAGATGTAAAATTATATTATAAAAATAAGTAAGAGGAAAAAAGAAACGTAGGATTTTAAAAGAATTTTGAATATATGTTAATGATTTCTTATATTTGCAGAGAGATTTTATATCCTTAATCCCGTTGTGTACTTGCTCAAATGATATACTCTCTTAACGACATTGCCTGGAGGTACATTTACAGTACCCGCAGAGGTACATTTATTCAAAGGGTGTCAAATCTCAAGAACTCAGTTTCGAGAAAATCGCATTTTAGGTTACGGATTGAAATACGACTTCTTTCTTCGATATGACACGAATCTCTCACATTTTAAAATCTACGTCACTTATACGCCAGGCGTGAAAATTAACAACAGCGACCATAAGTTATACCCTCAGCCATATGGCTACAGAGGGTATATATTATTTGATACGTGTTTCATCGAACTAACGGTTTTGGACCCTAGGTCTCTTTCGAACAAATTCGTTTCAGGACATTTGGAGTCGATCTAGCGAGGTCCGTCCGTCTGGCTGGTGAGCACGATAACTCTCGAAGGAGCATCCAATTTGGTCCAAACTTGGTACATCGTAATATTCTTATAAAAATTAAATCGAGTTCAGGGAAGGGCAATATCGGTCCCCTTCTTCTGCTACCACCCCCACAAAAAGTCGAATTAAAAAAAAAAGTATTTTACTGCACAGAAAGAGAACTGATATTCCGATTTTGCTCCAACTTTGCAAATCCTAATATTTGCATTAGTGTTAGGTCAGGTGCAAAAATGGACAATATCGGCCGACTTCATCAAGTACCTCCCCACAAAGAGTCATAATTTTGAATAATTATAATTCTTATGAAATCCCATTATTTCTACTAACACAATATCTGCTTTGAAGAAGGGACATATCGGTCCACTCCTTCTGGTGCTCCCCCACAGAGGGTCAAAATTTTGAATATCCATGAAGCTCATAAAAAGCGAAACTAACATCCGATTATATTCAGACTTGGTACATCTCAATATTTCCACCAACACAATATCTGTTATGAAGATGGCAGATATCGCAACATTTCTTCTGGTACCTCCCCCACATGGGGTTCAAGATTTGAAAAACAAAACGCTCAAATAAAGCGAAATAAGCATCCAACTCTCTTCAAATTTCACACAGACAAGCAATTGGACTAACACAAGGTCTCTACTGATATCTCACCCAGAAAGGGACACAATTTTCAAAACTTCTATTAGTGATAGCTTGTGAATCAAATCAGCCATTCTTTACAGTTAAAAAATTCTCTAAGCCAGAAACCTGAGATGAATATGGAATTCATGGTTTCGAATGAAATTGGATATAAATGTTCGATTACATCAGATTTGTATCTTATAAAGCGACTTTTCCAGATGTATGGGGACCTTTTCACATCGTAATTATATTTTTTGTGAGTATTTAGACAATATCGGTATTCTTTACGAGATAATTTTCTGTTTCCGACTCTATAGGGATTATATGTATTGCACTGCGATTAATGTTTCAGACTTCAAGTTTGTTTGAACGATAATGATGTTACGACAGCTACATCATATCCAGGTATATCAGAGAAACATTTTTTATGGCAATTTCCGATTCGGACTTGAATTCACTCCTCGTGAAAAATCTTTCGAACCACTTTCAAAGGTATGGACTAAATGGAGCTTTTTTTAATCGACCTTAATTGTTTAATAATGAGATCTCTTGTGGGGTATTAACTGACATGTGACCACACCAACACATTCAAACCCTCCATACCCAACAACGAATACGAACTTTCATTCAGTCAATATTTTCAAAAATATGCTGATAATGTTTTCAGGCAGTTACAATTGCAGATACTTAAAAAAACAATAAATATGTCACTCGTAATAAAATGTTTTAATTAAAAACTGCAAAGGCCAGAACGACGACGACATAACGACGAACACGCGAAACATGCGCCACAAATAATAAGGCCAACTTAAATAATTAGCAGGACAATAACAAACACAGCTACAACACCAACAAAACGGGAAATGACAAACATTTAATTGTAAATTGAATTTAATAAAATTTCGATTTCAGGATGGGAAATAATTCTCCTGAATTTTATGACGCTCGACTAATTGGAACGTGGACAAAAGCGGACCAGAAACATAATTATACATTTAAACAAATGATTGGCCATAATGAAAGGTATTAACTTCTATTGTTCTATTTCCAGCTACTCCCCTCCCCCTCTTTGCTCCACTCTTTTTGAGAAGACAACAAATCAAGCGGTTAACTGGCATTTCATTTCATTGCCCCAGGCAACTGTTCGTTAATAAATCGCTTTGGAAAAGTGTGCAAAGCGAGCGTTAAACAAGCTATCATTACCGTTTCTTTTTCGAGTTGGTATCTTTGTTGTTGTGGTTGTTGTTTTGAAACCCTTGCAAAAAAATGTATCTCCTGAATCACTGCTCAAGGCACACAACCACCACACTACTTGTTTAAAACCACAAATAATCGAAATCATTGTCTGAGTGAGGGGAAGAGTAAGGGGTGGGGGAATGACACAGGCATAAAATAGTAACAGAACGCGCGCACACACACACACTCACAGACAAACACATTCAATGGTTTTTTTTCCAACGGAACTCGTTAAAATTTCAAATGATTTCTTTTCGAAAAATAAAACATTAAATCTGCTCTCGGTGAGATAACAAAACAAAAACCAAATAGGCGGAACTTGATGCTGACAATGATGAAGACGATGAGGAGGAGGATGATGGCGGCGGTGGTTGGGTGGGCCAGTGACAAGGCACTTCTACTTGTTTTTTAGCCAAAATACGACTCATGGAATCTCTATAATCATTGCTTAAGCAGAGCGTTGCTTTTTCTTTTTGACTTCCCGTTAAGTTACTCTTCTAAGTTGAAATATATTGCAAAACATTTTCCAATTCCCTTTTTTCGTAACAAGAAACAAGTTGATGGCAATTTCTGTTTTGTTTCGTTGAAAATTAGAAATACATTTTTTAATTACAAATCAATGACTCTGTAAAATTTTCCAGCCAACGGAAATTCAGCCATGAATTACGCACAAATTTGTAGGGGAGGAAATTAAATGAACAAAATACAGGAAATTGCAAAGCTCCCAAAGTAAATAATGAAACATGAATGAACATGAGCTTTTTGGCAGTTGTCATGCGGAGTGAATAGAATTTTTGTGGAAGTCAATTCGAGAAATTAATTTCGGGTTGGGGAACGATTTAATGTTAAGGCGATTATGGCTAGGACATAGATGGATAATTTGGATGAAGAGGATTTTTTATTGTAGTTCAACAAAATGAAGAGCCAATTGTTGTCTTCGATTATTTTATTCGCAATTCCGTAATAATGTGGCGAATAGGCTTTTTTTATACCCTCCACCATACGTAGTATGGAGAGTATACTAAGTTCGTCATTCCGTTTGTAACTCATCGAAATAATAATTTTAAGATATAACAAAGTATATTCTTAATCAGCCTATCCGTCCGTTCATCTCTTGAAATCACGCTAGAGTCAAACCGAAAAAAGATAGGAAGCTTCCATTTTACACAGATTAGTCTTTTTTCTGCAGGCAGGTCAAGTTCGAAGGTGGGCTATCGTGTAACCCCCGTATGACGGCACCCCCCGACATTCGGTATTTTGTTGATTGTAGCCAAATTTTTCAATGAAATTGTCTGAAAATTCACAGAAGGATTTCCTCCGAGTACTTTACCCCCCTGGAAGTGTATTTTCTACATAGGTTCACGATATCGTGTATCCCCCACATAACGGTACCTTCCCATATTCAGTATTTTGATGATTTTAGCTACATTTTTCAATGGAATTGTCTAAAAACAATACTAGAAGTTCTTTTTAAACATTTTACCACCTGGAAGAGAAATGTCTATATATGTCCACGATATCGTATATCCCACATACAACGGTACCCTCCGATATTCAATATTTTGACAATTTTAGGCACATCATTCACCGAAGTTGGTTCAAATTTCGTATTTAAAATTTGTAATGGGTACTACATCCAATGACAAAAAATTGAGTCTGTAGGCCCACGTCTTCATATAGCCTCCATATAACGGTATATCCCAATATTCGTTATTTTGACGATTTTAGGTACAATATTCACCGAAATTGTTTGAAATTTCGTATTTTAAGTCCCTAAAAGGTACTACAGCCTGTGACAGAAAATTGCCTATGCATGTTGAGGTCTTCGTATAGCCCCGATATAACAGTACCTCCCTATATTCGGTATTTTTATGATTTTAGCTACATTATTCACCGGATATTTCTTCAAAGTTTATAATTTGAATATTGTAATGGTCTATGACGAAAGTTGCCTATGCAGGTTCACATCTTTGTGCAGACCCCAATATAACGGCTATATTCGGTATTTTTAAGATTTTAGAAGAATTTTTAACGGATTTTATTTTTTGAAAATTTCTAAATTCGTTGATGGAGGGTATTCAAAGTTCGGCCCGGCCGAACTTACTGCTTTGTTACCTGTTTATCTGTAGACTGGTTTTAAGTATAGAAATTTACTCCCTGAATAAAATCTTAGGCCACATTTATTCGGAAATATTAAAAAAATGCATTTACTCCGAAAAAACTCAAGAAAAAGTAGATAATATTTCCTACCGATAAACACATATATGTATTCTTAATAAGCAATAGAAGTAAAGCTTTGATTTCTTTGTTCCTCTAATACCACTTCCCACGCGGTTTTCAACATTAAACTTTAAGTCACATATGTTGGAGTGATTCTGAACAAATTTTTCCACTCCACTGATGCCAGTCAATTTAAAAACTTATTAACTTTAGTATCTATTTTCAAATTTGCAAAAACAAACAAAACCAAACCCTTTAGATCCCCAAACTCTGCCATTCCTAGAAATGCCTCAATCAATAATTTATTTTATCACAAATATCACTCAGTCGACGTCGTTTCTTTTTTGTTGTAATTTGAAGGCAACTTAGTTTGATAATCCCCTGGGGCAAACTTATTCTCAAATTGCCACAAACAAGAGAAAATAATGATCTATTAATATTTAAAGGCCGGACTAAGTAGACAAGGGAAATGTGGGAAAAAAGTCCTTGACAATAAACAAAGCTCTGGCTTTTGCTAGCGAACATCAGAAAACAATGGGCACCTGTTGAGCCTTGCCAAATATACATACATATGCTGGCAACACATACATGCCCACAACTCTGTCCCCCGTACCAGACATACCCACAAATTTATATTAAAAATTTATGTTCATTCTGTCAGAGATTACAACGAGCCTTATGCGGCAAGGGAGGAAGAGGAGCAGGGTTGTTGTACCATCCGAGACAGGTGATTGGAAACAAAACGACGGTATAACAAATGATGATGTTTAATCCCTGAGTACATTTTAGCAGCCTCACATTTTGGTATTTGCTACCATCAAACACACACACACACACATACACAATCAAGTGTTAAAGCTGCTTTTGTCCTCCCTCTCCCCCCGTTTTGTTTTTGTTTCCCAGGCAGAACCTTTGATGTGTTGCAGTTTATTGAACCTGAGGGCAACAAAAAAACAGGATCCCCAACAGCCACAGGAAGAATAAAGAGAAAATAATAATAAATATCTTAATAAGTTGTAAATTTGTGAAAGTTTCAATAAAAAATAATAGCCCACTCATGCTTAAGGTTGTTATTGATAATGAATTGAGGGGGAGGGGGGCTGCTATGGTGATATGAGAGGGGTAGTTCGGCAATTGAAAGGGAAAAATGCATGGGCTTTTTGTTTTGGAACAATTTGTGGGAAGTTTGTTGACCAATTAAACCCATATTCTAAACTTATTTAGGTTTATCCGATCCTATATCAGGGAAATGTCAAAGAGCAACATCACGATGTGAAAATTCTGGCCCAATTTGGTAACTTTCTTTAAGAGCTATCGCGTCTACCATCCTAAACGACTAACACACTTTTTCTCGTATCCTTCAATTGATTTTGCCCCAGCCTATGTGAGTTCCAAACCCTTGATATCCATGAAGGAAAATTTCAGGCGGTTCGCACCAACGGTCCATATCAGTTTGTACGAAATTCATGGTAACTCTATGTTTTTATCAGTAGCTTGAGGGGTACAAAGAGTAATGGACCGTAAATTGGCTAAGTTTGATAAAAATATCAGGATCTATTTAGTTTGAACTACATCGGGAACTGACTACTATGAGTTTTTTTTTTCAATTTCAATACCTAAAGAAAGTCGGCGATGAAGTATTCATTTTTGCACAGAACCTATATGACGTTTTATAGAACTTCAAATTCTTGCCCATTTGAGGAAGAAATGCCAAAGAGAGAGAGAGAGAAAGAGATAATCTTTATATACCATATCCACATAAGATTCCAAGGTTCCTATTTCTCATTTTATGAGGGCTATGGGTTTTCACAATTTAAGCTCTTATGGTCAAGGTTCGGGAAGAAGTGGGCCAAAGATACAAGAAGTGTGCACTTGGTTTGGACGTGGAACACACTGAATTTGGGATGATGGAAACATTGGACTGAACAGAGGTTATACAAAATCCGATATTTAGATACAAAGTCAAACAGGCGGACGGACATAGCTAGCCGACTTCGAATTTCCTAAATAACGTTCAAAGGGGCATGCGGTCTAAGCCCATTGCTTTTACAGAGCCATGTTGTTGGCAATATATGTATAGCTTTTGAAGCCATAAGGTATAAATATCTAAAAGGTATTGAAAAAAAAAACACATTGAACGTCCAAAATATCTCTAAATTTCCTTCAAATAGAACGTCCTATTAAGCCATGTAGCAATTTTTTCCATCCTTATTCAAACGACCTCCGTAACGGTCGTTCCAATAAACAGATACTTACCTTAAATATGGTCTGACGACCATACATGTTAACACGTAACTTATGTGTACCCTGCTATATTTGCACACCTTTGGGTTGGTGAAAAGGTTAAACATACTTAAAGCCTCCCTCCACACACGTACACACACACACACATTGCTACAAATGAAAAATGTTGTGTTGGCAGATTTTAACCTTCCGCCGCTACACACAAAAACCGCACGCCAATGCCAAGCCCAGCTGAACACCGATGTGTTTATGTGGCAAATGAATTGGAGTTTTCCCCTCCCGCAAAAGCCAGGCCAAATGAGAAGAGCTGAATGAAATGTTCGAGACTGGAGGATGTTTCCATCATTCGTATTTGGTCTGGAGCACACGAAAGGGTCCAAGTTCAAAGTTGGAGCATTAGGTAGCCACATTTCACCTGGGGTTGCAATAACTTTTATAATTTTGCACAGAACCCTCCCTGCCTCCCCCCTCCGTCACGCCCTCGGCATATTTGCCATAAAATAAAAGTTTGTTGTTACACATTGTAAATTGTCCATTAATAACATGGTCCCAACAACAAAAAACGGATATTTGGAGGGCTTCTTTAAAGAACGAAAATCAGGTCATGGTTAGCGAAAATTTAAACTTGTATTTATGAATGTCTGTTTGATTTGTGGCCATATGTGTCCTACTTGGCTTTGGATTTTTCTTTTAAAATTTAATTTTGAGCTCTTTATTAAATGGGAAATTATTTCTTCACATGTACATACATACATACGTATATGTGTGTGTGTGTGCCTTGTTTGTTGATGGTGGACCTGCAGAATTTCATTTTTATGAAATTGATTGCTTGGATTTTTATTGAATTTAAAAAGTTTCGACACAGACAACCAACCGCTGTACTGGCCATATCTTATTAAGCAGGTCATTGCAGACCTTAAACTGACATTTATTTGCCAAACTATGAATGTGGCGTGTAAGGTGTCCAGCAGGCGCGTAGCCAGGGCATGGGAAAGGTATTAAACTTAAAGGTTTAATATTTTTTGCTACAGCATACATACGTTCTCTGAAAAAGACGTAACCTCACAATGTTGACATCTGTGTGTGTATGTGTGTGTGTAAAACTCTCGGAAAATATGATATAAAATCGCCAACCTTTTCATGTGAAATATTATTTTCATTTTCAATCAATGGACAACAAAAACCGGATAAATGTGTGCTTCACTTTCCCTGCGAGCCCGCCCTTCCGCTTCATCTCTCTCTCTCTCCATGTCTGACCATTGCAGGAGCAATAAAAGAGCATTGTCAACATATTTTAATCGGCATTAAAATAATGACCAACGCTGACATTTACAAGGCGAACATTGTCCGACTGCGGAAAAAACGCAACAAAGGACACGTTACCAATACACATGCATACGGAGCGCTGTCCATGAGATTTTCACATGCAAATATAATGTGAATTGGGTAATGACAGCAGCGACATAACGTGACAGCTTTAGGCGTATGGAGGGAAGGTATCGAAAAACAGAAAAAAAAAATTCCAGTACAAAATATTTCATTCGATTCTAAGACTATTTTAGGAGATATTTGTATTTTTCCAAGCATCAGGTCAGGATTATAATTTTTTTGGAATAAAGATTTACTTTATTTGAGTTTATTCAACATTCTCCTTAAAGCAATTTTGCATAAACTCGTGTGACAGTTTCATTGGCCGTTTGAAGGCCACAATTCGTACCAAATGTGACCAATTCAAACAAATCTAAACTTATTCCATTTCTATTCTATTCTATTTCAGACATTTTTTGCTTTCATTCAATAAAATTTAAAAAAGATTGTAAAAAGTATGGCGTTTGACTTTATTGCAGTTTTTTTATCTCACCCTGTATATATATAAATTCTAAAACGATTTAGCGATGTCCGATAACGGTATCTCCCTTTATTTTGTATGTTGATTATTTAGGCGACATTTTTCGATGGAATTGTTTCAAATTTCGTATTTGACAAAAAAATACTTATGCAGGTCCGCGTCTTGATATAGCCCCCGTATAAAGGTTATCATTTAAATGCTATTTTTCCGAATTTGTTGAATTTTTTCAAGTACGTTCCAAATGGTGGAGTATATTAAAAGTTCGGCCCGGGCGAACTTAGCTGTTTTTTCTCTCTCTCTGTCCTAATGTATTCATTGTATTATCACAATGAAGTTCTTCCTTTCTTTCATTTCCCTTTTCAACTTCTTTCCATATTAATTTCGTTGTAATAATACCCAACAACTGCAATCAGTTGATTGTTTTTCGGTCAACTCTGATCTCATTTACAATAAAAACTTTATCAATATATGATTATAGCTGTCATTTTGCCTTCTTTACTCTCCCAACTCTCTATCCCTCTCCCTCCCTCTCTCTCCCTCTTCCTCTCACTCTGTGATTGTACACTTAATGTAAGTGTCATTAATTTATAAAATATTTACAATATTATGACCGAAAGTTCGGTGTGGAGCTGTAGCATATGACGATGCCACAACCATTGATGATGTTGTTGTTGTTGCTGGTGGTGGTGGCGGTCGTGGAGGAGATGGCAGTGGTTGGTTGTAATACAGATACCAAGTTTGGTTTAATATAATTGCATTACCTTCGAATACGAATTACTTTCATATAAACTTGATCCCTACAGGTAGAAAGCAGGGATAAACAGCACCAAATGTTTGCTTGCCCTACCCGGGTGGCAGCGGACGTGGTCTACAGGGGTTGAGGATGCGGATATGAATCTTTGTAGCCATTTTCTTTAATTAATTTTGTTGAAATCTTTCTGAGATGACCTTTTTTTCATAACAAAATGAAACACTGCCTGGTTTTCTTTCACTTAATTGGTGTGTGTGTGTGTGTGTGTGTGCGTGCGTGTGTATCTGTGTGTGTTTGTGTGTCTGTAAATTCTCTTCTTATTTCTTTTTTCTTTGTACACCGAAGACGAAGAAACTTTTCTAATTCACCTTTTAACATTTTGTCGACTCCGTGCTAAAGATAAAGCCGTTCACATTTTGTCGCAGGGTCAGGGGGAAAGGGTGGTGCTGCTGCTGCTACCGCTGCAAGCACAGGGGAAACGATAACCGTTAAGGAGTTCAGTTGAGGAAAAGTGTTTTGCAACTTTTTGTGTAGCTTTTCAAATGGAACGACAGCAATTATCTTAATGAATCCAATGACAGAATTATTCAACACGCAATGACTTTAGTTAAGATTTGAATAAGGCGGTCTGTCGGCACTTTGTAGAGTACGTGTGTGTGGGTGTGTGTGGCTGAAGTAAAGTGGGACAAGAGGAGAACAACATCATCCAATAAGCCAAGACAAAATTTAGGAAAGGCTTCAGAACTCCCTTTGACGAATCGAACCAACCGACAATCTGAACTTAATATTCTAATATTCAAAATCCAAAGAGTGGAAGCAAATTCAGAGCACTTGTCGATCAATTAAACACCTGCATTTTCTTGAACTCAAACTCTACTTGAAGTGTCCATGAGTTTAGAGCAGAGCTCAGATTTGTTTATTTTCACTAAGGAGAGAAACTTGCTCGCGAGCAGGATTGCTCAAAGTGTGGGAGTGTTTTATGGAATATACTCTTCACTCTTTTTTGTGTGTTGGAGCACTCCTGAGTCACTTCTGTTTGAAAAATTAGATTTGGAGCAGAATGACTCCAAATAGATTAAGAGTTTGCCCTAAGAGTAAAAATGAGTAGAACATTTTTTGTTTGGTGATTTTTGTGTGCGTGACATCGACATCGAGTGACATCGAAAAAATGAGTTTTCTTAAAATATTTTTTCTGCTCCCAGGAGCGAACTCGCTCGAATTCGAGTGAGTTTCACTCTTTGAGCGAGTTTTTCGGAGAGTTCAATTGGTCTATGAAAGACGCCCCTTCTAGGCGAACTCAAAATTATAGCTCATTATTAGCTGCAGTATCAATGTAAATCCGATCAAACTTAGGAATCGACCTCTGGTCCCACTGTAACCAAAGTTAACTGGACCTGAACTAAAAAGTTAAGCATGTCAAGCTAAATAATTCCAAGAGTAGAGTAGAGGAGAAACAAGAGACGAATGAACCCCCATACAAATCACGAGGATAACGGCATCTTAAGAAAGCTTTGAGAAGAAGGATACGTGTAAATATTTCACCTCGCCATGCTTTGACTTGTTTTTTCGTTCTATGGCCATGCAATAGTGTGTGTGTGTTTGTATGCAGAAGAATGTTTGTGTGTGCGTGTGTGAGCATCAACATTAACTTGGCAAATTTTTCTTAATTAAGTGCGATGAGTACTGAGGGCTTCAACTCGGCTACAAGAAAATTGCGAAACTTTCATTTTTCGTTACATTTTTCTTCGTCCGTGCGTTTGTTCGTTGTTTTTTTTTTCTTTTATTTTGCAAACAACAATTTGAAACTGTAAATTTATTTATTTCCCTAAGACACCCCCCTCCCCCACTTCCACATTTTTCTCATCGCTTTGGAAAACTCATTATCGCTAAAGTACTCGAGGAGAATAGTAGCAGCAGCAGCAGCTACTCACTGGAGTTCAGTAGCTGTTGGAAAACTGTCGAAAGATAAATTTTCGCATTTGTTTTGTTAAACAAATGAAAAAAGTTTGTGTTTTTTTGTTTTCCAGCGGGTTGAAGGTGGGGAACGAGGGGAGTTTACAGTTATTGCGTGTTTGTGTTTTCGAGCAATGCGACTATTGGTCGTGCGACGGAGTGTGGGTTTCGTTCGCATTGTTCAACGTATTTTCCCTTTCCGCCAAGGTGGATGGATGCCAGTGCACGTTCCTCTTTTCTTTGTTTCCTTTTGTTTGTTGTTCTCTGAGATTTCTATTTCCGTTGTTGTTTTTGTTTTGCGTTTTCTGCCAACATTCGTTTGTATTTTTTTGCCATCCACCTGAAAGGATAATTAAAGCTGAAGTTGAGTTGGACTCGCATTCCAATCCATTCGCACTGTTGTTTGTTTAATTTGGTTATGTGGCGAATTAAAAAACAGAAACAATGGCCAACTTTCCAGCGGCGGAGGAATGGCAGATGTGGAAAATAGAAAGCATGGTAATTGTACTCTAGATTAGGGGTTAGGGAAGCGTTACAATGTGAACTTGAAATCCAAAGAGGGAAGCAGTTAGACATCGATTGGACCCAAGGGTCTCCTATTGGAGCCATCCGAATAGGATATACTAGAAAATTGCATTTTTTAATTTTATTTTAATTTCCATAGGTTTCAGAAGTTTCCATGGTTTTGAATTGTATCTGCAAAAATTCTTTGCTTGTTCCTTTCAAAACTTCGATAAGATTGTCCACACAATTGCATTTTAAAAATGAAAACTTTTACCCCATTGGGAGTTGGTATTATTGTCGCACTGATGTCCCACCATTTCTTCTCCCCCCTCCCCCCTTCCACATCAAATGTAATTTGAGGAAACGAAAGGGGAAACGGTAAATAAACAAATTTACTGAAGGTATTAAAATTTCAAAACATTGCCAGAATACAAAATTGATATTGACATTTAAAATCCCCTAAAATCACGGAAAGCTGTCGTTTGCATTCAGCCCCCTACCCACTCCCCCGCACCCCCCTCACTTCTCCCCTCGGAGACAAATCAATGAAACGCAATATCATGGACCATGAAATGATGACAAATTCAAATGACGGCAAAGGCAACACGCAAATGGCTTTACAATAACCCGAATCATTTTGTCAGCTGGCGATGATGATGATGATGGTGATTGTTGTTGTTGTTGTTGTGGTTCTTGCTTGATTCTGCAGATAATGGCTGTAGGGTCCTTGGCACAGTCTCATACAACCGCTATCTTTGGGCCATTCAATAACAAAACACGCTGATAGAAATGAAGCCAAACTAAGCATTACAGCTTCAATTGCTTGGAAGGCCAAAACGTAGAACGTTTGCCCCCAGAAAAAAGAAGAAGGCGAAGAAGAAGAAGTGCAGGACGTGGAATGAAATGAAACGTAAACACACTCAGTCAGCATTCAATGGCTTTTACAGCTCAGGGATTTATCCAAACTGTCCTTTCACAGATCGAAGAACGGAGATTGGCTTTGCTAGGCAGCCCCCTTTGGCACACATAATTGAAAAAGTAGGAAAACAAATTTCAAAACCAGCCAGCAAGCGATTTCTCAATTCGCAACCAATAAAAATCAAAGTCAACAACCAGTCATCCAACCAATTTTATCTGCAACTCCAACAATAAAAAAGTGAAACGAAAACGGAAAGGCATCAAGCGGATGGAACGGATACAGGAGGAGGAGATACGTTTACTTTGGCATTAATCTCGTCACAATGGAAGCCATAAGAAGTTTCTATTAGGCGCTATACTTTGGCAAACTAGGGGGTGGTGGCGCCGAATACCCATGAAATCCAAATGCCCATTTTTTGCCTGGCTCAGCATTGCACAAAAGTGGGACAAATAGAATCGATGGATGATAGAAAGGCAGTCAGATGAGCATCTGTACGGCCGTGGAACTGGAGGAAGTACTTGGGAGAGGGGGCTCTACTCACAATATGCTTTCTAGTCTCAGTGGTGGATGTGACCTATTGATGGATTTTTTTGGTGTGTATGTGTGTGTGTGACTGGCCCCTTAACCTCTGCTTGCTCCTTCATGCTATGGCCGCACATAGCACATGTCCTGTCATTTGTTAGGACTTGTCTATGGCACGTTGATGTGTCCTATCTTGAGGGAAATTGTTCTTTTTTATCTTCCTGCCACTTTTAACACGTCCGTCTCTCTCTGTCCCTTTGTCTGCCTTTGACTTGTTGGTCGATTTTTTGTTTTCTTCAAACTGACAACAGATTTTTTTTTTGCTGCCAATTTAGTTGGCCTCAATTTTCTCGAATTTTGGCAACAAATTCCAACTTCTACATCTTTTTGGTGTTGTTGTTTTTGTTATTTGCTGGTCGTGATTGACTGAATGAACATCAAAATTGTTTGAACTGTAGTTGTCAGTTTCGGGTATACAACAAATTGGTCAAAAAACCCCCGAACAGAACATAAATGGCCCCATCAGTGGCAAAGCCTGAGCAAAAGATCAGCAACAAAAAAACAGGCCAATGTACTTGATTGCCGTTCGTGTTGTTGCTGCCAAAAACAATGTAGATTTTTGGCATATGACAACAGCACAACATTGAAGGCCTATAAAAGTCCTTAGGGGAAAATATCCTTATTTTTGTGAGGAGTTTTAAAAATGTTTTTAAAAAAAATATTATTTTGCGAACAAAGAGCTGTGTTCGCAATAATTGCAGCAAAGGCATTAGCGTTAAACCTAAATTAATATACAACGAAATCACAGTTTTAGGAAAAAATCCTTCACAGACCGTCTCATTTATGTATTAATGAAGGGATGGGGTCCTTGGTCATTTTAGATTTCTGGTAAAAAAGCAGAATATCTTCATTTTTTTTAATCCCCGGTCCGATTTCTATTAGAAAATCAAATACAAAATATTCATTTTTTTAATTTCCATTAGAAATGACATTTTTTCTCATTTCCATTCCAAAATTATGAACATTCTTTAATGTAATCCGATCACGAATTCATAACTCTGTTTGATCCTATCCCTTTGGTATATGCGGCTAGTTCTTTATAGTTTTTGGTTGTGAGGGAAAAATTATGCACTTAAAAAACCTATTTAACAATATTGCCTCAAAACCATCTGCTTTTCATTCCCACACAGCGGCGAAGTGAAGAGATCATGAAAACTGTGGACGTTAGTCCTTTAATCCCCCTCAAAACTCACATTCACACAAACACACACATACACCCATACAGCTACAGCTACTACTCACAGGCACTGGGTAATGGCTTTATAATAAAAGCGGAAGTTACATTATTTTCATGAGGTTCATAATTTACCAAAATATGATAAGAGCTGCTGATAATAATCAGCTGGAGTAAGGCCTATGAGTAGTGTGCTGAAAGCACATCTTCCAGCAGCCAAGCAGGGCCAAGAGAAAAAATAACTTCCGGCAGCCTTTTGTTTTAACTGGTTTCACACATAGACAGACACACACACACACACACAGCCGTGTGGCAAGGAACCAACTCCAACTCATCATTTATGCATATTTCTCCAAACCCCCTTCCCTCACCCCCCCCCTTTCTCTTCCTGGTCCTTCTGTTGTTTTATGTCATTATATCCAGAGTAATGAAATTATTTCTCCTTGGCTCGAAGGAAAACCAAATGCTTGAGATGAACTGAACTTAACTACCCAGTCCAAGCAGTCGGAGCCATGCCAAGCCATGGTGGGGGAGAAGTATACCTTCGCTACTCGTAAAGACCATCTCTGTTTAATGTCCTTTTTGTGTCTTGGTTCTCGTTGAGTTGCGCTTACTTAGCCTAATGGCGGAATCGGGGTGTAGGCAACGCCCGAGGAGAGTGGCATTGTTAAGACCCATAATCAGCTCTAAAGCACGATTATCCTCTTTACTTTAACAAAGTTAAGTGCTGCAGCTATTTGAGGAATATATTAACAAAGTTCGGTGCGACAACAAAAGGGGTATTACGAATTCGGCAGAGGAGCAGCGGGGAGGGGTGGCATTTTTGAATGGGATATTTTAAACTGTTTCTGCTACCTTGTTTCTAAACAAATAGAATATGTTTTGAAATTACTCTTGAATGACCTTGAGCGGTGCGAGGGTGTGTGTGCTCATTTGTAAAGCCCATTATCATCCAGTCCATAATTCCTTTTTATTGCATTTCTGACTTATCTCATTTCTAAAGTCCCATAAGTTTTCCCTTCTCCTGCTCGTTGTCCTGGCAATGTTTTGCTGGTGGAGGATTTTCTTGTTTTCTTGCAAATGTCAGCATAAGTATTTCGTTTATTAGCAAAGTTTCCGCATAGTTACGTTGTTATGGATGCGTCTATTGTAGCATTAAAGCTATTACAAACATATATTTATACGAGTACAGCTAAGTGGTAAAATATGAATGAAACGTAAGGGGAGCCTTAGGTCGCCGGGTGAAAAAGTGTCAAAAGAAAAGATGGGATGCCAAATCGAATGAAATAAATATCGCGGGAAAAAAAGATATCAAATGGGGGAAATAGGATTTAGCTGGTATAAATATTGAGATTTTCTATTAATACCAAATGAACCCCATCTGAAGCCTTATGGGAATCTGTCGATGAAATGTTAAAGGAAATTTTAATGTCCTGTATCACACAATCATACAGGGTGAGATAAAAAAAACTACAACAAAGTCAAACGCCATAATTTTTACTATTTTTGTTTTTTTAACTTTAATTGAATGAAAGCAAAAATATCGGAAATATCATCAAATTTCAGAATAAGTTTAGATTTGTTCGAATTTGCCACCTTTTGGAACGAATTATGGGCAAAAAACGAAAACCGGCCAATAAAACCATCACACCCTGCCCGAATGTTGCTATGCGGCATTTTGGCCCATCCCCGGCGAAGCGCTTGCTTGAGGTGATCGACACTTTGGTATTTTTTAGTGCCAACGTTGCTTTCCAAAATACTCCAGACACAATTGTCCAACGGATTGATATCCGGAGATTTTGGTGGCCATTGTACGCTGGAAATGAAGCAAGGAACCTCATTTTGTAACCATTCTTGGGTGGCGCGTGCTGAGTGCGATGGTGCTGAGTCCTGTTGAAATGTCCAAGGTCTGCGGCCCAAATGTTTGCGTGCTCAACGTTTTAATGCACCCTCCAGAATTCTGATGCCACGTTCGATTAATACGAGCGGAGAGCGATCATCGGCTGTTATGGCGGCCCACGCCATCACCATGGCCGGTGCTTGAGTTCTGGTGGCCATCCGAAGGTGTACATTTTCAGCTGACCTCTTTGGCAAGCAAACACGACCATTTTGTTGGTTTACAAACTGCTGGACAACGAATGTTTTCTCATCGGAGAAAACCGAATTCGGCCAACCAAGTTCAACACTTTCGGCCAAGCGAAGCAACTCTTTAGCTCTTTTGAGTCTATTTTCGTTCTGTTGCGGTATAAGTTCTTGCACTTTATGAAATTTCAATGGCTTTACCGCGAGCTCATTTTTCAATATTTGCCGAATTTCAATATTCGTGAATTCCATCGCGAATAACTATTTTTCTGGAAAATACTAACCAAAATGCTAGTGTAAGCTTGCAATATAAAGAGCTGTCACTGGAATAATTTTAACAGCTGTAGGACGTGTGGCTTAGAAATGACAGCAGTCTGAAGTTGGTCGCAGTTTTTTCATCTGTGCGTATGTTTTGACATTTCAAGGATAAATTCGATTCAAGCGTTTTCTATGGCCTGCCTTGTAAATTATTAAAGTAGAATGCAAAACTTAGTGATATCCTCTCTTTCTCTCTCTCTCTCTCTCTCTCTCTCTCTGTTTTTCTGTATTTGACGTCAGCGAGACTTAATTTTTATTATTTTATTAGCATTAATCACGAACCAACCTAACGTCCACATTCATGGGAATTAAGCCGCAGTGTCTGTGACAAATAAACTATGCCAACATCTCAGCAGGAGGATAAAACGTAGAAAAAAAAGATATTTATGCATTCCTCAACAATTTTACGACAATACAATCCAATGTTTTTTTCTTGTGCTGTTGAAATGCTTTTTAGAGAAAAATATAAAATTTATATTTTTTTTCCTGCCAAATAAGGCAAAACTTTTGTTCAACTTTTTTTATTGTAATGCAGTTGTAGTTGTCATTTTTACGATTACCCTTATGATTGTGGGGCATGTGTGGGTGTGTGTGTAATGTATGATATCAAATGGTGGATGGATGTTGCAACTTAAAAGCAGGCATCTTCCCAGGGTGTATTTCTAAGCAACAACAACAACATCCAAAGATTGCAACGGAATTAGTCGTGACAGACAACAACTTCTACAACAACAATGTAAAAACTTTAAGCTACTGTTAAACTTTTCGTATTACACGATACAAAATTCTTGTTGCGTTGCAACACGATGCCGACACAGCGAAACTATGAAAAGAACTAAAGTTTTGTGCATTGTGACATGTTAAGCATATCAGAGCATGCATTATTGCCGTTGTTGTTGCTGTAGGTCGCAAATTTTAAGCTAGAGCTGAAATAAATGCGTAAAACCTGTAATTTGAAGACATTGCACATATTCCTGCAGACATGCACGAACACGCACAAAGGCAGGACGACGACACATGAAACGCCACACCTGTGCAGGGGGGGCATACACGACACGTTGAAATATCTCCTATCATGGTATCTCGACCGATCTACTTTCCCCCAAAGGTGAGAGATGGTACCTAACACAAAGAAACTGATATCCGGTTAACGAAAACCTTTCCCACATGTTTTCTTCCGGATAATGTATTCGACTCCGTAGCGGTGCCAGTTCCACATCTCTAACTATGTTTTGTAGTTGAAAAGGCGTAACAAAATCTTGCAACATGCGTTGCCAGCACACATAACGACGAAAACTTTTGACAAGCAAAAGTTTAATTTTCAAGTTGTCGTTTCGTCTATTACCGGAGGCAGGAATTCGCATTTGCACTTACTTCTTTCGTTGGTACATTTCAGATTAGGATTATAAAATGCGTGTCACGGAACTGAACGACTGGGGAGAAACGATGACAAAGGCATTGCTGAAATAAATAGTTGGTACACTGAAAGAATGCCGTTCAAAAGCTGAGGAGATGGCAGAAGCGATGAAGCGATTTTCTTAGATTTATTATTTTCTGGCAAGACACCATTCCGAATTGAGGAGAATTGTGAAAATTAGTCCAGCGGTTCTTGGCTTATAAGCAGAATAACTAAAATCTATTTGTTTTACATATTGGTTGCACCTTTTTCGCTATATATTCGATATCTTGGCTATCAGAATCACCAGAATGGTCAAAAGTGACCTTTTAATGTATTTGTGATTTGGTCGGGATTAAAAATCTCCGCGGTTTAGTGGACATTTTTGTATTTATTGAAATAAAAGTTATGGTTCATTTTTCTCCCTAAATGTTGTCCGATCATCGTCACATTGGTAGGCTAAACTCTAACTCCATGCAAAACTCCGTCGATTGGTCTATAACTGTGGCCTTTAGAGCAACAGGAAACTCAAAAATTTTTTCTGTTTATGGTCCATTTTTACCCATATACATTTTGCGATCATCTCTAAAAACAATAGGCTTCTATTCGGACCTTAATCCCACCTCCATTTTTAGACGGACGGACATACATAGCTAGATCGACTCAGCTCGGCGATATAGGAAGGTCCATATGTAGTTTCCTATGTCGGAGTCTTAGTGTTTCTTCTTGCATGTTTTCATTAATATTTGGTAGCATTTTATCTCATAATTTTTTGCAGTGTATTTGCAGTCGGAGGGAAGCCTCTTCCCAAATGTGAATACCTTGAAAGTTAAGCTAGACTTGTGTGTAATTTTAATTTTATTGGATTTCTTCTGACACAAACAAACTTTCTACATTACCTGACATTTTCGAATGAAATGTTCTGTTTTCTAAAAAAATTTACAATTTTAGAGCGGAGAAACAACAAATTCTGGTATCGTTTATATCAGTATTATTTTTAAATAAGCAAACAATGGGAGTTTTTTTTACTTACGTATCATAACTAAATGAGGTTCTCCCTTGAAAATGTGATGAAATATTCAAAATACCGATCGATATGGAATTATTAAACCTATGCCAAGAATTATGAACCATGGAATTAAATACCAACATACAATTCGAAATGCTTTTTAAATCCAAATCCTAAATTGAGGTGGTGACAACCCACAAAATACTTGAAACTCCCGTACCGATATATATAAGAGTATTGTCGAAACTTGGCATTTTTGATCAGGACCATAGGTCTATTTGACGAAATCCATTTCAGGACATTTAGAGTCTATTTAGCGGTGTTCCCCAATCTTTGCCAATCCTAATATTTTTATCAGTGCTACGTCAGGAGTCTAATGTGAATAATTATAACTCGTATAAATCGTAAAGATATGATAGGAGGCACTACTCCTAATGGCATTCCCCCACAACGGATCCTAAATTTTGTAAGATTTATAAGAAGGTTATCCACAAATACAATCATATGTTTACAAAATTAGACCTTCGACAGCATTGTCTAAGTTGTCTAATCATAAATCCATTATATATAGACAAATGGGATGGGAACTAGCTTCCGATGCAGCTAAATTTTACACGGGAAATTACAAAAAAATTAGAGCTGGATATGTTAATTTAAAATAATTTAAAATGAAATTACCTTGAAATAACTATAACATGATGACGATCATTAAATGTGAAATAAACATTCGATTCTCATCCACTTCATCTGGTATCTTTCCCACGGAGAATCAATATTTTTAATAACGCTAACCCTCAGAAAATGCGAAAATGTTACAACTGAAATGCTACAGCTTTGCATCTTCGCCTTATGGCTTTGACAAAATCAGTTAAATGGCTTTTTTAGACGATGGAGGTTTGCATCAAATTTCACGATTATTAGCTTTAAAAATTCAAATCTAAATGTAAAACAAAAACTCTTTAATTTGTTGTAATCAATGTCGTCCTGCCTTTCTAACAACATTCATTTGCCAATGATCACAAAACTTAACAAATAGCCTGCAGCGGGCTTTTGATTTGCTGGAAATCATCGACGATAACGTTTAATTATAGTTTCAGTGGTTGTAGTTCGCAAAACAAATACCTTTTGTTTTAATTTTTCCATTCTGCCAGCGCAACCGAAGGACAATTACACAAGAGCAACAACAAGAGAAACGTAAACCCCACGGTAATCAGGAAAAAGTTTTGTGAAAATATTTAAGCAGAATCGGTGACACCCTGACGAGGCTGACTAACAATACCGAGGAGTCTGAAGTCATTACCGCTGTCAGTTGTCAGCGGCATCCACTACCCACAAATGCCTTGACTTTGCAAACCATTCTTGCTCAAACTATTCAAAATAGTTGGAAAACTTGTAGCTGTTGTTGCCTGGTACTGGTCCTACTACTACTCCAGTTGTTGTCTTATTTTGCTCCCGAGGAAAATAACTTTGAAGAAAAGTTTAACTGTTGGAATAATGACAACTAATTTCAACAGTAATAAGGAAACTAAATAAGGTACTTTCGAGCAGTCCTCCTCCTCCTCCTCTTCATGCGCCCTAAACCTTTCACACAGAAAAATGGACACTTTCGAGGCGTCAGGCTGTGCATAAATTGAGGCCCAAAGACAAGAAGTGGAGGGAGGGCAGGAGACGAAAAAAGACAAAGTTGTGTTGTCAGTTCTACAACTCATTAACATGAGAATTACAACAAACCATTAAATGGAGAAGCACGAAAACATCTGGAAGCTCAGGGAGATGCAAACAAAAACACACTTTGTTATGTCAACTTCCGTTTCCGTTGCACTCAAATGCAATACACACCGATACACTCACACACACAAAAACAATACATTTGCCTCTCAGTTCAGCCTCAAATTTCCTACCAAACAGTTTAAGACAATTTTTGCCGGCACTTATTCTCATCAACGAAAGAACTCTAGCTGACAGGCAGGGCACACTGAAACCGAAAAAGAAATAGGCTCAGAGGACAACAGATACAACAAAAACACACTCTCGTTGGCAAGCAAATGAAAATGTCAACACGAATTAAGAAACTACTGAAATGAACTTTTCTAGTTTTGCTGCAGAGCAAAGTTTTATGACATGGAATTGTTCGTGTCAAAAGGGAGGACGCATCGTAAAGTTTTTCTTTTTCAACTGCTTTTGGAAAAAAAAAAACGAGAATTTTCTTTTTTTAAGATCTTCGTATCAGAGATTAAAAGATACCACTTGATGTTTTTCTTTTAAATAACTTTGAGTTTTTCCATGGAAATTGCCATGGTAGTGCCTTGGTAGACTAACAAAAAAAAAAGATACAACTTATATTGCAAATTGTAATGGCAGCTATTGAAACATGGCATTTATGGACATTTAGAGATGTTAGCAGTAAGTTTTTGTAGCAGCATGGAGAGCATACTTGAGCTGTTACGCCGTTTGCAACTCTCGAAAATAGCCCTTAACACAGATGAAACCCCGATTCAAAGAATTAAAAATTTAATGAGACGGATTTGAAACAAATTTTCAAAAAATATATATATATATATTTTTTATGGCACAGAAAGAGAAATGAAAATCCGATAAGGCTCCAACATCGCAAACCCTAATAATTGCGTCAGTTTTAGGTCAGGCGTAAAAATGGACAATATCGGTCCACTCCATCAAGTATCTGCCCCACAAAGGGACAATATTTTGAATAAATATGACTCTTCTAAAATGTGATGTAAGGGTCCGATTGTCTTCAAATTACACACATCACAATATTTTTATTAACCCATGGCCTGCTGTGAAGATGGAATATATCGGTCCACTCCTTCTGGTGCCTCCCCCGCAAAGGATGAAAATTTTTAATTTCCATTAAGCTTGTAAAACACGAAATTAAGATCCGATTCCATGCAGACTTGTTACATCTCAATATATACATCAACACAAGATTTGTTACAGAGATGGTAGAGATCGGATCATTCCTTCTGGTACCTCCCCCACAAAGGGTCAAAGTTTTGAATAACCTAAACTAATATAAAATCCGAAATAAGCATTATTTCTACTAACACAAGATCTGCTGTGAAGATGGGATATATCGGTCCACTACTTCTGGAACCTCCCCCACAGAGAGACAACATTTTGAATATCCACGAAGCTCAAAAAACGTGAAATTATCATTTGATTCCATTCAGACTTGATACATCTCAATATTTCCATTAACACAGGGTCTGTTGAAAATGTGGTAGAGATCGAACCATTTCTACTGGTACACCCCCACCCCTCCCTCTATAGGGTTTAAGATTTTGAAAAATCACATATCTAACACAAAGTGAAGGAAGTACCCATTATAGTCGAAGCCTGGCAGGTCGCAATATTTATATCATATTTATTTAGGTCCGATACGAAATGGACAATATAGGCCCATTCCTTCCGAACCCACTTCATTTGGAACGAATAAGGAAATTAAAAAAAATTAAATCCATTAAAAATTCTGTTAAAATATTAGAAATACCGAATATAGGAAGGTACCGATATATGGGGGATATACGATATTGTGAATCTATATAGACAATTCTATTTAAGGTAAAGTACTCACAATGAACTCCTTGTGTAGAATTTCAGACAATTGAAAAATGTGGCTAAAATCATCAAAATACCGAATATCGGGGGGTATCGTTATATGGGGGCTATACGATATCGTGGACCTATATAACCCTCCTTCGAACTTCACCTGCCTGCAGGCAAAAGACAGATCTGTCCAAAATGTTAGCTTCTTATTTTAATTCGTTTTGACTGTAGCATGTTTACAACAAACGGACATAGGAACGGACGGACGTTTTAGAATTTTACGCTGATCAAGAATATATGTAATTTGTTGGGACTAAAATTATAATTTCGATGAGAAGCAATAATCGAAAATCGAGTTTTAACGAATTATGCCAAATTGTCACTTGGTTTTTTTTCAATTGAAGACAGAAGTTGAAAAATTGCTAAGGCAATTTAGCTGACTTCTAAGTATGCCTATGCTGTAGGGATAAATAATCTTCACTGTTACCGGTCCCCAGTACATTTTCATAATTCTTTTTGTCTAAACTCGTTTAACATTATGTATATGGCTATCAAATAAAACTGCCAACTTATTGCCATAACGACTTTTTTTTTCTTTTTTGAATACAAAAATCCCATAAACATAGGAAACATATGCAACACAATGATGCAGGGAGGAGACCCCATTCAAAATTTTAATGTTACAAAAACGACATATTGAAGCCATTTATTAAACAAAAACGAAATAATAATAACATTCACAACAACAATAAAAGTCCACAAACACGCATTCCGACAAACATTTGCTGAATTATCACCGTGGGTGTTGGGCCCAGCAGTAGGGGAGGGGGGTTGTGTAGCATGTGATGTTTTCAACAATTATTCAAATTTAAAAAAAAGAGAAATTTATTTCCGAATGTCTACAAGTATACACGTATTCTCAAGTACGATACATTAGATCAAATTGCAGAAATTTATTTAAAAAAAATATTAAAAAAATAAACAAATATTTCTTTAAAAAACATAAAATTGAGCTTCCTTAAAGTTCGAAATTTATGAGAAAAAATCACTCAATCAATCAATTCAATTACATGTCATGACCTATTTTATATTCGGTGACCTATAATTACCAAAGTGTGACTAATGATTTGAATCGGAATCTAGGTCCAATTGGCAAGGCATAAAAATCCTATAACTTAGCTTCTAATTTCCTAGCAAATCCACAGCCAAGTCTTAAATGCAATGCATCTTCGACATATAGTTGTGGGATGGGGAGGGGGCACAGCTGGTCTAATGACTGGAAAATGCTGGAAGCTTTAATGGGTTTTTAAAGACACTCGTGCCGCAATAACACCAATAATCATAACAAATGCCTCAGACGTGATTGGAATTTCTAAATGGAGCAAACCAAACGCAGAAGTGGAAGAAGAAGAAAAGAAATAGCTGAATAAATAAAAAACACCAACAATAAAAAAAATATACACCATTCTTTTTTTTTAATTTACTGCTTTTGTTGTAGATTTTTTCTTTATTTGTTATTGCCATTGTCGTTGTGGTGGTGTTGGAGTTGGGGTGTCAGAACCAAGCGAAAATCGACAACATCTGAGAGCAAAGATATTCCGATAAATTACAAACAATTTATGCAAAAATAAAGAAGCGACGACATACTCTCACACATAATTTGTGCGTGCGTGTATGTGCGTGTGTTGTTGTCTTCTTCAATACAACCACACGGAAAATATACATACGTCTTCTGTCTGTGAAGCGAGAAAAAATAAACCCATTTTAATGGTTGCGATATTTTCTCTACGGAGAAAAAAGACCTTTGTTAAGGGGGAAAATATCAGGTCCACAGACGCCTTTTTCATGTTCAAGCGGCTCAAATTTATTTCCCTTTCTTAAATGATGTTTGTTCAGGTCGGTCGTTGCTTTGTCCCAGCTTCCGTTTGCCGAAATGGAAAGTGGCCGAATACCGCCTTTCATTCTTTGTTGTTAGGTTTTCATTTTATTTTCCATTTCAATTGAAAAAGGAAACAACAACAACAACATTTCCATATTGGAAAAAGGAGAGAAAAAAACGTTTTTTTTTCTTCATCACAGAGAATAGTAATGGTGTTTGGAATGATAGAGGTTTCTGATAGTTCTGAATTGTAATCACGTAAAGCTGATCTTTAACTTTTTTAAGTGACGTCAAATAATATAAGCTGTGTTCCCAAACCTTTTCATTGGGAGTTTGGTAAAACAGCGAATTTTCAATGACACCCTAAGGGAACTACTTACGAACTGGAAAAATGGGGCAATCTCTTCTTCTCTCTCTTTTTTCGGAACAGAGCAATTATTTAAGATTTTTCAAAATAAAAATAAAAACCTTTACCCAACCACCCATTTATCATCTCCAAAACCCGATTCGCCCTACCAACCTTGAGAACTTATCATGCCACTTTGCAACACCCTCTAGTTTTTTTTTTTTTTTTTTTGTTAAGCCTATCTGCCATGTATGCCCATTTGCTTATTTTGTTTTAATAGCTTTGAAAATTGGTTTCGCTTATTTTTTTTTTGCGTCAGAATCTCTTTCTCAACATTCGTAAAGTTGTTGTTTGTCATTGGACTATAGTTTTCCGCCAACAGCGGTAGCTGTAGCGGCAGCAGGAGTTGATTCTCAACTCTAGTAGCAGTGATAGTATCATCAGCAATATTTGCTTTATTGCAGTAGCAGCATGGCCAGCATAAATCAAATGGAATGAAAATGAAACTGCTATTGACACTTGTCGTAGTCTACACTCCCCTCGAACACACACACACACACACACTCACACCCCATCAACATCCCTTTGACACAGTGGCCGAAAATGCATGGAATTTCATATAGAGATACAGATAGGACACACGAAATATGTCCAAGGGACCCAATTCGTTAGCTAATTTTTGATTGGACTTGGCCTCTGATAACGGTTTTCACATTTGCACCAATTTTTCTTCCATTCTGCCCCGTGGCCATGCAGTGCCACTGTATCGCATTTATGTTTGCATGACTACCTTCTATGGTACGGTGCCCCCCTTCCCTCCTTGGCCAAAGTTAACTTCGTTTTTTGTGGAGTTACTTTTTTCTGCAATTCCATTTAGATTTGCTCTTTTGTTCGTGGCTTGTGATGTGTGAGTTTGGGTGTGTGTGTGTGTGTATTATGGTTATTTTCGTTCGTTTGTTGCGACTCCATAAAAAAGATATAAAGTCTCCACAATTCCAGTCTTCACTGCATGGGCTCAGACAACGACTGCGACGACGACTAGCAACATTGTAGGAGCGTACGTTGTTGTCAATTGTTATTGAATCCTTTGGGGACCGCTAAATAACCAGTTGGGGATTCACCAGCATCTACCGGGCACATACATGCCAGAGCCAGTGCCAATGCTACTCTTTGCTACAAATTGCTGTTAGTTCAAACAAAGCCAGTTAGGTAGGTAGGAAGGGCCCACACATCCTAGCCAGTTGGAATGAATAGTCAGACCAGCTTGGTATGACAATCACCAGTTACTGCTACTGCTGCCACTGCTGTGCGGTGCGGTGCACCACCAATGTAAATGCTTACAAATCTTGTAATCATGCCTCGGTGGCGGGCGACGTGTGTGGTATTCCAACTATGAGAACTTTTTATTGTCTACCTGCTGAATGATTTAAAATTACTTAATTATCGTTTGATTTTATTCGATTAAAGACACCAACCTGCCAGCCAGCCAGTCAGCCACCGAAGCTGTGGCCTACGTGATGTAGGAAACGTAACGATCTGAATGAGAAGAACCAAATGACAAAGATTGGCACGTCTTTTTCCCACACCGCAGTAATTGAATGATAATTTTATTGCAATGCCGAAGGGTGGACCTTATCAAGCTAGTAAAGTAAGCAGCAGTAATTGTAGACAAATCGAATGTTTCAATTGGTTGTGGGTACTCTAAGAGAAGTTTGGACTTTAAATTAAATGCCAAAATCTATTGAAAATTAAGGAAAATTGCAAGAAAAAGGACAATTAGCTGAAAGCAATATATCTCTCTAGGCCAAACATGACATAAAGTGCAAAACAATTCTGGTAACAGGGTTTCTACATTTTAAGGCCCTGTGGCAAAAAAAAATGTTTGCAAATGAATATAGGAAATATGAGTTTGATACCCCATGTCATATATTCTTGATCAGCCTGTATGTCTTTGGAGGCAAAGTAATTTTAAATTTCGAATTTCCTTTATTTTAAAGATCTAACCACAATTTCTACATGAATACGATTTAGGTTCGCAACTCGCGTTTTCTGAAGTCGGAAGATCCATAGAAGTATAAGATATTATCACTAACAACATCAAAACCTGTTTACTACTACATATGAACGCACGAATCAAGAGAAATCGTCCAGAGAATCAGAGTTTACTTATACTCTTTTTCGAATATTTTGATTTCCACTCTTTTCTTAACCACCACACTCTTTTTTCGCGAGCACGAGTAGAGGCACTCTCAGAAGAATCGAGCAAATTGAAGCTCTGCAATTTTTACTACAGTCACATTCACAGGGCTAACCCAATAGGCTTCCTTTTCCCCCCTCCACCACTCCACATTGAGTGTTTCAAAGATGAAAAGTGATTTCTGAAGTTTTCATCCAATAACTGTCTGTTTCAAAGTAACTTTCCAATCACAGCGTTCGAAGACCTGCCAACCATAGTCCCAATTGACTTTACCTTTATTACAATTTGCCACATCCCACACTTTGAATTCCCCAGCAAGGACATATTCACTCCCAACGCCCCCCCTCCTCCTCTTTTCCCCTTCCCAGAAACTTGCAATATGTGATGAGAATTCCATGTTAACTCATTTAAGTTGTCATCTTTGGCTGCCTAATCAATTGATGCGACTGTGGTGACATTTGAGCAGCCTTAGCTGCCTAATGCTCGAATCACACATGAAAAACATCCGGTGCCAATCATGCGCTGCGCCCTGGCAGGGTAAGAGGACAGCTGATGCAAATAACATCGATGACAGCGTGTTGGGTGACGATGATAGCTGGCATCGGCGGTGGAAGATATTGACAACAGAGATATTAGATCCAACACCAGTCGGGCATGAACTCAGAGTCAAATTCGTGAATTTTACGCAAAATCGACCACCCCTCACTCCCACCCACGAAAGTATGATGGATGAGTTCGCCGAGGTCCTCAGTGAAGGTTGTGCGTAGCAGGATGTGTGTGTGACATCCATATGCCGTGTCATAAATGTGTGTCCTCATACATGTACTGTGTATTTATAGGTTGCCCGCGTGTGTGTGTGTGTGTCTGCATGTTACGTTCCATGTTAGCACACACCCATACATTGGCATTAGCAAGGCAAGTACGTGGCATTGGTAATTGAAAGATTGTGAACCAACGCCATTTGAATATTAATGAATGCCAATGCCAACGACTCTCCCAAGAAGCAAAACGCCATGGAAAAAAACCATGTTACAAAATTTCCAAGAAACCCTCCCCCCCCCCCCCTCCGCACCACATCCGACTGAAATCCAAATCTCAAGTTTAATATTTAATAGAACAACCATAAAATACCTAATTTTGGATAGCAAAATAGGCACTAAATTTAAAATGCACTTTAAATCATCATTAGGCGAGGGTGCTCACGAGGAAGGGGGAGAGGGGGCAATGGAAATGGCAGGAAGGACACAACCCAACAAGGCATTAAGATTGTTGCTGGCAGGATTTTATGGCTGTTCAATTATCGTTAATGGTTTCATATGTAGCATATTTTTCATCAATTTTTTACTTGATTTCTTTTGACAGCTGCTTTTGGTCGAGGTTATGTACGTGGGTGGGAGTGAGAGGGAGATAGTGGGAGCCCTGTGCTCAACATTTACAGACTTTTAGGCACAACATCTTTTTATCCACTGTCTTTGTTGGCCCTACACTGAGGTTATTGCTGGTAATGCTGGTGTATCTGTTTCTTTCACATCTTCCAAATTCCTCGGCGAAAATATTTTCTGTGAAGACAGTCAAAATGGGAATGGGAATAAAGGAATTGCTGGAAATTGTTAGCAGCTGAGCCCAGTGTTTATTTATCGAAAATGAAAAGGAATGTGAAATATGAAAGCAACATGTTAAGAAAATTATTTCGCCAATGAAACAGAGCAAGATAAGACGAAGAACATGCTGAAGTTGAATGAATATCAACCAGAGAAGATGGGAACATGGGAAACCAAGACACTCAGTCGTTGGCATAAAACCAGAGGAGAGGGGGTGAGTCAAAGGCCATTAAGGACATCACAACCTCATGAGAGTCCCAAAAATGTATTTTTTTTTTAAATAAAATATAATGGGATATGCAATGAAGCCGCTTCCCCCACTCATTCCCTGTTTTAAAGGTCAATATAATTTAATGGACTTTCCCGTTACATATAAATCAATATTAATGGTGGAATTTTTATTGCTGAAATTTTATTACGGCGTTAAAAAGAACTCCGATTCAATGGGGAGTAAAATATGGCTAAAGGTGAAGTCTGGTTGGCTGGGGTGAAAAATAGAGACGATTTGGCTCATTGGGGAAAATTTTAATAGAATCTGTAGACTGTGTCGGTCCAATATCATAGCCTGGAAAACACCAGAATTTACAGACCATGGCATGGCTACCCTGCCTCTAAATAACGTAAAACGGAATTGGCCTAGAGGGATATTTGATGTGAAACCTTTATTTCGATGCACAGGCACAGTTTCAAAATTTATTCTCTCTCTCATTCGAGTAGCATTAAAAAATAAAGCATACTCGATTTATTTGTTTACTCCCGCTCGTATTCGAGTAAGGAGTGATATTTGCACTCTTCGCATTTTGGACCTATGACTTTTACATCGATTTTTAAAATAATTCAGGTAATTCCGACATCTACCAAAATAAAACAAGCATGGTTGAACTTTTAATACCCTCCACCTTTGGTTAAAGGAAACATTTTTATATAAAAGTATCTGAATTCAAAGGTGTTCCACATTATACTACAAATACCAGTAAGCCCTTTTGAATAATGCTGTCAAACTTTTCAAAAAACCATAAAGTGGCTGAGGCCGTTGTGGGAGGGCCATACCAAAACGGGATCCTCCATAGACAATGTTATACTTCCAGAATTGTCATCTACCAAACCTTCTTAAATGCCAAATTTGAAACAATTTCGTGGGTAAATGTGACTAGGTGGGTGGGTACCGAATATCGGTGGGTACTGTTATATGTGCGCTATAGGAAAACGAGTAATATTCAATGTTCTGGGAGCTAGAGCCAATTATGAACTACAAATACCAATTTTTAGACAAATTCGTGGAAAAATCGGGGCAAAAATCATCAAAACACTGTATATCGGAAGGTAGCATTATGTGGGGTCTATACGAAAACATGGACCTATATACATACTATGTTCCGGCCATTACGAACTACAAATACCAATTTTTAGACAAATCCGTGAAAAAATGTGGCGAAAATCATCAAAGCACTGATAATCGGGAGTTACCGTTATATGTTGGATATACCAAAAGGTGGATCAATATGTCTCATTTTCAATACCTGCCATCCTAGACATCAAATTGTTCTGCCAAATTTTGAAGCTCTACGTCAAATAATATGGGCTGTATCGTGATTTCAACAGATAGACAGACGGAAGAACATCGTTAAATCGACTTCGAATTTTATGCAGATCATGAACGTATACTTTTTGGGGTCTACGACGAATATTTAAGGATGTTACAAACGTACTGATAAAGTTAATATACTCCCCAACCTCCTATACCCTCCTATTATATAAATGCTAATCTTTGTTCATACCGATCATTTTCAAATTCACTGAATGTTTCGATTTGTCAAAGACCCTGTTCATGCGAATGCAAATATTAAACATAACTGGGATATTTAAATGTATTTATGCATGTATGTATGTATGTACGTATATATGTGTATGTATATGGCCATATGCGACCCAAGTTATGTCATAGTCAGAGTGATTTTTATGACTTCAAAGCATCCGTTTGGTTGTATTTTCATTCGTTCGCAAATAAAATTCAAATACTAATAATAATTCCATTATCGTCATTTATATTCAAATATTTCCATTAAAATTATGAAGTCCTAACTTAATATATATTTTGATTATGTCCCAGCATTGGACGGCTGCCACATGAGGGACTGTGTTTCAAAACGCCTATTTGTCAAATGTAAACTACTGAATGAGGGCCAGCTATTTCAAACATTTGCTACATACTTTTTGCTACATTTCAACACACAATAGCTGACTGGGTTTGAGTTCTATACTCCCTCCTCCCCACCTTCCCTTCAGAATCTATGCGCTTCGCAGTGTCCTTTTTATTTACATTTGTCCCATTTGACGAATTTAAATTATTGTTATCATAAACTTTTAAATGAAAAAAAAAAAAATCCCGAATGATTTTTATTATTTTCATATTTTTATGATGGCATCGTAAAAAATTATGTCTATTTGAAAATCTACAAAAAAAACGTCCCCTCTCCCCAAATGTCCATATCGGGACATAAAATAAGAGAGGAAAAAAGTATTTGATTGCTTTGGCTATGATATGAGGGTGGAAAATCATCCACGTTGTTGTCGTCGTTGTTGTTAACAACTGTAAAATGAATTTCCTGCATGATAGAATTGAAAAAAGAAAATCTCCATTTAATTTCAGCATTTAGGCACTTTAAAAAGTACAAAAATTTATAATTGCTTAGATATTGTCAAGTGGTTCGGAAATTAAAACAAACCGATAGGAGACAGTTTTTTGTACGGCAAATGAAATTAAATGCGAATAAAAGATATATATCATTTGATATGTCTCATCGACATACCGGTTGTTGACACTATGTCTTCTTGTACCAAATCCGTTTCAGGACATTTGGAGTTAATCTAGCGATGGCGCATGATAATTCTCGAAGGGAGTATCCGATTTGATCCAAGCTTTGTACTTCGTAATATTATTATAAAAATTTGATCAAGTTCGGAGATGACCAATATCGGCCCACACCATCTAGTACCTCCCCACAAAAGGTCGAAATTTTCCAAAAAAAAAAAAAAATACTGCACAGAAAGAGAATGGATGATCCAATTTTGCTCCAGCTTTGTAAACTCCTATTATATGCATTAGTGCTAGGTCAAGTGCGAAACGGTCTAGTCCATCAAGCACCTCCCCCACAAAGGGTCAACATTTTAAATAATTACAAATTGTTATAAAATATGGAGTAAGACTCCAATTGTCTTCCAATTACGCACATCCCATTATTTATACTAACACAAGATCTGGTGTGAAGATAGGATATATCGGTCCACTCCTTCTGGTATTTTCCCCACAAAGGGTCAAAATTTTGAATATCCATGAAACTCATAAAACGTTCAGACTTGGTTCATCTCAATATTTCCATCAACACAAGATCTGTTATAAAGGTGGTAGAGATCGGATAATTTCTTCTGGAACCTCCCACACAAAGGGTCAAAGGTTTGAATAACCTAAACGATTGTAAAATCCGAAATAAGCACCCAGTTCTTTTCATATTTCATACATCCCATTATTTCTACTAACGCAAGATCTACTGTGATGATGGGATATATCGGTCCACTCCTTCTGGTACCTCCCCCACAGGAGGCTCAAAATTTTGAATATCCATTAAGCTCATCAAACATGGCACATTTCAATATTTCTATCAGCACAAGATCTGTTATACAGATGTTAGGGATCGAACCATTCCTTCTGGAACCTCCCACACAACAATGGTCAAAGTTTTGGATAACCAAAACGAACATAACAATCGAAATAAGCATCCAGTTCTCTTCATATTTTACACATCTTATTATTTCTTCCAACACAAGATCTGCTGTGGATATGGGATATATCGGTTCACTCCTTCTGGTACCTCCAACACAAAGGGTCAACTTTTTGAATATCCATGGAGCTCATAAAATTCGAAATTAACATTCGATTCTATTCCAGACTTCATACATCTCAATATTTGCATCAACACAAGATCTGTTATAGAGATGGTAGAGCTCGGACCATTCCTACTGATACCTCCCCCACATAGGGATCGAGATTTTGAAAAACAAAACGCTTAAAGAACAAAAATAAGCATCCAAATCTCTGCAAATTTCACGCATACAAACATTTTAACTAACACAAGATCTTTTGTGAAGATAATACATATCTGCGAACCAGTTCTGGCAGCTCACCCACAAAGAGTCCCGATTTTCAATACTTTTATCCATAATAACTAGCGAAAAAAGTCAGCGTTTCTTGACATCTTGCTATATCTAAATATTTCTCTCAACCAGAAACCAGAGATAAATATGGAATTTATAATTCCGCATAAAATTCAATTCTCTTACAATTTTGCCCATATTAATATTTTTATCTGTATTAGATGAAGTCTAAAACTGGAATACATCGGTCGACTATATCTGGCAACTCTCACACATTTTAACGAATTTTCAATCAACACTTGCTCTAGCATTTATGAAAGTTTTGAACAGGACTCTTATAAAATATAATCTAAGAAATTACTAAAATTTGATATATGTCTTATTATTTCGATATTGTCAAGTCTTTACACAATATGAGGTAGTCTTTTTTAAAACAAAAACTGCATGTCTCCAATTTATAAGTTCTCTCCTTCTATTGCTAAAAATCTAATAATATTTAATTTAGGTTTTATTCAACAAACTGGCCTAGATTTATTTTTAATTTTGTGTGTTCTGTGACAAGTCGGAAAAAGAATCTGTTTCAATATCCCTACAAATTTGCTTTGATGACTATAATAATCCAGCATATACGTGCACACATACACCCACACACACATACAGATGCATATACTCACACACTCACATGTGTTTGTTGTTATTAAATTGTATTAAAATGTGTACAATTTTATGACAACACGCCACTATACTTGCACAAAACGTGCTGTCATTGCTTCTTAATGTTTGTAGCAACCGAAAACGACAACACCAACAACAACAACAGCAGCAACAGCAATGGCAACGGCAACAACAACAGCAACAACGGTACGGTGGCGTCAAGCACAACATAATTTAAACGACAACAGCCGAGTGACATGTGTTTGCTCCATTTTAATATGACACTTTGAAATTGGCTGCAGTTCAAAATTGTTAAACATTCCGAAACAGAGAGAGAGAGAGAGAGAGAGAGAGAGAGAGAGAAACAACGACAACAACATTGAAAAACAAGGTACCAAATTGCAGGATATGCTGTTATGTATGGCACGGTACAGCACAGCACGTCGAACAACACGAATACAACACCAGTCATGTTCTGTTCACCATCCATCCATCCATCCGCCCGCACCCTCCAACCAATCTCAACCAAACCTAATGTGAAAAAATATAAAAAACAATGTTTTAACAAAAACAACGAAAACATCATTTCAAGCCCCCTCCCCCGCACCGCTCACACACCTCTGCGAGGCACTCGTGAAGCGTATGAGTGGATATAAACAACACATACTTAAGACTAAACAGGAAACTGGCAAAGAATGGAAGAGTTACTCGAACTGAAAGTTGGGCCAAATGCTGGCAAATGTGTGTGAAGCTTGTTGTTTCGTTTTCTCCAGCTACTAAACTACTATTGCTGCCGCTGCTGTTCTGAATGCTAAATACAATTTTCCAAAAAAAAAAAAAACAAAATAGCTACGAAAGCGTTAGAAACTCTTGTCAAAAGGAAACATTCAATGGTAGTTGGATTTCACCTAGCTTGCTAGGTTGGATGCTGGCTGTCAGAGGATTTCTTGTAGGTGTTATTTTCAATAAGGAATCCATACAACTAGGATCCCATCTGGTGTTTATAACTTTGCCATATATATGTCGCCACATCCTGACTGGTTCCTCTGCCCCTTTTGCCTTCGAATATTCAATAATGTTTTTGTTGGTGGTTGCACAAACAACCCACACACACACACACACAATTAGTATTCATAAAGCATAATGTGCGATCAACTAGTAAGGAGAGGGGAGGATAAAGGGGAGGGGGCAATGAGGCTAAATATTATGAGAACATCATTGAGGAGAAAAGAGGCAATACATCTATGTTTGACACTTCTGCCTATATATATGTCTATCCTGACAGTAAAGATTTCTGCCGCTCCAGTGATTGTTTAATTTGAAGGATCTTCGGATACTTAAGGATCTTCGGAACGCACCTGTAATTAGTAACGATACAAGTCCTTGGGCTTTATTAGTGCTTTTGCTGAAGGCACAGGGTGGTCTGCTTTGCCAGAAAATGATTTTGGTCGACTTGTAGGTTATAATGGTATATATGTTTGAAAAGGACATAAGATCTTCCAAATGACATTTGGCTCTTGTTGGATAACATAGGGCATCACATAGTCAACAGTAGTTAGAAGCACTGTTATTCCATATCAAGGTCTGATAACAGATACTGCAATGGTTAATCAGTATGACTACCGCGGTTTTAAGTTCAGACCTACGAAGTGACAGAAGGGAGCTTGAAAAGGAGGAAGAAAATGACACTTTAGATCGGTTGTAGGGTATAACCGGTTTCTAAGTGTAATTTTCTTCCAGCTTCTTCGTTGAGAGATTTTCTACAGCAGCTGATACAATTATTTTTTGGTGGTTTGACAGTCTCATCAATCGGTAGATCAATCGACTGAGAATTTCCTCGAGCAAACTGATCAGCCCTCCATCGCTATCAATGGTTGGTTAAACTATTCGCAACCCTTCGCCTTGTAACCATACCTCCTGATTTTCGGCAGTTTGAAGTTTTGGCTCAATTTTAAACTAAATCGACTGTAATTTAATGGAGGAGTTCAACCACTCTGCACTAAAATTAGTTTTAGTAGTTTTTCCTAAATTTATAGATTCTATTCCAACCTCACCTCCTCTCCCCTTTATTCTATCCATTAACATTCATGTCGAAACTCTACCTCGTAGAGGATGTTAAATTTCTCTAAAGTGTTTGTGAATATACTTAGAATGATTTTTATGCAAGAGCGGCAAAATGACACACGTTGTTATTGGTGTTGTTGCTGTTGTTGTTGTTGCAATGTCAATTTGCAAGCGAATGTGACTGGATGTGGGTATTTTTTGAAATTACGTGTCCTTACATAATTTTGTTTGCAATGACAGACGTTGGGGGGAAGGCGATGGGATGTTTTGGCAACTGATGATGATGACGATGGTACACAAATATGCATATCTATGTATGTGTGTACATATTTGAGAGATACTAAAAATTGCATAAAAACGTCAGCAAGTTTTCCTTTTCATGCGGAAGAGAAGATATCATATAAATGTCTATGGGGTTAAAGTATTTTACAAAACATTCGAATAAATATTTTAAAAATGGTCTTTAAGACATTGATTGAATGAATAATAAAAAATAAAAACTCAAATTATGTTTGGGTGGCGTATACGTTATGAAGTGTGTACCCAACGAGGTAATACGTATACGCCACCCTTTGGGTATGCATACGTATTTATTGGAACAACTAACGCCTTAGATTCTTTACACATTCTTATCTAAACTATTTTCAGGTCTTATGACACCATCGATGCATTGCCAAATAGTCTTGTTGGCATGCACACACACACACATACACACATGTACACATCCAGTCGTAGTGCTGGCTGAGACATTAAAAATACATTTGGGAATTCTAACATCGGTTCTCATTGCTGTCTCAACTTTGCAAACTAAGCTCTCTAGACTTAGCAAAAGTAGCAGAGCAACAACAACAATAACAACATCCAACTGTTGGTGATTTGTTGAAATCTTGAAATTTCTATTGGCCATTTGGGAAGGTAATGAAAACCGAGTCATGAATTGTGAAGAGCAAAAACTGGCAGCCGGCTCAGTGGCCATAGAAGTTGGTAATTTATTCCTATGTCCAAAACACACATCCAGTTGATGGCATCCCTCCATGGCAATGGAGTGATAATGTCTAAGGACTTTCGAAAACAAAAGTAGTCTTGCTCGACTTCGTGGCTTTGAAATGCGATATAGTTTCTCCAGGTTATTAGTAGGAAGAGCGACGCAGTGAAACAGAGACAGGGGCAATAAATGGTTCAATTGCCTTTTAAAATAAAGTGGGATTCACATAAAAATCAGAAGTCAGTAAACTGACACTTGAACATCAAATTTCAAAAATTGTGTACTAATCCGTCACATATGCCATCGGTAGATCTCATGTACTTTATGAAGGAAAACTTTACGTACATACTTATATTTCAAATATTTTCACATATCCTGCCCCCACTGTTCCGTCAATTTGAAAATTCTTCCGCAGTTAATCTCGTCTGTCATTCAAGTTTAAATCTAAGCTTTGAAAATGAGTTTACCTTGCTTTTGCTGTTGTTGTTGTGCTGTGTTGGTTGGTTGTTGTCCTGCTTTCCTGTCATTGCCCTGCCGCATAAAACGGACGTCACGTATTTCATTTTGCCGGACGAATGAAATGTGCCAAATAAAAGCAAATAAACTGAGATTTTCTTATAATGAGAGATCGACATTTAGTGGCGACTATGACACAAAGAAAAATGGTCACTCACACACACGCACACACACACACACAGCCCGAGTAATAATCACAGATAAAGAGAGTGTGCGATAAAATGAATAATGCCACAGACACAGACACAAAAGCAGAAACAAAAACAAACAAACGAACCAACGCCACAGAACAGCAATGAATGGGATTTTCTTGATGTCGCTGTGCGACTCCCTGTCCGAATATTAAACACTTGTGGCCAGGGCCACAAAACAATGCCAGGCAGCCAGCCAGAATCAAATGTGATGGCTACCTCCATCACTGGAGTTGCACACACCGCACACACACTCCGGCCAAGCTCTTCATTCGTCCGTTCAACTGTGTCACTTTGGCTTTGAACAGAGCCACCCAACGAGGAGAAATCCTCTCGCCCATAAAAAGACTGAAGCAAGGACATTTAAGTATTTTGCTGAGTGTGGCCGTACAGAATTTATTTACTTCAAGTCCAGGCTCATTCTCTCTCGCACACACACACCCATACTCAACAGGGATTTTTTAAAATAACTTCACATGTCCTGTGTGTGTGTGTGTGCAGGAATCAACAGCCAAAAAGCATTAGCCGGACGCCTATCCATGCCAAAACCACCAGGACTTGCCAAGCTTTTTAAAATCGCCAGGGAGCTATGGGAACGGTGCTAACCAATATCATTCTTTAACACCACATGCCAACAGAGTTATTCAGGCAGACAGGACATGAATTCATTCTCGGGATACAGATGTGTGGCTGATGCCAGCCATTTTTGCTGGTAAAAGTCATTTCACATTCAATGCACTTTGCAATGGACGGAGGCAGAAGGAGAACCATCATCATCATCATCGTCATCAGCGGCAGTGGCAGTGGCAATAGCATCACCGGCAACAAGGACGTTTACTCGGCAACACATCACAAACTAAGTTGTCACCCAATCGATGAGAGTTGGTGGTGTGGCAGCGCCAACGAGTGAGTTTGCGTGTGTGTGTGTGTGTGAAAGTTCCAATAGAAAAACACCAGCGTTCACCAGTCGTTGAGGATTATTTGGCCTTTTGGCAAATACCTGCTGTGGTCGGCAATTGCACATTTGTAACGCCGTTCCCCCTCCCCTTCCACCTCCACCACTGGATGTCCATCGATGATAAATAAGCTTTTTAGCAATGATTTTCTTGCACCTATTCCTCTGCTAGGTAGTTTTGCCTTGTCAGCATTCGGATGGCCGCCATGGTCATGAATGCACCAAGGACCAGAGGTTTTTCTTTATTCAAACTCTTGTAAAACTCTGTTCGTTTCTTGAGTGGAGTTAATGGCTTTTGAATTTCCTTTCACATTCCCTTCTGTGTTTTCAGTCTCATTTTCGTTTTGAGATTGTTTCGCATCATTGCCGATACGTCAAGAAGATGGGAATATAATTCCGAGTTTCTCTTTGTCGTTATCTCTCAGTGTGTTTGTGTGTGTGTGTCTTCTCTTTAACACTCTTTGATCTGGTGACATATCACAACATCAGATGCAAAGCTACGACGGCACAGCTATGCCCCTCAATTAGAGTGGTGGTGGTGATGGTGGGAAGCCTCTCCAATTGGCAAAGGCAGGGGTAGCGAGACATTGGTGCGATGGCCATCGATATGGGTCAAATTAGTTTTCCATTTTCAGTATTTTCCTTTCAATTTTTTTTCAATTTGGCTTTGCATGGTCGCATGCCCGTGAATGCTGATGCTAATCAAAATGACTTTCCTTTTGGCGTTTATTTTTTTTTTTTTTTTTTTTTTTTTTTTGCTTTTCGTTTTGCTTCGGGTTTTTTTTCCGATTTTCATTAAGTTAATTTTCATTCTGTTTTCTTTGGAATTGCAGTGTTCGCCTGCAGAACGCCATGAATATAATTTGTGACCTTTGGAGATGAAAGCAGATTGGAATTGAAACTCAATGCAGCCAATGAAAATTGTAATTGAATGGAAGAATTACAGTTGATGAATTTTGGCATGCTGATGTTAGGATTGTGTTCCGGAATGCAGAAGGATAAGAACGTGTTCTTCTGTCACCCGAGGAATTTGTTGTCGGAATTATGGGGGTCAATTTTGCATAGATTTTGGAATTCAAGAGGTAAAATGTTAGCCTTACAAGTATGAGCCGAAGTGGGAATTTATCTATGCAGCACATGGAGACTATTCCACTTATGAATAAAAATGGTCTTTATTTTTAAAAGACAACAAACTTTCCATTGAGATTGAGCATTTCAAAAGGGGCCAATTTGGTACCCTAGCCTGAAGAGAGGTCTGATACAACTTTAGTTCATCTTTTGTCATCTATTGACACTCCCACACGCACACATACACATAGTAATCAATACGTTTCCCATCATCATCATCAGTGAAAACGATTTCCTTTTGTGACTTATGGGATTACATTGCTTCGGCGACATCTTCTTAAAAGTAGATGAATCCTAAACTTGATAGCAAATTCTATTGGAAACAAGCAGCCGAAGAATTCTGCTTCAGCAACTTTCTTCTTTCACTTTTCAAGTATTTCATTGATAGATGAGTGTCCGTCTTACTCCACTGTAGACACCCGCTCACTCTCCGGTGGGCCTAATCCTGGGCCATTCACATTTCTCCGCTGGTCTGGGCTGGACTGGGCGACATGCCTTCATGCCTTGTAGAAAATGCACTTTGTCTGTTTTGGAATACCTAGTAGTTTGTGGTTCGGCTTCGTTTTTAGTTGCCGTTGTTGTTTTCTTTTGAGTCGTCTCCACAGAAACTATTGGCGACATAGCGACAACAAACAATGGAATTAAGGGAATAAAATGCCATTGTTGTGAAATAACAAGAAAAGGAAAACAAGGCAAAGGCAACAAGGACGCGACGACAGAACGTCTGCCCGTCTGCCAGTTTGCATGTCTGTCTGTTTGTCTCACTGCCTTCGAAGTACCAAAACAAAAAATGCCAGACAATGCAACAATGTCCTGGGCAAATGATGTCTATGACTTGATAGTCATGGTTACGAGGGTGATCTGCCCGGCCCGGGAAATAAATTTAGTTAAAAAAAAAAACAAATTAAGGTTTCCATAAAAATCTACTAAACTGCAATGCCACACGAAAATGTTTAACCATATTAGGACGAAACTATGTGAGCAGATGGACCCTTGTTCCCAGGTTTGTCCTTTTAATGCGCCCAAAAAAGGAATATTCTGATAATTATTTTAAGAGCAATATTTTTCTACAAGAAAAACAGTCCTCAAAGCTTTTCCTAAAATCAAAAATATTCATCCTCTAGAGAAAAATCAGATCCTTTTTTATGTACCTCCAACTATTTCGAATGCAGTGGGCTTTCTATTTCACCTTACAATTTTGGTCTTGAGGATTATGTTTGTTGGGCTTAAAATGTTTGTTTATCACTTCTTCGAAATTCTTGCAAGTTAATATGGAATAGCATAAATCCGACGGCGTTCATTTTAATTATTCTCCCAAAATTTCCATTCAGTTTACATTCCGTCCAATTTTAGCCTCGGCAAAACAATGCCTCATAATCGAAAACTTCTTAAATTTCCATTTGTTCGAGGCCATAATTTAAGACCTCTTACTTTCTTTTCGGAGACCTGTCGACGGCACTTCAAGCAACACGACTGCTTGCCCAGACATGTTATGAATTCCAGAGCGAAACATTTAACCAACAACTTTGTATGGCAGACTGGCGGGTAGGTGGGTCTGCTTTTCTTTAACATAGCCGCACTTCTGCATCATTTCTCATCTCCTTTCATTGATTCAGACACTCTCCCCTTTTTCTTTTTGAGTGTTTGTGTGTGGTCGTAAATAAGTTTGGTTTGTCTTGCCATTCAGTCGTGTTTTGTCATGCATTTACTTTTACCCATTCACTTTGTTTTTGTCCACGTCTTGTCCTGTGTTTTTTTGGGAGGGGAGGGGAGTTTTTTCTGCTTGTTTTGCATTGAATGACTCACATGAATGGCTTGGGCTGGCTGATAGATAGAGGATTGTTGAATGACAGCGCTTAAGACAGGACACAATAGACGGATGGACAGACGAACGATATGAGGGATTTCTATGCACATGAACTGAAAGGAAAAGCAGGAGGCACTATCAAATGTGGAGAACAAGAAACAAAGCCCGCTTGCATTGATTGTTTCTCAACAGTTTATTGCTCCCATTGTTTTTTCAGGAGACTCCAACGGGAATGTGGTTAATGGAAATGCATTTCAATTTGAATTCTTATCTTCCATCTGTTTTCCAAGGATAATCTTGTGGCTTTATAGCGCACATCTAGCCAAAGTGATGGCATGCATGCAAGTGATGAGTTACGGTTGGCATGAGAGCAGGAAGTTGGGAGAGATCAACTAAAGGTGTCGTTTCTATCAAAATATGTAGCAGGATAGAATGTTTTAGAGTCTGAATATAAATTGTATAGCTAATATCGATACCTAATATTGAGACCATTTTCGTTCGATCTGGAAAATATTCAAAGTGATTAATTCTTGTATATACCTATATTATGTCATGACTCAAAGAAGTTCAACTATAGGAAACGCATTCTTCACAATGCCACTATTTGTGAAAAAAGAAAAATATTTGGACTCAAGAGACAGTGGGCCATTCCTCTTTTTATTGACTTCCTCCACGTTTCCTATTTTTATTAAAAACAATATGACTCCTCAAACTTATCCAAATTTCAAATATTTTATCATCCCATGGAAATGATTTTGAACTCATTTCGGTTCGATTCCAAAGTAGCAGCCATAATAATTTATATAATTCCCATTTAATGACAGAAGACTATAAATTCTAAACTAATCTCTCTTCAATGACCCCCGTGCCCCTCAACAAAAAAAGGCAATGGCAATAAATCTCAAAGGCAATCACAAATAAATTCAGGATAATTCGTACACATCAGTGATTTTAGTTCTTCTTCTTCTTCGTCTCCTGTTTCTTCTTCTTCTTTTTCTTCTCAAATGTGAAGCAATTATTAGTTAATTTAAAAGATCTCGAAACCAAATCTAACAACAAAGGATAGCTCCAATTATGAAATGCCTGGAAAACATGTGTAAACAAAAAGTAATTTATCTTCTTCCAAGCACATGTACGTAAAACACCAATACATATGTAGGTGTGCATGTCCATATGTATGTCTGTATGTCTGTATGTGTATTTAATACAGGAACCAACAGAGCCAACGTTCCAATAGAAAGCCGTGAAGGAGACGACCAGGTTCTAAAAGATTTGGACCCCTCAAAGAGAATTCCAATAAAAGTCAACAAAGCAATAACAACTTTAGGCCAAAAGAAATGGTGCACAAACACAACAACAACTAAAATATCTGACCTACACCAACACCCGGCCCCTGAAACCGAGAAACTGAAAAATTTAAACAAACATCCATTCATCCATTTCAAGGGACTGAAAACACAGGTAATTGCATTTCATGCCTGCATATAGGTGTGTGTGTGTGCCATGTATGTGGATGTGGTGTGTGTGAGTGTGTGCGAACGTGTGAAGGTGTATGGCTCTTTGCCCTGTAATAGTTGTGTCGGAGTGTAAAACAAGGCCTTTTTTGGTTTAACCTTTTTGTGGCTTTTCCGTTACAAATGACTTAACTTACCAAGAAGATGCCGAACACACATACATGTATGTGAGTGTGTATGTGTTACCAACACACACTCTGACACACACATACATCCTTTTAAATTCCGTAACACATTCCTAGGTGCTGGTGTTTGGTTTGCTTGTTTTCCTTACCTTTAATATTCTGGGTGAGTTTAAATCGAGTGAACAGAATCGAATTGATTGCCAGTAGCAGAACAGAGGTGCAGCCTGTCATGGCAGGCACGGTACGGCATGGCACCTAAAGTTCTTTTCGTTTTCATACTCTAGTGACTTTTCCCCAAATATGGTTTGGCCCTTTGCCAATGAAGTTACCTCCATAATTTTGTTCATCCCCATTTGTGTCTCCACCCCCTCAAGTTTAGCCCAATTATTTACTGCACAGCCAAAGGAGGAGGGATGGGGAGGGGACATAGTCTGTCCCAAGGTAGAGAATGAAATAGTTCAAATCGACACATGTATTAACGACGAAAACATTGTCGGCCACCGAATGTTCCCAGCAACATCCAGTAGGCAGTTCCTGGTGTCGTTTTTGTGATCCGCAATATGTAAGGCAAAGGAGGAGGGATGGGGAGGGGACATAGTCTGTCCCAAGGTAGAGAATGAAATAGTTCAAATCGACACATGTATTAACGACGAAAACATTGTCGGCCACCGAATGTTCCCAGCAACATCCAGTAGGCAGTTCCTGGTGTCGTTTTTGTGATCCGCAATATGTAAGGCAATGTGAGGCAATAACAATATCGTTGTTGTTGCCGTTATTGTTGTTAAATAAAGCAAATAAAAGACATTCATTGTTCCAGGCCAGATATGATGTTAAATAATGGCTTCTTAATGGAATATGAGTTTCTGCCGAGAATGAAACCGGGAATGTAGATAAGCCACTCGCAAGGAGCAGCCAGAGTTGATACATTTCCCATGTCTGTGGGATGAGCTGCTGGTTTCTTTTTCCATTTATATTTTTGTCCTTTCATTCATTATCCGCTCAAGGTATATCTTAATGTACGAACTAGAATTTATTGTCGTTAATAGATCTACTATTGATTAATAGATTTATATTTCTTTATGCCATTGTCATTATTTTTCTCAGAAAGATAAGCGGGGACAAATGCCTAACGTTAAGCTAAGACTTTGATGCCCAAAAAGTCCTCGCTTCTGATCAAACAAATAAGCTAATCAAAGTGGGCATGGGAAATATCCATTGAAATGGGGAAATAATTCGCTTCACTTAAAAGTTATGCGTTTAAGTTCATTTCAGTATTCTTGACCATTTCGGAAGCATCCAGGCGTTTCGCCTGGACTTTGACGAACTCAGACACTTACTCATCACTTAACACTTAGGTATATATCTAGAACAGGGTCGGGCAGAGAGTTCACTTTTATTCTCTCCCGAATTTGTTACTCCCTGCTTACAATGTTCTTCAATGGCTCTGATTGTGAGTTTGGAGAGAATTACCCTAATAGAAAGCCTGCCTTTGTCTGGCCCTGATCTAGAAATAGTTCCTATCAATCTAAGGATTTAAAAACTTCTCTTCAAAACTCTATGGCAGATTCCCCAACCGAAATAGATTAGCAACCCTTCATAAGATATCCTACCAATAACAATAACACTACAGATTTAACTCATTCACAAAGCCGTGAAAACACTTTAGCTTTATGGATGTACACACACACACACACACACCCACACCAATTCACTATCATACTCTGAGTGGCATTTCTCTCACTTACATCCGGTTTGGTCTGGTAATGGCAGGGATAAATATCAATATGTTTATGTGAATATTAAAATTATAAAAACACACACATACGCATTCATTCACTCACTCAGAGAGGGATCGGAACGTAGAATGCTGAACAAATTCTTGTGCACATTTTTATGTCCTTCATGTTTAACCTTTGACAAGAGGAAACGGAAACACCGACATGTGAGTGTACAACTGATTCATACAAGTGGCTCGGCTTCAATGTCAACGCTGCCAACAACGGCAGCGTTCTGTTGTGGCTCTCTCTCTCTCATATACACATAACCATAATACAACTGAGGGTGTATGCGTGTGTGTGTGTGTGGGACTGCCTCACAAAACGGAAGTTAAACAGACGTTGACAGGAAGGAATTTCAACTGTGAACAAATGTCACAGCATAAGTAGCAAAGCAAACGAATGAATGTCAAAAGTGCGCCGCGGAGGGAGAGTCGAGTCAGATCTTTTGAATGAATATTAAAAAATATTTGCATTTATATTTCAGCAGCATTCCATTATTCGCCTTTTAATGCTGCACTTCAGAGCGCCCACTCTCTGCGCCACCCTGCCAGTCAGGCAGGACATAAATGCTTAGCAGGCAAATGCAACAGCATCCATGGCAGCAACAGCTGAAATTGCAATAACAGAACACTTTCTTCGGCACTTCGCTTAAGCAGAGATTTGTCTCCGTAAAGCAAAAAAAAAAGTAAAACAATAACAAAGACAAACAAAGGTATTCAACTTGCAACTTTAAGTGGCATGTTGCAACATGACACCCATCTTGCCAAAGAAATAAATGTCAGCTTTTCTTTGTTTTTTTTTTTTTTCATTCTCATTTCCAACAACTAACACTTCCGGCTCACTTCACTCAGTGACTGTTCCCCTTCTCATGCCCAGCATTCACAGGTGGGCAGCATTGTTTTCATTTCTCCTCCTGTCTCTTTAATTCCACCGAGCAGTTTTGAAAATAAAAGTGTCATCCTTTTCTGTGAAATAATTCTTTAGCTGTTTGGCCAACTGAGAATGGGGTTTATAAGACATGGCTTAAAAAGTCGCTAAAAATCTAATTGTTTTTATTGTTAATCTGTTGTATATGCATTCTTAATAATTTTATTTTGGCTTGAAAAAAAAATTATGCACTTATTTGTAGTGGTGGAACCAAAGTAGAAGAAATGGGAACAATTTAAAAGCCTTGGATGGGGAATGCCTGTCAATCGACTTCGTTTTTTATACCCTTAGGGTATATGACTAGAGTGGGTATATAATTTGATACGGCCAAAACGTGCCTCATCGAAATAACGGTTTTAGACTCTTGGTCACTTTGGACCAAATCCGTTTCACGACATTTGAAGTCGTTCTAGCGATGTCCATCCGTTCGTCTGTCTGTTTGTTGTCTGGTGCGCACGAAGGGAATAAAAAAAAATTATTATCAAACTTAGATCTAGTTCGGAGATGGACAATATCGGTCCACTCCCTCTGGTACCTCTACCACAAAATATGAAAATGTTGACAGAAAATTATTTACATCACAGAACAACAAAGAATCATCCTATGTTGTTCAAACTTTGCATATCCTGATATTTATATCTCTGCTAAGTTAGGTGTGAAAATGTGAAATAAGAATCCAATTGTCTTAAAATCTCGCATATCCCAATATTTCTAACAACTCTAGGTCTGGTATGTAAATGAAATAGGTCGGACCACTCCTTGTGGCACCTCCCCCACAACGGGTCAAAAATTTGAATATTTATATCTCTTATGAAACACGAAATAAATATCAAATCCTCTTGAAAAATCCCAAATCTGAATATTTTTCTAACACAAGATCAGGTGTGAATGTGCTCACTCCTTCTGGCACCTCCCCCACAAAGGGTCAACATTTGGAACAATTATAACTTTTATAATATGTGAAATATGAGTTCGATGGTCTTCGAATTTCGGACATGTTGATGTTTCCACTAGCATCATATCAGGTATAAAGAACCGGTGCAACAAACCACTACTCACTACCCACAACGGGTCATAATTTTGAATAACCATGAAGCTCATAAAACGTGAAATAAGCATCCGATTTCTTTTAAACCCGGCACATCGCAATATTTCTATCTGATGTGGAGATGGAATAGATCTGATGTGGATGTGAACTACCCACCGCAGACATCATCCCCATTTAAAGACATCAAGGAAATCTTTAGATTTTCCATATGTTAACATCTATCTATGAGCTTTTCATTCATCTTTCATTTCGTTTATTTTCTTTCCTGTCCTTTATTTAGAGACGCACTCATTTACTTGAGCTCATATCAGGAGATAAAGGATACGCACACCCACACACATCATATCATATATGTGGAGAGGGTTATACAGGCATGTAATTGTATAAGTACATAGTTTAAGTATTTCCTTTTTAATTTGAATGATTCCAAGTTGATGTGAAGACATGCGTGTGTGTGTGAGTGGGTGGGTATGCGTGCGTGTGTTTACAGCGGCAGGATGAATGCCTGGCTGGCTGGCTGACTCCAATTTTTGTGCCAAGTCATCATTAAAATAAACATTCTTCTGCTCCACATCCAAGTTGTGCATTGTTCGTGCGGTTAAGTAGGACAATAAGGATAAAGAGGGAGGATGCTTAAACATCATTTTGATAGAAATCATGATTTTTTTCTTCGTTTTTTTTTACAACAAGTATTGTTACAAGAAAAACAACAAGTTACATGCATACTCCGAGTATATCACTCTTTGCGTGTGTGTGTGTGTATGCTCCTAAGTAGCATCTATGATGTTTGCCTAACAATAACACGCTCTCTCTCTCTCCCACTCCCAAACCCCCGCTCTCGTTGTCTTCATTTGTTGTCGTCATAATAGAATCAGAATCTAATGCATTATCCTGATGCAAAGACCATGGTTTTTTGGTTTGACTTCCACTGCTGCTGGTGGTTGGGTTGCCAAAATGTCCCCTTTACCTCCCTGGATGACTCACTTTAAATCCGAAGTGGCACAATTTGCCAGTTTAGATGGTCATGCAGCACTCAAATGGAATTGTTGTGCCCTCCACTGCCACAGGGAGGACAGTGGAAGTGTATAATGAGGATGTTAAGTAAGACATTCTCAAACATTGGAATAGCCATCTGTCCGTCGGTCCGTCCGTCCATCCGTCGGACTGTTGTCCTGGCTGTGCGGGGGATTGATGGCAAAGAAAACTTTTACGGCTGGCAGAAGTTGTGGTTACGCTCGACAAAAGTGGTTAGACTTCGAGAATTGCAGATGTTGCACAAATTGGATGGTGAACTTTTAATTGCCAGCAAGAAATTAGTTTTGGGTTTCTTCGGTGGAAGTTATGGGCCAGTTGTAACCACTGGACAATTCAGTTGTGTTCTGGTTAATAATGTGATCTCTTATTTGGATATATTTAAGATGATGCAATGGACGTTTTTTTAATATTAACAAGTTAAAAAGTATCAGTCGGTTTTTCCGACAGATGTATTCCCTCATAACAGCCGATGGTCGCTCTCCGCTCGTATTAATGCCGAATATTCTGGAGGGTGTATTAAAGACTTAGGCACACAATCATTTTTGCGCAGACCTTGGACATTCAAACAGGACTCAGCTCCATCACACTCAGCGCCACCCAAGAATGGTTACAAAATGACGTTCCTCGCTTTATTTCCAGCGCACAATGGCCACCAAAATCTCCGGATACCAATATGTTGGACTAATGTGTCTGGAGTATTTTGGAAAGTAAGGTTTGCACTAAAAAATACCAAAGTGTCGATCACCTCAAGCAAGCGCTTCACCGCGATTGGGCCAAAATACCGCAGAGCAACATTCGGGCAGCGTGTGACGGTTTCATTGGCCGTTTGAAGACCATAATTCGTGCCAAAGGTGACCAATTCGAACAAATCTAAACTTATTTTAAAATTTGATGCTATTTTCGACATTTTTTGCTTTCGTTCAATAAAATTAAAAAAATAAAATAAAAATTATGGCGTTTGACCTTGCTACAGTTTTTTTTATCTCACCCTGTATATAGATGTTCTCTTTTACTACTTTTACTAGGTAATTTGTCCGAGTAAAATGTGATAGCTGATTGCCACCTTCTGATATATTGATTTTGAAGAATTTTCAACTATTCTTAATATTTTTACTTTCGGGCAAAGTCATCTCTCTCTCCCTCTTTAGAGCGAATTTAACAATTGCCTCTCTTTTACTAGATTTGCCACTCAAAACAATAATCAGTATTCATTTTCTGAAAAATATATATGGTAAAATTTGTACATCTTTAGATGCGCTTTCTTTTGTAATTTGATCCTCACGAAAGAAGAGAGGACTTAGTTCGTCTTTTTAAATTGGCCTTGATTTTTCTGCAAAACTAATTTCTCTCTCTCTGTCTCTCTCCCTCTCTCCCTCTCTCTCCCTCGCTCTCTTATATTTATGGCACAAATTTTTTTGAGTGTGTTCTTCGAACAAAATAAAAGAGTTAAATGGGGGTACATTAAAATAGTTGAGATTATCGATTGAATAATAATATGATTGCTCCTCATTCAAGAAAAATATCCGGCCGTTGGGATTGTAACACTATGATAACGAGTAAAAAAGCTTCACGTTCGACCGTGGCGAACTTTTAATACGCTCCACCAAGAGGTAAAGAGAATCTTTTAAAATAAAGGAATCGAAATTCAATGTTCTAATAACTTCCATATTATTCAATTTTTAACTGCAAACGAAGTGAAATTAGTTGGAGAATGCTCTTAAAGCCTTCAAAACACCAGAAACTCCTAAAATATATCAAAACGTGAACCTTCACAGATAATTTTCTGCTACAGGCAATGTAATTTATTGCGAGTTTCAAATGTTACATTTGAAACAATTTCGCGAAAAATGTCGTTAAATCCCAGAAAATACTGGATATGTGATGTTACTGTTATAAAGGGGCTACGGTGGGCCTGTATAGACAAAGTTCAGCGACTGAAGGTAGAAGCCAATCCAAAACGAAATCGAAATATCGAATTTTAAACAATATCGTTAGAAAATTTGGCTTAAATCATCGGATTGTACCTGGACCTACGTGACCTGTATATGTACAAAATTGTAGGCATACATGCGGACCTTCGGACAGGGGGTCCCTGCCAAATCGACTTAAAATTTTATGCTAATCGAGAATATATATATGATAGGATCTAACGTCTTATTTCGAGGAGCTACAAACGAAATGACAAAAGAACTGTGCAGGGTATAGCAATATATAGAAAGGTACCTCCTCCTGGTACTTTCTCCAAGAAAGAAAAGATTTTTGTTTAGGACCAAGTGGGCTTTGGCGCCTTTAGAACACAATCGATTTCAGGAAATTTTGTGTCAATCCAGTCATGACAACACATGAGAGAACATTTCAATATTCCCAAATAAAATTGGAAATAAATCTGCAAAAATATCAGATTTCAGTTCCGATTATTTTCCATTCAAAATCTACTTCGTATCCAAACTCCGTTCCTGACAAACTCTATGGGCAATACAGTTCACGGAAATGATGTTTATTTCCAACAAACTGGTATATATTGTGTGTGTGTGTTTCTATGTATCTTAGTGAATAGGCTCCTCTTGCTCCTCCTCCTCCTCGTCCTCCATACAATGGAAGATAATATCCCATTGTATAGTCCCCGTATAATATCCAAACAAACAAAAACAACTTTTATCCCCAACTGGAAATCTATTCATCGATTTCTAAGCTTTGTGCATACAAAACGTTTTAGTTGTGCGGTCGGGAAGATCTTTTTTTCCACTCCCATTCTTTGGTAGTACTCTTATTGTTGTTGGTGGTGTTGCACTTACCTTATTGGAGCTACCATTGAATTTCAATAGCTTCTTACAGGATTTGCCACGACTCTCAAAATAGATTTCTTGCGGAGTGCGACGATGCTGCTGGCCCTTCTTCAAAAGATTGGCATAGAGTGGATAAGGTTGCTGGGTGGTGGCACCACCCCCACTGCTGCCAATGCCGCCATAGAGGGCTTCTGTGCCATTGAATGGAATTGTGTTGAAGTCAGCACTGGATGTAGCCGTCTTGCCGCAATTGCTGCTGGAGGAGCACAAAAGACGTGAGAGAATACCACAACAGCCGGGAGTTACAGCAGGATCTGATGTTAATGGTGGTGTTTGCGGGACACTGCGTAGCAGTCCAGCCTGCTGGTGGTTCTGCCCGTTATTATTGTTGAAGGAATGACTGTTGTTGTTATTGCTGCTGCTTCTGTTGCTACTGGTGCCACCGTGACCCTGGCGATAGCTGTAGCTGCCGGCCGAGATGGTCTTGAGTTCTATGGTGTTTGGTGGCTTATGGAGATTTACATCGATTTCCATTGTTAAATGCGGTACTTTGTATGCATTTCCGTTCCCACAGCTGCTGGGAGATGTTTCCGCTGTACAACACTGTGTCCTGTTTCCTTGAAGAGGAGTTGCTACTCAGGTTGTTGGTGTAGCTGTTGTGTTGGCACTGTAACCAGTTACACCGTTTACACCTTTGCTAATGTTATGTACGTGTGTGGGCGTTCCAAGTGTGTCAGTCTGTGTTTGTGTGTGTGTGTGTGTGCTTCGTGTCGATGTAATTGTGTAACTTGCACACGTCCGAACTTGAACAGTTATATCCGTTTCCGTTATACAAAACCGGATATATGAATTATTTGCAATACTTTTATTAGTTAGTTGGTGTTGTTGGCATCATCCACTTGTTGTTGTTGTTGTTGCTGCTGTTTTAGAATGGTATTCAACTTTTTTTGGTTTATTTGTTTATCTTTCGTTTGTTTGTTTGTTTATTTATTTTGGTTATTTGTTATTAACATCCGCTGTTTGGCCCTCCGCCCCTTTTGTTGGTCTGCATTCATATGCAAATCACGGATGTTTGTATTTTCCTAAGCATTTTCATAATTTTCCTTCATATCCTGTAAAAAATAATTTCATGTTTTGTTATTGTTGTTGGGGGTATTCGGATGCGTGTGTGTGTGTGTTTTTTTTTTCTGTTGTTGTCTCTGCGATTGTTGTTGGTGTTTGGCAATTTCCATACATCATCTATGGCATAGTCAGATATAAATTGTTTTGAGAGGATATTTTGTGGGTGGAGAGGGGAAACTGGACTACAACACATATATCTATGCAAAATTTGCCAGTGCTTTCGCCGGCGACATTTAATTTAGAGCAGGGCTTCTCTCAATGTTCCCGATGTCTAAGATGTTTTTACAATTTACAAGTTTTTGACACAAGCTAAACAACCCTTTCTTTCTTTGTTTTTTAATTGTTCGCTCGCAATGTTCTCTGTTCCTTTTCCCTCTTTATGTTGATTATTTATATTTGTGTATGGGTGTATGTGTGTGTTTGTTTAGCTTTTCCTTTTTTCAGGACATTTTTTGGCGGCATTGTCTCAAATTTAGTCAATTGGCCCCCCTACCCCCAAAACGTTTAAATCCTTTTGCTACTGTTGCTTTTTAAGAATTCCTTTTGATCCTTTTCACGAGTTTTGTTGCTTCTGCTATTGTTGTTGTTGCGCTAAGCTGGGTCGTCTTTTCTCTGGGTGCTGTAAAGGAACATTTTTAAATGCTCCTGTCATCACATCTGTTATTTTTTTGTTGTTGTTATTGTTGTACCAAAAGCCTTTTGTTTCTTAGCACTCAATTTCGGCAAGTTGGGCTTAATTCATTAGATTTCGCCATCAAAAAAGATTTCCCAAATTTCCATTTTACAAACGAGAAGCATTAATTAAAAATTCTTTGGGAAAAATCGCATTTTTTTTCTCCGAGACTAGCCCAGCCGAAATGCAAATATCCAAAACGAGATTTCCAAGAATTATTTTCATTTCACTGGAGCAGAAAAGAAGATGATTTTATTGTCTGGTCTCGTTTGGCGGAGCAATAACATTTTTTGTGTCATTCACCCCGCCATTGTTGGATGAATGTGGGCCGGATTATCACTAGCCTATATTTGCCGGGCACAAATCAATTCCAAGAAAGGTGGCTTCTTAGGACAATTTGTCCTTTTGCAGGAGGCAATAACAATAGCTTCATAGAACTATATTTTGACTCTAGAATTGGAGAGATGTAAAGTGAAGTGCGTTGTAAATCTCCTTCAGAATTGGGAAAGGTTGAAAATAAATCAATGGAGCTGTACATTAAGTCCTACATAAAGGCCTAATATTATGATAAATCATTTGCCATGTAGTCATTGATAAAAACTAAACAAGCAGTAAGTTCGGCCGCGCCGAACTGTCATACCTTCCACAATTTGAAACGAATTTAGACTTAAAAAAAAAATTCATTACAAATTCTGTTAAAATCTTAAAAATACCGAATATAGCCGTTATATTGGCGTCTATACGAAGGCGTGGACCTGCATAGACAACTTTTGTCATAAGCTTTTACAATATTTAAATAAGAGACTTAAAAAAATCCGGTGAATAATGTAGCTAAAATTGTCAAAATACCGAATACAGGGAGGTACTGATATATGTAGCCCATACGAAGATCTGAACTAGAGACATAGACAATTTTCTGTCATAGACTGTAGTTCCCATTATGAACTCCAAATACGAAATTTGAAACAACTCCCTAAAAACGTCAAAATATCCAATATCGGGGGGTACCATTGTATGTGGGCTATACGATATCGTGGACCAATAAAGACAATACTCTTCCAGGAGATAAAGTACTCAGAAGGTAGTCCTTTCGTATATTTTCAGACAATTCCACTGAAAAATTTGCATACAATCATCAAAATACCGAATATCGGGGGAACCGGTATATGGGGGCTATACGATATCGTGGACTGATATAGCCTATCTTCGATCTTGACAAAAGACTGATCTGTGCAAAATTTTAGCTTCATATCTTTATTCGTTTTGACTCTAGCGTGATTAAAACAGTCGGTTAATGGAGCAGATGTTCATCGAATTATCAATTTTTTTGATGATTTCGAAGTAGAAAAAAATCGATCTAAGGTGTTCAAAGTTCGTGTTATTTTAAATATTAATTTGCCCGTCATCGCTGTTAAAATGTTCATGGCCGATTCTAGAAAAGAACAAAAAGCGACGCCCGGCATCGCTGACTTCCAACCTTCGAAACTGAAGTCTTGGCAAAAAAATTAGAAAAAAATACTCTAAAATGTTTATGGCCAATTCTAGAAACGAACAAAAATAAACTCTTCATTGGAACTTCCCAAGTCAAATTCCATGAAATTCATCAATCCACAACAGCCAACTTAGCTCCTTGGCATGAAGCAGTTTAAAGTGATCCTTCAAATGTTTTCATTTTTTCTTTTTGATTCTGGCCAACCATGTAATTTCCTTGGCATTTCTTGTAATAGTATCTATACTTTAATTTCAATTTTTCTGTTATAACGATATATAATTTAACGATCAAAGTTTAGTCGGCGTCTAGCATAGCAGTTGCTTTAAATTGAGGTAGCTCACTCACACATACTCACACATACATACATGTGTCTATGAATGTATAGACAACAAGTTTGAGCATCCATTGATGTATACCCTGACACAATAGGGTGTAACATATATGGGTTCAATCAAGAGATGATGACCGAAAACTCCGAATGAGGTCTTAGGGACATTTCTGAAGTCATTTGGAGCAACAACAGGGGCCTCAGGGCACCGAACGATTATTGTAAGGTTCTATGACACTGAATGTATGGATGCAATGGAATTCAGTGTTAAAAGCCTAAAGCTGAGAATACATAAAACGCCTTTTTGTTCTGGTTCATGTCATCGATTAGCTTCTTCATAGAAGAACAAAGGAGCGTGGGCTTAACAAGTATAAATTATGAGCCAAAATAGAAGAACATCAATCTAAAGCTCCTTTGTTCTTTTAGGAAGAAGCCATCCGATGAATTAAGTCAGTCAAAAGAGCATTTTATGTATTCTCACCATAAGCTGAATTGTAATAGTTTTGAGAGCCCAATATTTTTGAAAAAATGTTGCTCTCTTAAATTCGAAAACACTCTAATATCGGGTATCCTGACAGTTTCATAGATATGTGTGCAAACAGTCACACACACACACACCCACACACGCATACACATTCACTTAGTTTGTTCCGGTAGTAAACATTGCCAAGAAAAAGTACTTATGTTTCATTTAAGTTTTGCTCTACGAGAATAAGAAATCGACAACAACAAAAAACGATATAAAATAAAAAAGAAAGGCATCCCCTGCCCAAAAAAAAATCTCACAAAGAACTTAAAAATAAACGGCAATTTATTCGATGAATTTTTTGAGTTGAATTTGAATTTTGAGCTGAGGAAAGTTATAGGGCCCTTGAAAGAGATACAAATTAATCTATGAACACTAACTTAGTATAGAATTTTGTAGATGACCTTCAAAAAAATAGAAAGTAAAGGGATTTCGAATGGAAATTTAATCATAGTGACGAACAATCATCGTCACAATAATATGCAGATCCATTTCCAGACCAGAGAGCATAGGATAAAAGTTGAGCGGTTCGACTATGGTATATCCTAGACCATTCCCCATATTTGTCATAGCTTTCCTCAACCAACATTTCCTTTTAATTGAGAAGATATGTAAAGTCATGCCAACTGTGATCGGTATGGAAGTAAAATGGAAGCTAAATCGAATTTCATAATTTCTCTGTAATTGTAGGCAAGTTTCTAAGAAATTTCAGAAACAAACATTTTGTTCGAGTAGAAAATAGCAGCAGCATTGCCAGCTTATGAATGGCTGGATGTTGATTTTGAAGGACTGTCATTTATTTTTATAATTTTCACAAGCTTTCCGTACTTTCTCTTTTACTAGTTTTTCTATTAAACAAGACGACACATGTATTCCCTCAGCCAATGTTCGAATATTTAAATATATTTTGACTTCTGTTATGATTATTCAAATTGTTGACCCTCTATGGAGTGGGTTCCGAATGATAGACCAATATAATTGATGGAGTGGACCGATATTGTCCATTTTCGCACCTGACCTAGCACTGATGCAAGTATTAGGATTTGCAAAGTTGGAGCAAAATCGGATTATCCTCTCTCTTTCTGTGCAGTAAATAATTTTCTTTGAAAATGTGCACCTTTTGTGGGGGATGTATCAGAAAAAATGAACCGATATTGTCCATCTCCGAACTCGATCTATGTTTGACAATAATATTACCTCGTACCAAGTTTGGACCAAATCGGATACTCCCTTCGAGAGTTATCGTGAGCACCAGCCAGACAGACAGACGGACCTGGCTAGATCGGCTCCAAATGTCCTGAAACGGATTTAGTATCGATGAAGAAGGTTTGGCCGTATCAAATGATATATACCCTCTGTAGCCATATGACATGGAGGGTGTGACTATTTTGAAATTTGAAGAAGTCATTTTATATATCTTCAAAACACTCTACGGACGTAATAAAACAATCTAAATCGAGTCCCGCATACACACGAATAATAATTGAACCACTTATTGCGACAGTTAGAACAAGTTTGATTACGACCTATATTGGTTCATAGCCGACCACATGCACCTCCTCATGTATGATATTATCTTACTATTTTCAATCGGACTTGTGATAATTCGACATTTTGGACACAAAGCCTCTCGATGAAAGATATTCGACAATGGTCCGCTTTTTGTTATAGTCTCATACAATGTTTAGTTTATTAAAGCTTTTCATACATTTTTAAGAGTTTTTTTTACATTATTTTCCATTTCCACTGAGTTGTCTAGCAAAAATTTCAATATGTATTTCAGGTTCCAACGGATTGAATTCAAGATTCTAAACCACATTTTTCCACGACAAATACTATTTTCGTTTCGAAACGTTTCCAATTTAGATTCCCGTGCCCGTTCTCCCACTGTGCCCTTTAAAGTACCAATTTCATTCAAAATCCATTACACATTCATAGTTCAATGGTGAACAAGAACAACACACCACCAATAGCAACAACAACAACAACAGAACAGCATAAACACTTCAGGTAATTCATGTTTTATTAAAATGAAGACTCGAGAATGAGTAGACGCGAACAATTTACTTTTCCCGCCGTTTTGATATTTGCCTTTATGAACTCCCCAGCTAGACAAATAGCGCAAACCAAGCTCCGCACATTCACACACGGCCACATGTGGCAGTAGGGCGGATGGCTGGGAATAGTGTTGTTTTTCCATCAGCAAACACACACACACACTCATACACACTCCCGTTCACTTGCTCGCTCGCTTGCTCTGTTGTGCAAATAGGTGCACAAAGAACACCTATAAGCCACGAGCATGTGGTAATGTGTGTAAGCGTGATATTTTGAAATCAAAAAATCACATCATCGTCATCATCAGATCACACACGGATGTCTACCAAAAACACCCAGTGATTGAGTCCCGCTTCCTCAAACCACAGCCAACACATACACTCACAAGCACACGCACACGACCACCACCACAATCGGCTGTTCCACCAAGCAGCAGTGACAACAGACAGCCGATGAAGGCGAACAAGAAATACGCGCGCTTTGCAATTCTTTGGTGAACGGAAAACGTGAGCTACCGTTAGCGAGTAACCGTTAGCATGCAGCTATCACGAGTAACTGATAGCACAGCACAAGGTGTTGTCACCATGTAAACGTAAACACCAACTCTGTTTACCACTGCCACTACTCGCACGCAGCAGCATGCTCACTGCGAGCGTCTGTTTGTGTTCCAGCTGCTTCGTGATAATTTCATTTGTTGTTGTTGTTGTTGTCGTTGTTGTTAACTCCGTGATAATACCAATCATGACGATGATGACGATGGTGACGATGGTGACGGTGATGATGAACAACTTCGTTTTATCACAACACAGTCGGCAACTACAAACCGATTTCCACATCCTGTGCAAGAGAAACACTTGGCCGAAGAGAAAGAGCGCATGCGCTCTGCCTCATGGACAGTGGGTTCAAAAAGTTGTCAGTTTTTCAGCTGAACCTTCGCCACGCAGCAGACTATGAATGAACCGGAGTTCGTAGTAAAATTAAATATGCAAGGCAGGCAGTGAGAGAGAGAGAGAGTGTGTAGGGGAGGAAGAGAGCGAGGTTGTATTTTATCCACTCTTGACTTGGCGTGGCGTGTGGGGTTCAATAAGTGTGTATGTTGTGGGGCAGGCGTGCGGAGGTATTCCTAAAACAAATATAAGTATATCGCTGTTATTTGTAAGTAAAACCAAAACAACAACAACTACTAATACCAAAGTTTAGTGTGTTGAATAAATTTGGTGTTGGCAACATAGAAGGTGGGCGCATTAGTTTGAAATGTACAAAACGAAGAGTTTGAAATTAAACCCAGCTACAAAAGTGCCAATAGTTCCGTAGATTAACTTAAAATACTTTTATGGAATACTCAAATAATAAAAGTTATTTTTCTACCGACCCTCCCTGCGTATAATTGTCGTTGCGACGTATACGTCACCATGGCATTAGGTGTTGCTATTCCTTTTCCCCCACCGAACCCAAAAACAAGTAATTTCATTGCAAACCCAAAATAATTTGTTCAGTCTCCATTCCCTCTTTCAACACCGAATCCGAATGCCTATGGTTTTGATAATTTCAAACCCTCCCAACTGAAATCCCTTGCGGTTAAACAAATGTGTGCCTCTTGGGCCCATTTGTTGTGGCTGGACAATTATGTCATGTAGATTGTATTTCGGTGGGTTCTCTCACAGTATGGCCGTCTGACGAAAGAGGTTTCACTTATGGCCCAAAGCAATTTGTGTTTATCGTTTTCGTTTGGTCCTTTTATTTTTTTTTTGTCGGGCAACTTAAGTGTTTCCTTAATTTCTTCAACTTAACTTTTGTTGAAATAAATCATGGAAGTATAGTTTTGTTGCGGTGCCGACTTCCATTGTTGTTCGGTATTTATCCCTTTTGTTTGGCTAAGCTTGTACGAATGTTTGTAGCATTGGCGGGCAATTGTTTTTTTTTTTAAGGAGTTCGCTTCAAACATATTTTCGGTGAAAGTGCAGAATTTAACAAATATAGTTTTCCAAGGAGTTTATACATTGTATTTGTATCCATGGAGATCATTTGGGATTGACGAATTTGGGAATTATACATTTTGAATCGGATCATGGCTTTGCCTATCCTGCTTAAAATATTAAGCTATTAAAATATAAAGTGTGATCTAAATGGGATACTCTATTCGCTTTATGTGAGATACCCAACTTTTAATAATTTGTGGAGTACCATAAGGAGAGGAAATAGGCCGATATTACCCTGCTTCGAACATGACCTAAGTTAACAAAAATATTAGTTTGGGTAAAGACAGCCAGCAGAGAGACATTTTGAAGTATTAAAAGATATACCCATCCCATCCCATAAAAAGATATACCCAGACCCATCCAATATTTTGTTTTATTTTCCTATTTTTATACCCTCAGCCGTATGGCTAGCTTTTGGGTTCGATCTATCCAATTTGACCCCATCTTGGTACATCGTAATATTATTGTCAAACTTTGATTGAGTTCGGAGTTGGGTAATATAGGTCCATTCCTTCCTTCCCCACAAAATGTGAACATTTTCAAAAAACATTTTACTGCACAGAAAGAGAAAGGATAATCAAATTTTGCTCCAACTTTGCAAATCCCAATATTTGCATCAGTGCTATCAAGTACCTCCCCCACAAACAGTCAAATTTTTGAATAATTATGACTCTTTATTTAGAGTCCGATTCCATTCAGACTCTCAATACTTCCATCAACACAAGATCTGTTATAGAGATGGAAGAGATCGGACCATTCCTTTTGGTACCTCCTCCACAAGGGGTCAAAGTTTTAAATAACAAAAACGATCATAAAATCCGAAATAAGATTCCGGTTCTCTTCAAATTACACTCATCACAATATTTTTATTAACCCAAGGTCTGGGGTGAAGATGGAAGAGATCCTGGAACCTCCCCCACAAAGGATCAACATTTTGAGCACCCATGAAACTCATAAAATGGGAAATTAACATCCGATTCCATTCAGACTTGGTTACAGATGGTAGAGATTGGACAATTTCTTCTGGTACCTCGCCCACATAGGGTTCAAGATTTTAAAAAATAAAACGCTCAAAGAAAGCAAGATAAGCATCCAACTCTCTTTAAATTTCACTCATTCAAATATTTTTACCAACGCAGGATCTGTTGTGAAGATGGTATATATCTGCGAGCCCTTTCTGGTACCTCACCCACAAAGAGTCACAATTTTCAATACTTTTATATCTGTCATAACTTGCAAAACAAGTCAGCGATTCTTTACAACTTGCTATATGTATCGCCAAATCTGACACCTGGTAATATTTATATCAGCCTTGGGTCAAAAATAAATTGGTCAATATTGGCCAACTGCTTTGGAACGGGTCAATAGTTTGAATAATCATAACTCAAGACTGAGGGTATACATCTGTCGGCAAAACCGACTGATACCATTTTACTACTTCTTTTTACTTTTTACACAAAAAACTTACTTTTTGGCTAGTTGAGCGACCGTTTAACATGGCGCCCAATGCGAGTCAAGACATAATTTAAATAATGTTGACTTCAAACCCCAAACAGACAAGCATCGTTGAATTGGATTAAATCAAGGGGTTTCCGAAGAATACTTCGAGATGTAGCAATGGGATTGGATTTTATTATTATTTCATACTTTTTACTGTGAAGAGTATAAAAATTCTTTGGGACAAATATATTTTCATTGATATTTTGAATGAGTACCCTATGGTAGCTTTTATTACAAATCTCTATCTCTTTCTAGAACTAACACTTTTGACCCTCAGCATTTAATTTACTGACGTTATACAAAAATTATTATTCTTTAATTCCACCATAATCCCTGTGCTTTCAAAAAAATATTTGGAAAAAACTTCATTAATCCTATCGTTAAATATTCAAAACTTTTTGCTAACCAAATTCGTTTCCCTGTCTCCATCTCTATCTCTCGTAATCCCTATCAAATACAAAATATCACAGATATGGTTGATGCTATGCCATTGATGTTGTTGTTGTTATTGTTGATTTGTTAATTTTCAGTTCAAACTAGTTTCATTTAGACCAATATGATTGACAAAAACAACAGCAACAACAGAAACTACCCTCAGAGTATGAGTATTAACTAAAGCTAAACTTTGCTTCGAACCAAACGAACAGCATCGGAGGCAAAGAGTTGTGGTAGTTTATCCCAAATTCATATGCATAGCACACGATGGAGTATTTACATGAAGATATGCAAACACACACACACACCCGCCCACATTCGAAGGGACGGGGACACCACACCCCTCACAAACTATGACTTCACACAAAGACTTCCTTTCGAACTACTCAATTTTTTCATCTCTCAAAGTTTATGAAGTAAAATTTAATTACGGAATAATAAAGTTGTTTTAAATATCTGTTGTAGTGTGGTGTAATGCTGTGTGTGTGCATCTGATAGTGTTTACAGTCACACCAAATGCGTACATACACAGTATAGAGGAGTAGCCCTCCCGTGGTGTGGGGGAGACACTTTAAAATGGGGGATTATATTAGATTTGTTTGTTTTTTGTTTTTGTTTTGTTGTTAACTCATAAAGCAAATGAAGTAAACTAACATGGTGCGATAATGAAGTATTAAAAATAGAGAAGAGCAGCAAAACGGGATTCTTCCTTTCCACAAGGGTTTCTGGCAGTAAATCCTTAACCTAAACTGCCAGTGGTTATATTTGAGATAATAATTTTGGCCTGGGGATGTTGTTAGGTCCATCCGCAAACGAAAAGTGATAAAAAGTAATTGTAGCAGCCAAAAGCAAATTAAAAGAGATTGCTTTAATTTCTTCTCTTGGAGAGGAGAACAAACATGTATTTGTTCAGTACATTTGGGTAATTTAACACCATTTGCCGCCGTTGCGTATGAGCAACGATTTTGCCCATAATACGTATACGCTCTCGTCATAATAACAGTTTTGATGAAGACCGACTTTATTAAGAGGCTGGCATTTATTTGTCTCAAATTTAAGCAGTTATTGTATCAGCATTTTTGTACTGCTACGTAAGAGCCATTGATGGCATTGCTCAAAAAATATTGTGAAGGAAATTACATGGAATATTAATCGGTTACTGTGCTTCCACAGTGATTTGCGAATTTAAATCACCTTCCTCCATACCCATCCTCGCATCTGCCTGACATGGCAACAAGTGTGTGACTGTTGCCGCTACAACTGTTTGTAACTCAGACAACAACATTCGTTGTCGAACAGCCAAAGGGCATAATGTCACGCCATGTATTCCCGTCCGCCTCCCTTTGTCCCACAATCGCCTGACATTCTTTATGCATTTTGTTGTTTTTTTTTTTCGTTTCTTTTCTATATTCTTTTGACGTTACTTGAAGTTTTTGCTGAAACGAAACAAAAATAACCAATTCGACTTCTTTCCCGGCACTACTTCCTCCATCGCAGGGTTACAGAAAGGCAGGGAAGAAAGAAAAATAAAACAGATAAAACTTTCAAAGATACAAAGATGAGTAAATAGAGGTGAAGTATGACTGCCACTTTGGCTGTTTGACTTGACTTGACTTGTCTTGTTATGTTGCATTGCACTGAACTGTTGTTGGCTGCTGCTGCCAACCCGTTGTAAAAACAACAGCAACAACGAGAACGAGAACGACACTGCACAACCTGATGGCAGCTAAAAGGTGGAAAATTGTTTTCGAGTAGTGGCATTTAAAGTTGCAAAGGCAGCGGCAACCCGTAAACCTTTGCCGCTATTTCCAGTTAAGCAGAGATTTTAATGCTCTTCACAGTGTTTGTCTTTAATCTCTTTTGACTTGGGAAGCTTGTTGCTGTTGTTCGTTTCGAATTGTTAAGATTTTGCAAAGGTTTTCCGCAAATTCCTTTGCCGTGGCACAGCTTTGTTTTGCACTCCAAGTGGGGATGTCTGTCCGACTGCCTGTCTGACTAGATGCCTGGCTGCTTGCCCACAGTGTTGCAATTGCCAGCTGCGGGTGGTACCTTGCTAGCTTGCCATTGCCCTGGTACTTGTTGTGAATGCTCCAGATGTTGTTGTTTTTTGTTTTGTTTTGTTATTGCACCAGGTATTGGTTTAAGGATATTAAAACGCAAAGCAATTAGAAATTTTGCAACAAAGGAAATTTTACAAGGATACATCTTCAAATTATTGAAAGAAAGCTGAAGCTAAATGAATGAATGGATGGTTGCGGATTCTGTGGTGGCAAAGGTGATGACGTCAAACTCAAAGGAAAAAAATGACTTTAGATGAGCAGCCTTCAAATTTAAAATTGAATTCATTTCAAAATATTAGTAACTTAAAGAGAGCCCTAAACAACATCTGTACATCAAGGAAGGGATTGGGGGACGGGTTTCATGGATGGCAAAGGCAATCGACTGCTATTGGAAAGTTAATATACATCAGATATAGAAGGAAAATAGGGCTTATTTAATAAAACAAGATTGAATTATGAAATTGTCCTTATTATTTATTGTAGGGCTGGACCAGAAAATGGCACGAAAAGTACCACACTCTAATAGATCTATTCTATGGATTTTACAAGGATACATAGATTGCTTGCATATGTACGACATTTAGTACCATTGCAATGGGGTAAACGTAAATGCGTAAACAGCTTTACCTTGAAAGATTGCACGTACTTTTCAAGATTAGAATCTACTCATTACTGGGTAATGAGGAAAGTCGCTTCTTTTTCTTAGCTTTAAAAAAAAAACTACAATGCAAAAGGTAGTATTTTACACAACCATTTTAATGGGTTATTCGACTTCCATGCAGATCATAAACTGGCCAACAAATGCACGTCCAATTGTAACGAAATCTTTGGAAAACTTGAAAACTTCCAACTAGAAATGCAAAAAGAAAAAAGGAAATGAATTTCATTTCAACATCATTAATTTCATGGCATGAAATGTGAGTTTCATTTCATGACCAACCAAAGGATGAGATGGGGAAACGCAGAGACTGAGAGACAGGGTTAAGAACAAACGATTTGAGTTAATATATCAAGACAGTGTATTTTTCATTCCTCACTCCACCAGCTCGCGAGCCGGCGGGCAAGGATGTATAAATGAGTGTCGGGTGGTGCATAATCCTTGTCTAATATTTCACATCCTTGTCACCATTAGAATAATTGTCAAGTAATTTAAATCAAAAGAACAAGAATTCCTCTCGTTGTCCTTTTCATTCTGCCGCGTTTGCTGTTCGTCTGCTTGGAATGGTGACTGCCATTCCATGGTGCCAATGCCATGATTTATGGCCATGATTTTCTTCGCAAAACTTTCTTAAATCTAAGGACCAAAAAATGAAAGAAAAATTATGCCATCGTGTTCAATGACAAAGAAAAGTGTACAAATGGAAAATGGGTTATCGAATAGGGGGGCTAGTGAAAATTTGAGGAATTTTATCTGCTGAGACTCAGCTAATGTGAGTGTTCCCCAAGATTTGTATTTACAAAGCAGTTTTTGTTGGGAGCTCTATAGCATCTCCCTGAGGTAAATTTTCAATGTAGATACACTATTCAATTAGAGCTCCTCGAATGTAGCAGTAAATCCTGGTAGCCTGTATTTCAAATGTATTTCGATTTTTTTAGCCGTATTGATTGCAATGTGGTGTCTTCTAGAATGAAAAATTCTCAAATTTTACTGCCGAGGAAGAATTCGAAATTTTGAATGAGTAAAAATAAGAATATATTCGCGCAAGCAATTTTCAATTCAGATCCAGGTTTAAGACTATAATCGACTGAAATAAATTGACTGTAATAATTATTTTACGGAAAAAGAAAAAAAAATGAATCCAAAATTCGCAAAAAACTTATCCACATTTGAGGGCATTTGAATAGTTCGAACGAAATCAGGTTAACGACGTTGTTCCAATTGTAAAACTTCCAACTCTGTTCTAGCCTCCAAAGGTTTTTAGAAATCAAGGTTCTTAGATCATTCCCCTTACCAGTTCGAGCATAATTTTTTCATTTTCATTCTCCTTACCTCTCTCTCTCTCTAACTCTCTCTCTCTCTCTCTCTATTACAACCACTGAGGAGAGAGTTAAGGACAGGGAAGAAGTCGAGCATTTTGGATGACCATTGGATAATATTTAGCTGTAAAATGGACCACAACTTTTGTGAATTTCTTTCGATTACATAACAACAGGGCGGGGTGCGTAAATAAGCGTAACATCTGGGCAGGGTTCTATGACATTATTTCAAAAACGAAATCTTCCAAAATGGATTTGGACATAAGGAGGCTTCTAACATATTGCAGTGTTGTAGGGTATCAAATGGTCGGTCCCGCATGACTATAGCCTCTACTTGTTTGAAAATCTATTTTTACGGAACATTCTCTTTTCTTATGGAAGATCCTCAGCAAGGTCTACCGAAAAGATGTATTTTATATTTAGAGACTTTTCAGCCTTTATGAAAAATATATGCGTTTTTTCTGTCTTTTGAAATAATTTAGAGAGAATTGGCTCAAGAAAATCGGACTTACCTACCTCGTTCATTTTTCCGCCCCACTCCGTTGACTCATTAGTTTTCCCAATGTAAAATCATTTATTAAAGCATTTTCCTCAATAAAACTCTAACAGTTTGTTGTAACCAATGATGAATGAAATGCCGAAGAAATGAAGGAGAGCAAATCCCAACTATTTGAAGCAACAAAGAAACCTCTTACCTTGGCGTTGGAGATGGAGATGGAGATGTGGCAGAAAGAGAGACGGAAATTTGCCGCCGGAAGTTCAAATGCAAAACTAAAATATTGCTGGGTACTTTCCAATTCGGTCGTAGTAGGAAACTCATTTGCATGAATTTCCCTCCAACAATGGAAACAACAAAAAAAAAAACACTCAGCTGAAGAAAGCTCCTTGGATCTGTGCGTTTTGAAATAAATGAATGAATTACCCAACTGAACACCATCCATATTGATAAATGAGCGAATGGCAAAAGAGCGAGTGGGGAGGCAGAACAGTACCTCAATGTCCCTTTCGATTTGTTTGATTTATGCTTGTGGAATAAGCAAATCAATTCGATATTTTCAAGTTTGGCACTGAGGAATTCTCCGCAACGCATTTATTGGCTGTTCGTTCAACAATGGAGACAGAATTAAAATCGATTGCCATGTCAATAGTTTGTCAATATTTCAACGATTCTATTCTTTGTCAACTTTGCATCCATAGATGAAGATGAGGACCTCAAAAAGAAAAGAGCAGATCATTATTCATGGGAAGCCGAAGTGTTCTCATTTGTGGCAGCAGAGATTTGACAAAGAAATGAAATATTTATTTGTTATAATCGAAAGTTATGGGTTTTGTAAATGGAGACATTTGTGGAAATAATTGTTAGAGAAAAAAACACAAAGAGAGAGAGAGAGAGAGAGTGAGGGAAGGGAAGGGAACACTAAATCAGTCGTGTACAAAAGCATCCACTGACGTCGCTGACCAAAAAATAGATGATTTAAGAGAAAACAAAATTCTACTTTTCTATAGGTTTAATATAATCTAATCACTAATCTAAATCAGATCTAAACAAATCATTCTAACGCCACCTTTCGCATTTGAAATCTCATATCTCTTCAGCGACGTCCATCACGATGGCTTGGTCATTTGGTAACAAATCAAAATCTCTACCGGATATTTCGATGTATCCTACGAACGTGACAGCGAAATGAGAAATTGTGTTTTTTGTTCATTTTGTTATTGTTGCAGTAATTAATTAGAATGGCGAACGTGTGCCAGCGGCAGGACTGATGATAAGTCCTTGTTATGATTTTATTAAAAGTTGTCGCCAACACAAATTATTTGTGAATATTTGAATTTAAATTAATTCATTATGCAAAGTGTAGGTCTTGTGTGTGTGTGTGTGTGTGTGTCTGGGCTTCTCTTCTCTCCCCCTTGGTTGGCTTCAAAACAAACAGCACCAAGAAGATGTTGAATGAATTTAATTACATTACACAAAGCTGAAACTTTTTTTATTTTTTTATTAACTTTATTTGTGGAATAATTTTTTCTTGTCTTTAACAACCCCCCAGCCGTTGGGAAGTGTGGCATAAAACAAAAGGCAAACAAATACACTTGCGTTTATTCTACGCCCCTCAATGAGTAATGTATGTTAAGCAAAGACCGGATTGCGATCTGAAACATTCGTTTCTTAGATTTCGAACGTACAACAGAGACTTGCAATCAAACTGCTGATTTGCTATACGAATGAGCCATATAACTATATTCAATTACTACACCAGTGACAAAATTGAAAAAAAAATAATATTCTGCCATTCATTAATGAAGCAGATTATCGGAATTTTTTCTGTCTATTGAATTAATTTAGAGAGCATTATGTCTAAAGATAGTCCTCTCGAATGGCATATCTTGATAAAAGATCTATTGAAGGTTTATCGTCCATTTCACAACAACAACCAAAGTGGTGCCTTCGAAGCGATGCCTCTTCTATTGCTCTTGCATTGTAGCAATTATTGTTATCTACATCGCCTAAGCTGTTTCTCCTCCCACCTACCCGAAGCAGCCACAACTCATAACAAATTCCAAAGAAACTTCACTTCAAATTACACACATCAGGGCTTATTTCCTCATTTCTTGTCATTTGACTAAAAGTTCATTTCCCTCTGGGCTAAGACTCTGATTTTGCATTTTTTTGGAAATCTGCAAAAAAACAATGCAATGATATGTACACCTGTCGCATTTTAAATGATGACAGTGGCCATGGCGAAACGAAACAACTGTGCAAGAAAAAAACCCCATCACTCAAATTTCCAATGAATTCTATTTAACTGGAATACCAGCGAGACGGGTTGAACAACCGATGCTTCCAAAAATTTAACTCCACAGTTTTCACTTCATTTTGGTGGCTGAATGTTTGTCGTTGCCCTGTCGAATGCAGTTGCAAAAGTCGGACATTGACCACGAGAAACACACACACAGACAGGAAACACAGACACATGCTCAATTACCGCTAATCAAATACATTTGCCCCTCTTTTTAAGTGGAACGAAATGACACTGAATCTAGGTTCGGGATTCAAAAACAACTAAATCGTAACATCGAAATCCAACGGTGCTCAGGCATGATAAAAGACATATATCTAGAATTTATCCTCAGAAACTGTTGGCATTGCCATAAAAGTTGAGAGGGCCATTAAGTTGGAGTCAATACAAGATATGCAAAAGTCCTTCAGAAACTTCATAATTCATAGTTGTCCAGTTGTGCACCAATTGGATCTTTGTTTTTTCTCTCATATGGATACTAAGTTGCTCATATGCCAATTTGGCGGCTCGGAGTTATTTTAATAATTTGTCTGGTACAAGTTGACACACACACAGACTCCACGCCTTTCTTATCTGCTATTCTTTCTCGTCATTGCCCTCTACAAGTTCTAAATTGAAAAGAGTGTCAATGACTTAATCGCATCTGATCAGATAGATAGACAGACAGATAGACGATCTGATGTTAATGTCGGACTAGTGAATCACACGACGTTATAGTGGGCTCCGACGAGGTGATTACACTGCACACCCATCAGCCATTTAGGTATACAAACATATACACAGACACACACCGATAGAAGACAATCTCAGAATAAATGAAACGCGGCGATGGCAATTAATTCTCAGTCAAGTGGATGATAAAGACATTAATGGCAAATTAAACTACGAACAGCACGAGATGATACGAGAAGGGATGCGACGCAACGAGACGAGAAGGCGTGTTCAATCAGCACAAACAACAACAGTAACGGATTGTAGCATTCTCATTCGAATGCCAGGTCTGCACAGACACGTTGGCGACATTGGACAAAGACCAAAAATGTCGAGCAGTGCATGAAGACTAACAACCCCCGCCCCCTTCTGGTGATCGTCCTTATATTATTGTCGCTGTCTACAATTCACAAGAAAGATATGCAATATTAAAAGAAAACGATGAAACACTGCTAATGCAACGAAAGTCTGAACGATTTGCGAAGAGACCAAAGATACTCCGAATCAGATTACACCATTAGGCCACTGAACGGCGACATTCCCTAGATTTGTTTGTTGTACATGCTGCCGCATTCATGCTAATTGAAATTGGAATTTGGCGATGAGCATTGGATGAAAAAAGAACGTCTCTTTGGCCATCGGTGTTAATGGCCTAATAGTTAAGTGCCAAAATCGGAAAATTACAAAAGAGACACAAAACAAAATTAAATTACGAATAGTGTTCTCGAAGTTCTCCAAGAAATGCAAATGTTTGTGCATATTAATTATTAATCAGTCCAAAAAAAATTTCATTACCTTTGCAAATTAACCGGCAATTTTGAAGCTACCCAATAATCGATGGACACAAGAGATTTTATATAGTTGAAATAGGACCGCGAATGTCATCAAAACCATTTACAAATCGATTACTTAACTCCTTCCTGCTGCTTTTACATCTTTATTGTGTTTTAAATTGTACATTAATTATATTCACATTAACGACTTGTACTTCGAGAGAAAAACAGAGCGAAATAAATAATTTTATTTTAATTACATAAAGTTTTGTTTAATTTCCGCCTCATTAAGAATTCCTTTTGAGTGAAACCCTTTTGGCGTTCTATTTTCAGCTTTCCCCACTTCTTTCCAACCAGACCACAAATGGCTCAATAGAAAGTTACAACAGCCAAAGATAGCGAAGGCAAACTTAAACCGCAAACGAACAGTTAAAGATAATCACTTGAAATGAATGGGAAAAACCACAATCTAACAGACGGACTCACGCTCCGACGGACCACCGTCATTTGTTCGTTCGTTCATTCACTCACTTATCCAACATTATGATGTGCTGTGCTGTGCTGTGTTTTGTTTTGATGGCCAGCTAGCTATTCTCCCCATTTTATTCCATTGTATTATTGGACCGGCAAGGACGGGGGAGGGCCAACTTTGTGAAACTATCATTAGAACACTTCATTAAAAAGTCCTTTATTTTTGGACAGACAAGGACAACAAATACAATGTGGGTTGCGTTTGGCTCACGTCAGGAAAAAACGTTTTGACGGTTGATGTTCAAGGCTGTAACCGTCGTCGAAATAATTGGACACTGAAAATGAAAACATTGCTTCGATTGGTATGTCTTAGCGGCTACTTTATATTCGTCGCTAACTTACCGACAAATATCGTTTAGTGGCGTTATTTGCAGAATCCTGTCAGACAATAGCTCTACTGGCACATATTGGAGATGAGCAAAGTTGTAAAAGAGATAATCCGAGGGAAAACTAAAACTACACTTTTCTTTTCTCAGCCTTTTTAAACCTATATTGGCTAAAATATTTAATAAATCTAATCATAAACGGATCTATAAAAAACAATTAAAATTGTTTTGTTGTTTTTATTTAAAGAAAAACTAAGAGAATTTGACATCAGCTTTAAACCGTTATATATAAACATATCAAATGATAGTTTTACATTTTCTCTCTCATTTGCAGTGGCTTGACAATTATGCATTTTCATTCATCTTCTTCTTGTTTCCCGAACTTATTCTTAAATAGCCAGCCATTATGTTAATCGCGGTAAATCCTTTTTTATATTTCCCATTACGACTCTTTTTGTATAGCCATTAAAACGTATCACCTCCTTTGAAAACCACCTACGAAAACTGTCATAAGGTGGAACAAGAGGAGTACAACAACGAACCCAAAAAGAAATAAAGAATTAATAACAAATACACAATTCATTTATAATCCAACTTTTTTCGGAAAGCATTTGCCTATATGCATGTATGTATGTATGTGTATTTGAGAGGCTTTCTGTGAGATACTTTACAGGTAGTTTAAACGGTGTACAAGTCTTGTGGTTACACAGGTGCAAGCACATATGGAGAAGGAAGTCAGAGGTGTAAGAGCATAGCAAGAGTGGCTAACAGAAAACGGCAAAGCAATTTAAAATACATAACATAAATCTTTAACGTTTCCGTCCAAATGTGCTAAAAGAAAAACAAAAAACAACACGGGGAAACACAAGCTGCTCTTGTGCGGAAAGAACGGGCGGTGTAGGAATTCGTGTTCGAGCAACATCACAGTTTGAAGCTATTTTTTCATTCCCATCACCATACCTATATCGACTTGATACCTTCCGAAAAAATATCCAGAACCCTATATCAAGCCCTTTGATTTATAGAGCGAATGGAATAGACGTTATTAGCTCGTACTTTGTACTGCTCAATAAACGAAAATATATTCATCCCGCATCACGTTTACTGCATTATACATACCTTGCCACTACCACACAGGAGGTGAAAGGATATCCCCAGGTTTTTCTTTTTGTTATTTAAATGTTGCATCCATCCTCTTTCGCGGTTTACTTCTTTCAAATATATATGCAAATTTCTTTTTCTTCTTCAATTCCGTTTTGTTTTGTCCGCCCATTAAATGCCATTCTCTGGCAACAATTACTATTTCAACTAAAAGACCTTTTGTTTTATTTCACCTGGCGGTTCATTCGTTTAGGGCCTCTTAAATCACCTGGGGATTACCTCAACCAGCATTCCATTTTTTGTTCGTTTTTTTTTTTTAATTTTCCACTCTAAATCAATTGTGGGAGGTCGGAGGATATTTGCTGGTGGTGATGGCATTTGTTCAGCCATCACTTAACAGCCGCAAGCCATGGCATAGCAGAGTCAATTGAAGCAGGGAGTTTCCATTGGTTTCAAATGTTGAATGAAAGAGAATTTCAGATTTTTTTACAAACTCCACAAAGTCGAAATACAAATGAAATATGGTTCCAAACTTTATGGTTTTATTTTGTAAACGTGGGCAATCCAAAAACTCCTTTGTTCCTCTACGAAGAAGCCAGCCGATGACTTAAGCCAGCCAAATAAGCGCTTTATGTATTTCCACCTTTAGTCTAAAGTCTATACTGGCTATGACCTGTGGCTATCGTTTCGCCACTCTTTTCAATCTAACCTAATCTCGGAGTTTTCGAATGGTTGTAGCTATCTTCTATAAGATGGCTAGCAGGAAGAAGATTTAACCGTGTCTTTGACATAAGCAGAACTTATTTGCTGTGAAGGGTTTCCTTTTTTTCTCCAATTTCTGTCAGGGGGAACTAAAGTATATGAAGGGGAAACTTAATTTTCTTTGAAGTCTTCGGCCGGTCTTGGATTTATAATACCAGATTTAAGACAAAAAATATTAAAAAAAAATAAGTAGACTCTACAGACATTTCCATAGTAACAGTGTGTTTATCCCAATTCCAAAATACATTCATTTCAGATATTGTGTTGATATGAAATCTGTGTCATATGCATGGCTACCATCAGACAGCTATCACCTTGCGTTGTAGCAGATTCTCAGAATTGCTTAAAGAAACTTTATTTCCTTTTGTTCAACTACTGGGGATTTAAAAAAGGCAGTGAGTGATTTTAAGTGGCATCAGAAGTAACATACTAAGTTTTCTCCTCGCACTTAGCCAAACGTATTTGCTTTCCTCATATTTCGGGCATAAAAGCCACCACACACACTTCTATACATACAATATGCAGGCATGAAATTCAAAATCTAAATACAATTGTAGGTAAGTTGTAACTTTGTGACCTGATGGCATTTGCCCAGAACCCATGGAAGTTAGAATTTATGAGATTTCTCTCTTGATGCCACTTGATATTGTTTGAAACTTAATTTATGTGTAATTTTATGCCTGGTTGTCCTACAGAGGCACACACATACATAAATCCCCATTAAAGCACTGTGCACCGAAAGGCGCAGCAACGTGAGAACGAATGAAAAGAAATACACTAAAAACTTAACTAAATCGATTAAACAGTACTCCAGGGACAAGGCGAACTTTTGTAGGGCAATGAAAAAGGTTTACAGACAGATGTTAGGTATGATAGACGAACTATTATTATTTGCGTACCAAGTAGAGATAACTTTGAATAACATTTTCATTGCGGAAGAACAGTGGATGTGCTGATATTGAAAATATTCAAAGAGAACTGAATCGAATCGAGGGAGATCCCAAAAAATTCAAACTAATATGGCTGTTTAGTCTCATGTGGCAGCTAATAAATGTGTCTTTGAAAATTTAATAAACTTAACTTACTGCGATACTATTTCCATTTTACATTGAACATCGTTGGTTATTTCACATCATTTGCGGTATCCTTGGCGCCATCATGCCAAAGTGTATTGTCTCAAATCCGCATGTAACTTTCATAACACTTCATATGTATATTTTTTCTTCTTAATAATAGAAAGAACAATTTATTCTTATCGATATTTTAATTTTGTACATTATACCAATTAAACGAGTAGTTTTATGGAAAGTGTTCAATTGATATGATCACGGTATTCATATTCAAAGTTTGTAGATCTTTGTCTTGCTTTCTCATTTACAATAAAAAAACCAACACAAAACCTATTTTCTGACTTCATATTAAAATTCTACAGCATACACAGTTTAATTGATTTGTTATTTGATCACAAAACCGACATAGTTCTTAATATTTAGCTAAGTTCGAACCCAACTCCAGATTGTATGGCGTACAATAACTTCTCGCGCATTTGTTCGACAGTTTTAAAGGGGGGTAATTTCAATAGGTTAGTACATGTGCTTGCCGTCGGTAGGCGTTCCATGTCGCCGGCGTTCTGAATAAAGAATGGCGGATCCAAATCCTGAAGTAAAAAAATATATATTAAATCGTTAGGTTTCTTTACAGTTTCCACAGACATAATACCTTAAATCCTAACAACGGCGGGCGTGAGCAACTTGTTACAAATTTCAACAATTGCCGCCTTTGCAGATCATCGAAACCTTCCAAGGCGGCCCAAAACGCTATTATTGATGGGTGCTCGGGATTATATTCGCCCCCATATTTACAATGCCTCTTGAGATCTTCTAGATCGATGGGTATCTCTGCGCCCGATATTAGTATTTGCAGTTCCTTGTTACTGAACATATACAGCCATTCAACACAAACAACATTCGACAGGCCTTTGCGGAATGCTATACAGTGTTGGCGTATTTGCTTATTCAGCTTGTAGTCTGCCATTAGATGAAGGTATTCCAAGCGGTTGGAGTTAGTTACTGGTATACTTTGTCCCTGGGGCTTCAACTCAATAACTTGTGTCTGACCAAACGAACTGCTTGCTACTGTAAAGTCCAAGTTTAACTCGCTAACATCGCCTTCGTAATCCTTAAGGTATAGAAGATTCTTATAGAGCTCAGGGTCCAACGACGCCAGCTGATGTATGTCGACGTCAGCATATTTTCCAGCCAGTTTTGTTAGGAAAAACTCCGCCAGAGGAAGTTCAACAAGAAGATTTTCGTAAATAGCTTTACCTAATATTCTACCTATGAAATAGTAGTGTTTTTCAAAGTCCGGCACCAAGTCGCTGACTGTGGGATTCGGATAAAGTTTATTGTCTGTTGTGACCCTAAAAATGGCAAAGAATCGAAATATATGAATATTCCTATCATACAAATAAAAAAAAAACTTACATGAAAAAGCCTCTATTTGGATCGAAAGCTGTTTTTATTAACTCTGAGAGAAATTCACGGAATACCCCACCGCCATCTATGCCCGCCTCATCCAAGCCCAATGACGAGACAAATTGTACTCGGAATTTCAGACGTAAATCAGGTTCTGGATGTAAGAAAGATATTTCGTTTAAATGTTGTACCATTTAAATAAGTACTCTTTTAAAACACATACCGTTTTCCGGCCTTAGTTTGTCATAGGCATCTTCGTATAAATGACTCCTTCGGACAGTCAACATTATTGAGGGTCCTTGCAGGAAAGCCTGCAAGTTGCCCTGCACTCGCATTTTATCGGCTGCTACAAGTCCCTGAAGAATGCCCACCCGTTTACTGAAAGCCACCACAAAGGGTATTTCTCTCAAAATCGTTATTGAGCGTATTTGCTTCGTTGACATCGGTGGACCGTTTTCGAAATCCTCTCTGGTGAAATCTCGAATCGGCTGAAAAGGGCGAATGCCCCGGGTACGGCTGCCTCGGGTTAATGGTAAATCCGTCGGTCTATCCAGTGGCAAATCTAAACGTGTCACAGTCCAATGCGAATCCGGACAGAAGCCCAATCTAAGATCTCTGGTATGTATTTGGTTCAACACAAATACAACCACTTTCAGTAGATTCGCCCAAATTTGTTTTTGTCTCATTTTAGTGTCGTCCGAATCTGAACGACCCAAAACAAAACGATAGTGCTGGTTTAGATTTGAACGCGTCTCTGGGAATGCCAATTCGACCAGGCCCAAGGATATTTCTTTGAGTGTTTTTGAAAGTTGCACAATTTCGGATAGGGAAAACGGCATTAGACGGACATGAGTTGTGGCCTGGGGACTCTTATCTATTAGTAGTTTTTCATCACAGAATTCATTGTCGTGCAGTGTGGGTAGTAAACGTCCGAACAATGTACAGAATGTTGCCAGTAGTGGGACAAAGGTTTCACTGCCAGAATGTTTTGCTGAAAACGGTAAATAGTGCAATAATTGGGACAATCAATAGCCATAAATGTATACATACGCACAACTCCCTTGGATATAAGTGTCAAAGGCGCATTAAATCCCTGCTGTTTTGATTGTGACACCAGTGTAAACCACACAGCTCTTATAAAATTCGGCGTAAAAGAAAGGGTATACAATAACCTAAGGAAGACATGTTTCGGTATTAGTAGTCCCTCGCAAACATCTAGCGGACTTACTTGTAATCGAACATGGCCATTTTATTGAAGATCATCAAGTTGTGGCAAATTTCACACAGCCCATACAAAACGTCTTCGTCGTGCAAGTATTCCTCTATGTTATCCACAATTACCTGAACTCGCCGTCCCTCGTTAAGCATAACAATGCATTCCAGAAGATATTCCTTTTCTTTGTCGGTTATGGCAACTACTTGTGGCCCAAATTCGCCATCGGCAGCCTCCCTTCCCTGATAACTATCTTCGGCATCACTCTCGTCGTCGGAAGAGCTGTCTTCGCTTTCGTTTCCATGATGGCTATGATGATGTGCCGAATGTTTCAGTGAGGACTTTGGCAACTGCAGTATTTTCGTCGATACCTCTGAAATAATTTTGATGTAGCTGCTTAGCAACTTTTTGGTGTGTAGAGTATCTGAAAGAACGAATACTAAGTATTGGAGCAAGAATGTTATTCGACCTGATAGTGCATACCCAATTGTTTACGGTCCAACACAAGCAGTGAGTGTAACAAAAATGTGCTGAATATGGTTTTCGGATCTATTGTTTCTGCATTTTTAGACTTGACATTGTCACTGACATTTGTCGTTGTACTCGAGGCACCAGTGAATGTGGGCATACTTCTGGCATCGACATCCATTTTCTCAGGGACCTCCGATTTGGTATACCTCTGCAGTGTTCTTACGATGAACTCAAACGGAAATTCGGCACAATCAGCAAAACAGGGTACAAGAAAATTGCGTATGCAATCGGTGGAAGGCAGCGACAATATGTGTCTGCTGAACGACAAACACACGGTGTAGGAGAACTCAGCTTCCGAGTTCTTGGCCAGTAGTAGAGGCCTCAACATTAATTGAAAAATAGCCTCAGAAAACTGATTTGGAGGATGAAGTACCTCTCCGTCCAGTGGAGGACACTTAATTTCCAAAACGGTACGTAATCGTTTGTAGTACTCCCTTCCAATGAGATATTTGAAAACCAACTCTAAATAGGTTTTTATCAGATCTTCATTTTCGACGTAACGTTCTATTGACGTTTCGGCAGTGAATGTCTCCAACATTCTCAAGGGTATAGCTTGGGAAGACTGTGAGTCGGTCGTCAGCTGAACTATGCACAGATCCAAAAGCTTCTTTAGGCGATGCAGCCACATTTTGTCTGTGGTCGAGTTTTGCAATATTCGGGCGGGACTCTTCAGTATGTGTTGGCATACTTCAATCTAAAATCAGGGTCAATTAGTCATCGTGGCACATGATGCAATTTCTGTTCCTACTTACCAAGCGTTCGCAGTCTTTGGCTTCTCTCGTGTTGTAAAAGAATACCAAACGTCGCAATAAAAACTCAAGATTCTCATCTTGCTGCAGCTGGGTCCGATGGGTCTTTAGAAATCCGTCGAACTCCTCGCGTTCGTATCGTTTTCCTCCTCTGACGATGGATAAATGAACGTGAATATGACTGCAGTACAATGGCTCCGTTTGTCTCGCGGCGTAACTGATTGCGTTTCAGACGTTCCTCCGCAGCTTTGCGAATTATAGTTTCCCGATCGGTGCTGTTCGACACACCGCCAAGGCTCTGCTGAGGTTTACGACGATACTCGCCGTCAAAGCCAAACATATTTGTTTTTCAACCGTATCCGTGAGAGCTATTGAAATACTGCCTCCTGGTTGATTGATAGATTAATTGGAACAAGAACCTATCCAAGTGGAGTCTGGGGTTTTCTTTTCGACTTTCACCCGTACAATTAATACGACAGATTCCAGGGCTATCGAACGTAAAAAACTTCAAAACATTTCTAGTAAGTAATGAATTATTAATCTATTATTTAGTTAATATTAAGACAGTTATTTTAGGCAAAACTTTTTTCCTTTATGAAAACTTTTTTCTATTTTGACACTTTAGTCAGCATGACAAGTATAATATGCTGGCTACAGAGGTACGAAAAAACCCAACTCTGAAGTGACTACGAAATGCACGCAACGGTGTATACTAATCGCTCAGCGAGTCTAAAAACGATTGTTGTAGCCCTTCTTAGTCTCGCAAGAAGAAGAATGAATACCCTTTATTTTCATTTGTATTCTCAAAAAAATTAAAACTATTTGGCGATAAGGATTTAACTCGTTCAACCAAATCATTCCATCTATAAACGAAACGGTCCATTTGTCTGTTCTTAAAACGAATGTGAAAACTGGTAATCTAGCATTAAAATACCAGCGAAGCGACGTCAACAACAACCTAGGAGAAAAGAAATTACAGCAAAAATGCAAATTGTTTTGGTGTTCGACGAGTTGTAAAGACAGGAAGTGAAGTGATGCTAAGATAAATAAAATAGCACAAGTAAATTAGGCTTTATCAGAAGCAAAAAATATAATAAACTTTACTTCAACTGAATTAAAGGGCGTTCGAGAGAAAATCAATTGAAAAATCACGTCATTTTCTTCGTCGTAAGGAGAAAAGGAGACTCACAGTAATCATTTGTGTTGTGTGTTTGTATGATCGTGTGGTAACTTAACTCACTTCACTGTGCTGTGCTGGGAACAAGAAAAAATGTTTGCAAAATATTGGAAGAAGCCAAGGAAAATGTGAGAGTTCAAATACATGAAAACGTTAAAGTATCAGTGTCCCTTGTACAAATAGTATATCTAATATTGGTTTGGCGAAAATAAGAACAATTGCAATTGAGACATTGTCTGCTTCAAGTAAGGAACGCATTTGTGGCCTTCCCGTATACATCATGATGACCATCGACGAGGAACAGCAGGCTTTATTGAAACGTGCTGCCGAAGAGCGCGAATTGATATTCAATCGATACAGTTTGGGCTTGGATCCCAGCAATCAAGTGGATCCGTGGGAAAATCCCACTTATGAAATATATCACATAACTGATAAGTAAGTACCTATCTAGTTTGGAATTGCTATGTTGTAGGTGATTAAGCGTATTGTACATATACATAGGCAGCAATTCAGGAACTGCCATCAATAGAGGGATAAAAACCTATATTTCTGAAGAAAAAACAAGCATTGGGGTCAGGTCTTGGTGGTCTGACACATCTAAAAATGGATAAAATTAGACTCAAATTATATCCTCGCGGAGTCTTTGTTCTATTTTATACTCCACATTTTTAAAATTGCAGGCATATAGGAAACAGATACTGACATGTAATCCAGTTTGATACAGTTTGGGCTTGGATCCCAGCAATCAAGTGGATCCGTGGGAAAATCCCACTTATGAAATATATCACATAACTGATAAGTAAGTACCTATCTAGTTTGGAATTGCTATGTTGTAGGTGATTAAGCGTATTGTACATATACATAGGCAGCAATTCAGGAACTGATATCCATAGAGGGATAAAACCCTATATTTCCGAAGAAAAAACAAGCATTGGGGTCAGGTCTTGGTGGTCTGATACATCTAAAAATGGATAAAATTAGACTCAAATTACATCCTCGCGGAGTCTTTGTTCTATTTTATACTCCACATTTTTAAAATTGCAGGCATATAGGAAACAGATATTGACTTGTACTCCTAATTTAGATTAGTTATTTAATAAAATAAAATTTTATAAAATAGGTATGGTTTTATGCATGACTCCCGCCTCCCAGACATACGCGATGCCCACGAAGTGCAAAAGACCAAAATTGAATTGGAACGGGATAAGAAGTGGGTCAAGATGATAGACAAATGGAATCCGCACCACGAAAAACTGCGTAAGCGAGTGTTTAAAGGTATTCCAGACCGTATGCGCTGGCCAGCATGGAAAAAATTATTGAATGTTGAGGAAACAATGTCTGCAAATACTGGCGTTTATGCCAAGATGCTGGAATTATCTCGCAAATACTCCACAGAAGTCAGACAAATCGATTCAGACGTCAATCGCCAGTTCCGTGATAACTTAGCCTTTCGCGAACGATACAGTGTCAAACAAGTTTCACTGTTTAATGTTCTAAATGCATATAGCATATATAATCCTGAACTAGGCTACTGTCAGGGTATGGCATGTGTTGCCGGTGTACTGTTATTGTATATGCAAGAAGAAGAAGCATTTTGGGCTCTAAATGCCCTCATTGTAAACGAGAAGTATGCCATGCACGGTCTATTTATTGAGGGGTTTCCCAAGCTGACGCGTTTCTTGGAACATCATGACCGTATAATGTTGAAAATAATGCCAAAATTGCACAAACACTTCATGAAACACAATGTCGACGCAATACTTTATTCAATCAAATGGTTCTTTGTCGTATTCGTGGAACGGGTAAGTGATCCATTGTCCCCCTTGCAACCGAAACCATTTTCAATGGCAATCTGTTTTATTTCAGATACCATTTAGCTTAAGCTTACGTGTCTGGGACATTTTTCTTTTGGAAGGCGACCGTGTTATAACAGCAATGGCTATTACAATACTATACCTGCACAAAAATGAACTTTTGCGTCTAAAAGATATGGATTCGATATTGGAATATTTACAAGTCAAGCTACACAAGAATTTCGGTTACAACGATGACTTTGCCATAGAGGCCTTAGAACGAGTGATGAAGAAATTGAAAGAGCATAAACTGGATGTTCCTCCACCAGCAAAAGTCACAGAATTCCCTACAAAACCTTTGGGTCAATTTGTCGAGGCTGATATTGAAAAGAAAATTGGTCGACGTCGTTCAGAATATACGGACACAGAAAAGCAGGTTATCAACGATGTTATTTTGAGGTAGGTGGCTTATTGCATTTAAAAATATATTTAATATTTATAAATTAATCTTCCTTATTCAATAGGCAGGAGCAAAATGCCATGGAAGTACAATCTACAGTATCATATGAAACATCAGAGTGTGCCACGGGTAAGTTATCGTCACAAGCTTGACAATTGATCTATTCAGCTTGTAAATAAGGACAACGCTTTCTTCCTACTTGATAACATAATCCTATACTAACAAAAACTCACACATTTCGCACCTATTATTATTTGTTTGTATATACAAAGTAGATAATCTCAAATCCAATATATCTGGTAATATAGAAACATACATATAAGCATCCATTTTCATATCGTCTATAGTATTTGTCAAATTATGCATTCTTTTTTAAGTATTAAATTCTTTCCACATATTCTAAAAAATGCGTGTATAACCCTTAAATCTCACTCGGTGGTACTTCGTATACAGCATGAACATAAACATAAAATCTCATGTATTTTGGTGTGGATTTTTTTTTTATTTTCTCAAGATAAATAAATTTTTGTTTGTTAATTAGTACCACTTTTGCTAGCATCAGATCTTAAGTTAGATAAAAAGATAAGATAATAAACATAAACCTCGTCATTTATATGAAAACAGTTGGGACCATACAACATTAGGATGGAACAATATAAACACATATTTAATAATTTATATTAGATTTGTTACAAGACTAATAATACCGCAAGTTTCCGCAGAAGCTCCATGGCACTTAAAGGGGATATTTTAGAAAAAAAATGTTAAAACATGTAAACGCTGTAATAGTTGCAAAACTAGTCATTACATAAATGGTGTCGGCTCCTTAATACAACTCGTGTTTTTTTTTATACAAATAATGATGTGTGGAGAGAGTACAAGGCGAAAGATATACTTATAATTCAACGGTGCACACATGCGATGTACATAGGTATTAATAATAAGCAAACACCCTAACTCCCTTCACTTGCTGTAGATAAAAATAACTTCATATTCATTGCATTGCCTTACCATATCCTTGGCAGGTTTTAGGTTAGGAACTAGCCGCATATGACTTTTTTTAATTGTATAACAATTCTATTTTGTTCTGTTCTGTTTTTTTTTCTTCTTCTTTTTCTGACGTCCTCTTTTAATGTTTCGGTGTCTGTCCCCAAACCACACATGCTCTTTTATAGGTGATGCATATTCCATGAAAACGTATCAAAGTATCACTAGTTTAGCCACTTCACCAGCTATTAGCAGTAATTCATTATATAGTAATGGATTTTTTGTTACAACAACACCACCTCCACCATCTAAGACAACGACGTCGACCACAATGCAAATCAGCAATTACAATATAAACTCATCATCCACTACATCGACAACAACTGGAACGACGATTACAACAAATAATTCGGATGCAATCGACACAGCAATGGAAAATGTAAAGAGCACAATAACTGCTCAAAATAGCTACCGAACGCCGAATGGCGATCATCATTCAATTGTTTGCAACAGTACAACTGAGAATGTCAACGAACTAACCGATCACAATGATATTAATATTCTTATTACAAATTACGACCAAAACTACTAAAAGTACACGTTGATGACGATCAGGGTGATGAAGATGACGAACTGAGCGTAGAAAATACTCGCCTTTAAAAATAAAAATACTATTATACCTATATATACATATATCTATACATATATTAAAGTTGATTTTTAGCCAAGATTATTTGTAGAAATTAAATTGTATAATCCCAATCTAGCTTCTTCATCGTTGAACGAACGTGTCAATTTAAAAGAAAAAGAAAAACTTATCCTTTACTTGCATTTCCTCTCAGCAGCATTTTTATTAAGAATACATATTTTCTTATTAGCCACAATGTATCTAAATTATCTATCTGTATTCCATTGACATTTACAAATAGTAAATAATCTTTATGAAGTAAAGTGTTCTACTACTAAATACACTACTTTTGCATGCGTTTATTTTTTTTAAATTTCATTTTCTCAGAAATTATGTATCTCAAGACTGTATTGCTGCCATTGAAATTGTGTTGAAGTAGTGTATTTTGATTTATATACCAGAATTATGTTATTTATTATTAACCCACATTCCTATACCATCCATATATTATGTAACCCCTGTTCTGCCTATTATTAGTGAAACGATTTCGCATAATGTTATCTCCTACTTCTTCTTTATATGCTTACTTTTGTGTATAGTTATGAATTAAAAAGTTATTATTTTTCATATTTATTTAATAAATTTTTTTACCAACACAGAGACCTGATTTATTTTTGTTTTTGAGAAAAAAAAAGCATAGTTTGCTGGCTAGGCACTCTTTTTAATAACATGCCAACATTAATAACTTTGAAGAATTACTTGTTTCTGCAAAATATTAGGATTTAAAAGTATTGCATGTTTTTCTTGTTTGTTCCTCTTAAACAAATATCACAAAACAACAACAACTACTACTACTACAACAACACACAAAAAGCGTTTGACCTTTACGATTCTGCTAGTAGCAGGCTAACACTTGATCACACAGACTCTCGATCGATGCGTCACTTGTGAACACTAACACCCACTACCAAGCAAATGCAATATTAACTGCCATTGAATAATTGGACTTTACCATTCAATAATATTGGCTCTTCTATTTTTATGCTAAACCAAATTTAAACCCAAATTCGAACCCAATTGGATGATCTCGCTTATCGAAATGAACTAAACCTATACTACTCTTATCGATCCACGAAAAATGAATAAACAAACAAACAAATATAAATAAATATATAGTAACATTAACTGTGCCCGAGGATAATCATTCAATAAGAAGTTCGCTTGCAGGTACCTCAATGGCCTCTCATGGTTCGTCGGAAACCTTCTCGCTGGAGGACAACAAGTAAGTTCTGTAGAAGAAGTAACCGGCACAAATACAAGTCTCTGTGTTTTAGCATCCATCTGAAGACGGCAAATGCATTGCAAAACACACCACAGCGTGAGATCCTTATGGGCACCTGACGTCTACCCCCAACGCCGCCAATTCACAATCCAGTGAAACAGTGTTTTTCGTCCCCTGCTCCAGTGGAAAATGCGAAAAAAGCGGGTGTTCGGTTAGCTGCCACTTCAACGGAGACGTCCTCAGTGGATTCTTTGCACAACTCTCAGACGACTCCCAAACATGACGTTGATTTAATGATTGAGGCTGCCACACCCACAACACCAACTTCGAACACCTTAGTAGCGACGTCGTCACCATCAACAAAATCATCACCGGTGCAAACTCCAACGCCCACCTCTCATTTATCCACCTTTGCGATTGGTTGAATATATGAAGCTTAAATTGTTTTCCTTTTTCGCAGACCCAAATGAACTACACACATCGACATCCTACCTTTATTGGCAATAACTAAACCTTTTGAGATATATTTTTTAATAGTAGTCCAGTGAAAGTTCCCATTCCCAAAGCTAAACTGACATCCTCCAATTTTTGAAAAAAAAAAATTGGCAAAACATTAATAGGTTATGTTCATTCGGAGCTGCACCCAAAAGAAATCCAAGTATTCGTGTATATATGTGTACATACATGGGCGTAGGTATATGTAACTTAGTAATTTAAGGTTGCCTTTAAAATTTAAAACATTCGTTTCATTTCAAAAGAAAATTGTTAAAATTGTTTGTATTCTTAGCTTGAGTATTTTCTAATCTTTATAAACTTTTATACGCAACACAAGAAACTCCCCGCAGAGTAGCACCTAAATGACCTTAAACTAAGTTTGAATTGTTTATAGAATTACATTTATGGCAATGCATTCGTTCTATATCCGTAAGACAAAATATCCTTTCAATATATATTTCAAAATGACCTGAAGGCAATTTCCATTTTTCTGAAATTTTGAGAGTAAATACGCCTCAGACGTCGCTCTTCAACGTAACACGAACGAACATAAACGTATGTATTTACAATGTAAAAACCCATATTTATATATATATATATTTCACACCGAACTCCGAACTTCCCACCACTACGAACGACTATTTGTTAAGTTTGTGGACAGAGGAAGGAATAACACAGCAAATTATTATACATTTATCCTGTTGCGTCCAATGAATTTAGGTATATATATAAATATCGTAAAAACTGTATAACTTCGAAGTAAAAGGGAAAATATATATTTAAACGAGAAAGCTACAATAAAGACAACTATTGAAATAAACTATCGTTCATTTGTTTTCACTTTTCTTGCTTTTGGCACTATTCTCTATTAGGGTGCCTAAGTCCTTTAATGACACCTCTCCCGATCCTCGTGGCAAGGGGTTGGTTGGTTGGGCCCTGGTTTCCAACCAACAAAATATATGATTTGAAATGTGGCTGGCACGCCCTTATCATTGCCATACATTTCCTTATATATAGCACTGGCTGCCAGCATTGTGTCCCTGTTTAAGTGAACGGGTCTGTTGAAGGCTGCATTGTTTTCGGCCATACCTTTGAGGTCGTGCATTAGCTCAAACATTGTAGGATAGCCAATGACGATTTCATCTGTGTCAATGGTAAGCATTGTAAACCGGCACGATTGAGAAGCGATCCAATGTCTCGAATCTAAGAAATGTCAATAATTCAAGAAAACGGTTTCATGGAAACGTCACCTGTGTGAATGGCGAGATATGTGGCGCTATTCCACCCTTCCTCTCGAGTTCTGCCAGTTGCAGGGATGACCTCAGCTCGTACAGGTGTCTCCACCGAACATTGAAGCAATAAACACGCCATCCTCTTTTAGGCTTCGAATAACTCTACCGAAACATCCTGGCAAATCATTAACCCAGTGCAGACTCAATGAAGAAAGTACCAAGTCTAAGGAGTTCTCTGCAAACTGCTAAGCAATTCTCATTAGTGTTTAACGGAGCGATATAAGACCTTACATCCCACTGCTCTTCGTCGATTTCTCTTTTCGCAATTTGCAATCCTGGTGTCCCTGTTGCCTGCGAAAGCATAGTGGGACTGATATCACAAAGTGTCAAATGTTTCACACTCTCCGCCAAATATGTCGGGAGAGAAAGCCTCGATTGCAACCCAAATCCGCCGCTGCTTGGAATTCCCGTTTGATATCGAAAACTCTATCAGCCAGTCGGTATCCAATTTCTTCCTTGAGGTAGTCATAGAGTTCAACATCAGGACTGGACAAAAAATGATTGTCGTTAACAACACACAGCAACAATCGTCGACTAATAGCGTTACCTCAATGCTGCTCGTTCCTTCTGCAGCCGCTTCGCATTTCTATCAAAAATCTTCTGATACGAAGGTTGATTAGAATATGTATGTCTTTGTATCGCGGATGATAGAGTTACACTTCCTATTCCACTTGCCCTTTGTAAGAGTTTCAAACAATTCATCTGTATTTTGGAAGCGTTTTGCAAGATTCCCACCATTATTATATATCCAGTCTCTAAAGTCTCTAACCTTCCTCTAAATTGCAAAACAAAAAATCATAAGGTTCACAGCTGATTCGTCTAGGCATTAGTCGAGAAGGGAAGATAAGGGAAATATCTGTCAAAACAAACACACACACACAAATGTACATATTCATACATGTGAGCATTGTTTATATTCTTGGTCCATCAAAGGTTGTTTTCATATGTCTCAGTAAATATTTCGGCACAACGCCGGCCGAATGCTCCATCCAGTACCATAAATAGTTAATTTAAAAATCAGACTATAGTGTAAATTTATTTCGTTATTATATATAAAACAAATCTCTTATTCTAAATAGGTAGTGGATGAAACGTTATCTATTTTTTTGACCATTTTTAGTTTTTCCGAGCCCATTAAAATCGTTTTTGTCTACTTCGGATAGCTTACGTTTCATAGCAAACGGATTA